>NW_025814051.1:5375101-5695202 GCF_018902025.1 Drosophila willistoni
CAAACTCTAAGAATGTTTCCGTTGACGGTAAGCGGCTCAAAGCTGAAGCCATTTTGGCGCCACCGACTCAACCAGCCAACTAGCTAAACTCTTGGCAATAGTTCAAAGTTTCCTTTTTCGTAGTTTTTTTCTTTTTTTTTTTTTTGTTTGGTTTTTTTGATTTTTCTCTATCAGCAGCTACTTAAACCAACTGCTCGTAAATTGAATGAAGGGCGCATTTTGATTGAAAAGGAAATTCAACGTTAAACTTATAGACACGTCCCTTTCCTTTGAGCTCTCCTATCGATTTCAGGGCTCTTTTAACAGCTAATGTAGCAATGTTTTCGCTCTTTCTCCAAATCTCTTTTTGCTTGGCATTCCTAGTGGATTTATCAGTCAATGTTGGCAGAAATTAGTTAAAGGTTTGTTCTGAAATAAACTTTCTTTCCGCTAACTTGGTCAACAAGTATTTCGTCAGATAGGGTGTATACAAGAATACTTTACACGGTTTTAGCACGAAAAAAAGTGATTGATTCTTAAAATTTGTCTTAATTTTTTTTGGTTTAATGTATTAATGGTGTGCCACTAATTTCAGAGGGATTTATTTATTGGCTATGAATTATCATTAACGTTGGCACTTTGTCTAATTAATAAGTCTATAAAGTTGGGTAATGCTTGCAAATTTAAAGTCAATCGTATAATTTGAGTCTAACATGGCTTGACTTTATTTCATATACTCATCTTAAATTCAATTCTCATCCAAATGTTTCACTAAAAAGAAATTTTTTCGCGGAACGTGATCGATGGTTATTTCTATCGATGATCTAATCAAACAGTTTGTTGTCGTTACTAATTTTAGTCATTTTATTAAATAATCCAGACAAAGTGACCTGTTAAGTATTTTGTTGATGTATAGGATTTTCCAGCAGCTTTTCAAATACCACAAGAAGGCGATACTGCCATATTATAGCCATATTCTAGAGACAAACGATCATTATCCAGATTTTAGAATTTGAAATAACACTGCAGTTGGATATTTTGTGATGTTCGATATACCAAGAGCGACGAGACAACGATCAAAGAGAGAACGTGAGTGTAAGAGAAAAGACAATCAAAAAGGGATGACGACGGGAGAGTTGGTTTTTGCGCGTCGAACAAGACGGACGTGTTTTGAGGTTATTTATAATGATCAAAGAAACTAAAAGAAATAAATTCTGCGGCATTAGTGATTAAAGTAATGATTTTTTTGTATAAATTTTTACAAAACATTGTAAGTCAGTTTAAGACTAGTTAATACCAAACTATTTACGATAATAAAATCCAGTATCTCACATAATAAAGAATGACGCACATAGATATAATTGAAAATGGTCGGTGAACGTTCCTCGAGTGTACAACGCTTAAAATACATTTGATCCAACTGAAAATTATAGTCGATTTACTCATTAGTTTCCTAATTGATTTTCAAACCAACTTACCCTTTTTCCTTTCCACTGTCTATCGAAAGACCCATTTCGAAGTGCTTTATGCATTTCATAACAATAAAGATGATTAAATATTCTGCGCTCCATTTCGATGATTTCCTGGGCCATAAAGATGTTACTTAACATATTTGAACATAGAATGCAAACACATAGGCCGATTAAAAAAAAGAATGTGCAATTTTGATCCCGATAAAACGATGTAAACAAGTAGATAGCGCAAACTAAGAAACTAGTTTCCTGAATTAATCTGGTGGTATGTGATAGCCAACCAAGTTTTTGCATTTTCTGACGTAGTAGTAATAACTTTTCCAAGTATTCCAGGCAAAAAGACAAATTCATTTTGTCGTTTGGTAGACGATTATCAAGGAAGTCCTCCAAACACTTGATCAAGTGAAAATGCCAAATCATGGCCTTGTCACATAAATAGCAAACCATCATTCGACGGCTACAGTACAAAATTTGGTATACAATTCCCCCTAGACTACTAGCTACTGTTAAAGTCACCGCCACTGAAAGTATGAACATCATCAACTCACGAACAAACGAATACACACATCTTTGTTTAGGTATGAACACTGGGAGACCAATCAGTTGAGGCATTGTCTTCTTCAGTTTTACCAATCGATTCAACAATTGACATATATTTTTACCCCTGAAGACCAAAAACCAACCATAACCAAGCACACCGAGTTCGCGGATGATGAAAATTCCAGAAGATGCATACTGCATTATGTAGAAAAAACTCCAGGGACGATTATTATCCATTTCCAAATACATACAAGTAATGACCACAAAATTATAGGGCCAAATTATAAAGCAATGAATAACTTTTACATATAGGTGCCAGAATTTTGAAATCACAAAAGTTTCATCTTCGGATTGATAATGAAAGATATTAAAAGCGAGCAGTTTGGTTATCCACAACACAAAGGGCGACATTCTGAAAACTGAAGTGAACTTTAAAGATTAACTTCAATATTGGGAGAAAAGCTTGTCCTCTTAACTAGTGTTGGGTCAAATGGTTCAATTTAGTGAACTAGTTCACTTACTAACTCACCTGATTGGTATACGTAGACAAACAATACAAAATAAAAAAAAATACCCTTTTGAAATTGACTGATAAATAAATGATAAACTTTATTAATAGCCTATATCTTTACCTATTCCTGAAAGTAGATCCTTGTTTAAACAGAAAAGAAATGTTGAACGAACTAGATCAGGAAACAACGACACAGGGAATAAGTAAAAAAAAAACAATAAGTTTATCTCCCACTCCCTAAAGCGATTTGCCCACACTTATGAACTGGCTAACACCACTCTCAACTAATTGAAATAATAAACCGTTATAATGACAACATAAGTTTCCTGTTATTTTTGAAAATTAGGGTAAGTGCTCATCCAAAAGTGCAAATGTCGATGTATTTTCAAATATATATTTTTTGTTCGTGTGATAGTTGTCTCGTCGAGTGCGGTAATCATTTTCTAGGCAAATATTAGTAGATTTTGGAAAATAAAATGGTTAAAATTGTTTCGATATGTGTAAAAATGGCTTTAATGAAGTTTTGATTTCAGACAAAAAATATCAAAGAAGCTAACTTCGGCTGTTCCAAATTCTTTGTCAGTATCATCAATTCATCAATGCACAGACAAAACCTTCCAAATATTATTTCAATTTCTTTTTCTTCTTCTTCCCCGTGCTGCATGCTGCGATTGACACGCATACACATACAGTATACGTCGCGTTGCGTCTGTGTGTGTATGCGTGTGCTTAGCTGCTCTGTGGATTTCAAGCAATGACGTAGTAGAGCCGATTTATATTGACTGTAACTTGTGTTATGTTTATTCGATCTGATTGAAATTTCGGGATCTGATGTTTTATATCTAAAACTATCATGTATAATGAATTTTTAAATCTATCAAATGAGCAAGATTTTCATATAGACCTATTTCAAGAACTATCAAGCTCTGTCATCAGCAGAATTTGCCAACCACTTCACAATCGCAATGCGACTCGCAACTTGATGAAGCTTACAACTTTAAAATTCATTTTTTGGTTTTCATAGTTTGGAAAGCAGTATTTTATGGGGGTTAGAGGTTTCGGAGAGGTTTATAAATGATTCTAAAAATACACATTAGTGATTTTTAGTTGTTAAAAAAAACCTTTTAGGTCAATATTGTATATATAGATAAGTTCTATTTATTAGGATACACCCAATGCAAGCTACTTAGAAAAAATCCATTAACAATTACAAAATCAAATATTTCGAGTAAAAGAGTGTGCCGCATATAGAGATAATTGAAAATTGTAACAGTGCGTTCCTCCAGAGAGCATCGTTTGAAATGCATTTGATCTAACTGAAAGAAATGATTTCAATTAAATTATAATATTATGTTTGACATTTTATAACCATTTTACCTTTGTAAGCCTCCAGTGCCGAGTTATTGATGGCAGTCGAATTTGACGTTTTATTTCATGCATATATAAATTATTTAATATTTTGCGCTCCATTTTTATAATGCCTTGTGCCATACAAATAATTCTCAACATTCTTGAGATGAGCCGGCAAGAAACCAATATTCCGAGAATCCTAACTAAACTTAAAGGCTGTTTGCTGGCAAATGTTATGCAGCAAAAGATAAAGAATACTCCAAAATTGATTTCGATTATTAAACGGAAGGTATGAAATAAAGAGCTAACATATTGCATATATTGGCGTAGCAGCAATAACTCCTTAAAATATTTGAGACAAAGAGACCACTTTATTTTCTTTCGGCGCAGATCATTTTCAAGATGTTCATCCAGTTCTTTGATCAAATGGTAATGCCAAATCATGGCCACATCAGTGAGATAGAAGGCAATTAGCAGACGTCCGCTATACATTGTGTGAAATAATATTCCACCTATATATAGGGCCGAAAACTTTATAGAAACTACAAAAACAATAAATTCACGCACAAATTGGATTAAAAATTGGCGTCGGGATATATGCATTGGACCAATTATATAACGGTGGATTTTATTAAGTTTGATCAATTGATTTAATAAGTGGCAAATATCCTTTGCTCTGTACACTAAAAACCAACCGCAGCAGAGCACACCAAGTTCACGAAAAATAAAAATTTCGAAACACATGAATTTAAAAATATATAAAATATCGAAATTTTCATATGTTATAAGGAACCTATACATAAAAAAACTGATGCTGAACATATATGGAAAGATTACGAAGTAGTGAAAATACTTCACATACATAATCCAAAATTTTGAAATCACAAACTTCTGTTCCTTGTAAATATAATTAAGAACATTAAGTCCTAGGAATTTAGTAAGAAATCGAAGGCAGACCGACATTTTAATCGAGTGCAAGGTGAACTGATGTATAGCTTGAAGTCAACTGAATGGAAAACCTTCTATAATTTTGCAAAATCGTGTTATTCACGTACGATAATTATGGTAATTGTAATAGCAATGACTTAAACTTAATGGGGAGAATATACCATTAATCGATTTTAACCCATACTCCTCCCCAATGGATCTACTTTTCAGAAATGCTTCATTAATATTGAGTTTAGCTTGTTGTAAGAAAAATCACTGTTAAGATTAAATATAATCCAAAATCTACATTTTGACCTTAATATATAAGGGTCAAAAAAAGGGGAAAGCTCTATCGATGACTTGTTACTTCTAAAGATCGTTTACACTGTTGTGAGACTTTTACCATAAAATGTTTCTTGGTCAGTTGGCCATGGCTACTTGTGATCCGGTCAATTAATGTTCTGCATATTATAAAAGTAATAAACTTATATCACAAAATCAAAATATGACACATATATCTTTGTAAAATACAATTTAAATATTATAATACATAATTTACTTATAAAAGCTTTCACCATGGGAAAGTCCAAACTAGACTCATTAAAAGCAGACCATTTACAAAAACAAAGTCCATGATTTCAAGCAAAAGAGATTGCCTTAAATAAATGAAATTGAAAATTGTTTGGGAACGTTCCTCCAATGTACAGCGTTTGAACGCCATTAGTTCTAGCTATAAAAATAAAGAAGTATTCAATAATATTTTCAAAGGATACATTTTCATTAAAATCAACATTACCGAAGTTTCTCGTTGATTTCGAAAAGTAGATGAGCGCCTTAAGAATCGACGAAATTCATGCATATACAAATGATTGAATATTCTTTCTTCGATTTCCATAATTTTCTGGGCCATACGAATGATAGGCAACATTCTTGAGCTCAACCAACAAATGAGAAATCCTGTGAAAAGCATTGGATTGATATCCGAATTTCTAGAAGCCTCTATGAATGCATAGCAAGCGTATACCACGAAAGTAATTTCGAGAAATATTCTTGAACAATTAGATATCCAGTTAAGGTGTTGTATATTGCGACGAAGTATGCATAAGTCTTTCAAGTATTCTATACAAAGAGTCCACTTTACTTTCTTGTGGGTAAAACGATTCAGAAGAAGTTCATCTAGGCCTTTTAAAAGGTGATAATGCCAAATCATAGCAACATCAGTGAGATAAAAGACTAACATTAAACGTCCACAATACATAATTTGAAAAAGAACTCGTCCAAAAAAATAAGCCGAGATTAATACGGAAACAACAAATAAAATAAATTCTCGTAGAAACTGACATATTAAACTGTATCGAGACAAATGCACTGCGCAACCAATAAGACGACGGTATGTGTCACTGAGTTTAACTAACTGATTTAACAACTGACAAATATCATTTGCCCTGAACACCAATAGCCAACCGAAACCGAGTACTCCAAGTTCGCGAACACAAAAAATTACAAACAAAATATGTACCACAAAATATACAATGTCGAAAAATCCTATTCGAATCATATTTGACTTTTCAACAGTGGTCAGGCAGATATACGGTATAATTATAAAGCAGTGAAAAAATTTCACATAGGAAAGCCAGAACTTTGAAATTTTAAATTGTTTCTTTTTATATTGATAATGAAGGACGTTACAGGCGAGAACTTTAGTTAGCAATTGAAGGCAATGCGACATTTTGTTACAGGCATTAAAAGGTGACTGGGTTCTCATCCATGTTGAACGAAAGCTATTCTTAATTTTCCTAAATGTGTTAATAGTTAAAGATAATGATAGCATATTGCTAGTACTTAATCCAAAAATTTGTATGTGAAAATTGTAGATATTTTTAATTTGGACATAGTAAGTGATTAATTATAGTAGATATAAACCTTTTGAACCCCTGATATTTATTATTTCTCCAATCAATATGCGAAATCGATAAGTAATAGTCATTTCACTAATAGACACTCAGAATACAGTATTAAATATTAACCTTGACATTGAAAATGTTCCTAGTTTGAGTAAAATAAAATAGAAACAGAGGCGCGCGGCTAAACTTGTATACCCTTGCAAACTTTTTTTCATGCTTTCCCTTAAAACGGCCCACAAGATGTTCATCCAGTTCATTGATCAAATGGTAATGCCATATCATGGCCACATCAGTGAGATAGAAGGCAATTAACAGACGTCCGCTATACATTGTGTGAAATAATAATCCACCTACTCATATATAGGGCCGAGAACTTTATAGAAACTAAGAAAACAATAAATTCACGTACAAAAATTATATGACGATGGACTTTATTAAGTTTGATTAAATGATTTAATAAGTGGCAAATATCCTTTGGTCTGTACACTAAAAACCAACCGCAACAGAGCGCACCAAGTTCACGAAAAATAAAAATTTCGAAGCACATGTATTTAAAAATAGATTTCCATTTCTTATGAGGAACCTACGCATAAACAAACTGATGCTGCAGATGTATGGAAAGATTACGAAGTAGTGAAAATACTTCACATACATAACCCAAAATTTTGAAATCACAAACTTTTGTTCCTTGTAAATATAATTGAGAACATTAAGTACTAGGAATTTAGTAAGAAATCGAAGGCAGACCGACATTTTAATCGAGTGCAAAGTGTACTGATGTATAGCTTTAAGTCAACTGAATGGAAAACCTTTTATAATTTTGCAAAAACGTTTATGTACACTTAATGGGGAGAATATACCATTAATCGATTTTGTCCCATTCTCCCCAATCGATCTACTTTTCAGTATAAGAAATAACTGTTAAGATTAAATGTAAACCAAAATCAACATTTTGAACTTAATATATAAGGGTCAATAAAGGGGAAAGTTCAATCGATGACTTGTTTCTATTGCTTCTCGCTTACACTGTTCTAAGACTTTTACCTCAAAATCTTTCTTGGTCACTTGGCTAACTGCCATTGCTACTGGTGATTTGGTCAATTAATGTTCTGAATTTTGTAAAAGTAATAAACTTATATCATAAAATCAAAATATGACACATATATTTTTGCAAAATACAATTCAAATTTTATAAAATATAATGTACTTAGCAAAAGTTTTTACCATGGGTAAGTCCAAACTAGACTCATTAAAAGCAGACCATTTACAAAAACAAAGTCCATGATTTCAAGCAAAAGAGATTGCCTTAAATAAATGAAATTGAAAATTGTTTGGGAACGTTCCTCCAATGTACAGCGTTTGAACGCCATTAGTTCTAGCTATAAAAATAAAGAAGTATTCAATAATATTTTCAAAGGATACATTTTCATTTAAATCAACATTACCGAAGTTTCTCGTTGATTTCGAAAAGTAGATGAGCGCCTTAAGAACCGACGAAATTCATGCATATACAAATGATTGAATATTCTTTCTTCGACTTCCATAATTTTCTGGGCCATACGAATGATAGGCAACATTCTTGAGCTGAACCAAGAAATGAGAAATCCTGTGAACAGCATTGGATTGATATCCGGATTAGTAGAAGTCTCTATGAAAGCATAGCAAGCGTATACCACGAAAGTAATTTCGAGAATTATTCTAGAACAATTAGATATCCAGTTAAGGTGTTGAATATTGCGACGAAGCATGCATAAATCTTTCAAGTATTCTATGCAAAGAGTCCACTTCACTTTCTTGTGGGTAAAACGATTCTGAAGAAGTTCATCTAAGCCTTGTAAGAGGTGATAATGCCAAATCATAGCAACATCAGTGAGATAAAAGACTAACATTAAACGTCCACAATACATAATTTGAAATGGAACTCCTCCAAAATAATAAGCCGAGATTGACACGGAAACCACAAATAAAATAAATTCTCGTAAAAACTGACATGTTAAACTGTATCGAGACAAATGCACTGCGCAACCAATAACTCGACGGTATGTGTCACTGAGTTTAACTAACTGATTTAACAACTGACAAATATCGTTTGGCCTGAACACCAAAAGCCAACCGAAACCGAGTACTCCAAGTTCGCGAACACAAAATATTCCAAACGCAATATGTACAATAAAATATACTATGTCCACGATTTCTGATTGAATCAAACTTGACATTGCAACAGTGGTCAAGCAGATATACGGTATAATTATAAAGTAGTGAAAATATTTCACATTGGAAATCCAGAATTTTGAAATTTCAAAATTTTTTTTTTTATGTTGATAATGAAGGACGTTACAGGCGAGAACTTTAGTTAGCAATTGAAGGCAATGCGACATTTTGTTACAGGCATCAAAAGGTGACTGGCTGAGAATGTTGAAAGAAAGCTATTCTTAATTTTCCTGAATGTGTTAATAGTTTAATATAATGATAGCATATTGCTAGTACTTAATCCAAATATTTTTGTGTGAAAATTGAAGATATTTTTACTTTGGACAGAGTAAGTGATTAATTATAGTAGATATGAAATGGTAATCCAACTTTTGGACCCCTAAAATTTATTTTTCTTTAATTAATATGCGAAATCGATAAGAAGTAGTCGCTTTGTAGTCACTAATAAACCTACACTCAGAATACAGTATCAAATGTTAACCTTGACATTGAAATGGTTCCCAGTTTGAGCAAAGTCGAATCGAACCAGAGGCACGGGGCTAACTTCAGACACGCCGAAATTTGTATACCCTTGCAAGTTTTTTTTGTCTTTTTCCCTTACCTATAGCCGTCAAAAAGAAAAAGTTCTACAATCTTAGGCTGGAGTTATTTTATCGTTTTCTTCTATATAATATAGTTAACTGATCTCGATGAGATTTGTATATGACAGAGGACGTTCAAAAAATTCCAGCTTCCTATTGTTTCTTTAACAGATATACTTTAACAGACAATAAAAAGGTAAGTTAAAATCAAAGATTGTTACTTATCGGGTTGAGAGATATAAACATTTGATTTAGCATAGAACACCAATAGAACGCAATTTAACATTTCGAAATTTATAGCACTGTTCCTGACATAAAACTACTAATAGTTTAGTGATAAAACGTTAAAAGTGTCGTAACAATCAGCCCTCTAAATAGAAATTTCAGTTTTTTAAGCAATTACTAAAGTTAGCTAGCTAACCTTTAACACGACTTTAGTAGTTTTACCTTGCTAATTGTTTGTTAAATTATATTAAACAGTTAAAAAATTATAAGGCTACAAAGTATACACTTGTGTTCGCATTTCTAAATGAAATTTTAAACGAAACCCAAATTTATCCTACGTATTACTGTTCCTATTACTTTAAAATTCCATTAATTTAAATGTAAACTTATGAAGTGAATTTAATTTAAAACACTTTTCAAATGTTTTTTAAATCTGAATTTTATTTTAAGTTTAAATATATATATTTATATATAGGTATGTATATTTTTCAACTACAGATAAATATATTGTTTACTACATTAAATATGAGAATAGATTTTATACGATTAATTATTACACCTGAAAATAATTGTTTCATATTTCATATTAAATTGTTCACTTTAAGCAAAATTATTTCAAGCCTTTTGTGCCCTTTTTGCCCTGAAACCTGAGCCAGTTCAAAATAAAAGTAAAACTAGGACAATTTAAACAGAATACTGTAGAATTGAAGAATTGAGGTTAACGGTTAATCTAGAAGAATTAAGAAGTTGTTTGAAAATATTTAGAAAGCTACTAATATATCTGAACTTTTTGGGGCTTTAGTTCTCAATGTTGATTTTTGATTGCATTTCTTGTTTCTTGCCTTTTTCGAATCGCAAATATTCTTCAAAAAGAATCCGTTACTAAAGAGAATCCAGCAGAAGCGTGTGGGACTCTCTCTGACAATTCTATGCGAAGTTTCAAATATTCGCATTACACTCAATAACTCAGTGTTTCGAATAATTGACTTCAAATTTTAAAACTTTTAAAAGTTGTTAAAATTAAATATTCCTGCTATTGTTTCTTTTAAACCTAAGCCAAAACTTGTATGCACTTTAGTTTCCATTTTGACATTTTGCAAATTAAATATTATTTAATAAATATTATATACTTGTGTTTGATTATAATTGATAACAATTGAAAGCACATAGAGTTATATTGTTTTGATATACATAGATGCTTAATATTGTTTGTTGTATTTATCAATTGTCCATTGACTGCCAAAACTTGATCTGCCTAACCATTCTTAAAAGGTATCCCTGCACATATATTTCCGTTATAATTGTTTTTAGCCACAAAGTTCACAAATTGAATCAACATTTGATTATGGCCCTGTTAGCGGGCTGTTAACGGACTGTTAGCCAGCTGACTAGCTTAGTCCAGACACAAACTCTTCCCAAAAACATGGAGAAGCAAAAAGCTTAATTCTTGTTGGTTGTTGTCTTGGCTGTTGCCGTGTTGGCCAAATTATTGGCCGGCTCTTGCAATGGCACCCATTGTGCAGTAGCATTTTTGGCCCGAAACATTTCATCAAAAAACATTTTTTCTTCACAGCGAACATCTGGAGAGTTGCCAATCAAAGTGCGACCCAAAATTTCACTAGAACCTATGAAGGCGAATTATGAATTATAACGTATAATTAGTCGATATTTTTTTAGCTCACCCAATAGACCATCATGAACCACAGTAAATTCCAACACACAATTTTTCAAAGTCTCTTTGGCCACATCGAAGGCCAATGCTTCATTGTAGACTGGATTCACTGTATTCCTTTGTACACCGGTCTTGCGTTTCTTCATTTTCTTGCCACCCGGTCCGAGAAGCGAGACCTTAATGTATGGATCCGAAGAGTTACGTGAATCGTCTACAATTCGCAAATTTCTAGCCTTGATCAGAACCACCATCAAGCGTTCAGCTGAGGGTAAATAGGCCAATGATACCATTATATCACCCAAATCCACTTTCATATCCTGAGCAGATGCCGATGTCAATGGGGTCCACAATTTCAGTTGCTCACTCAGATCCAAATTGGCCAAATGCAATTTGGTGCCACCAATGCACACATGGCGCGAATAGGCATCAAAATCATATAGTAGAATCTCGATAGAACGTTTATCCAACACACCAGCCGAAACCTCAAAGATAAAATTTTCATCGAAAACTGCCAGAAGGTAATGATTAGTAGAATTTGTAAGTTTTTCGTTTACAAACTTGCTCACCTGGATTTAAGGTCTTCTTGTGTATGCGAGTTTGCCAGAAATTCTTTTTATCCGGTAATAGACGAATCTTGGCATAAGGATCGGCGGTGCCACTAAATTGTCGGGGTTGGAGATTTTGAGCTTCCAAGAGTCGAACGTTCAGTAGACCTCCAATAGGATCATAACCTATGCCGACATGCAAATTGCCTTGAGTTTCATTTGCTGGCAACGGAGACATTGCCTTGGGTTGAGAGTGCTAAACGAAATGAAGAATTGGCCATTATCATTTGTAGTTATTTTTAATATTTGTTAACCCTACTTACACTTCTATATAGTGTCATATCGATTTTGGTATGATCCAACTTAGCATTCATGGATGAGACACGCGGTCGACCTGGATGCATGGCCAATACAACATGTTTATCCGATCGGGCTATTGGCACTGATGTGGTCGAGCAGTAGGATAAAGTATTCGATTTCAAACTCCCAGTTGGTGATGTGGGTGTGGGTGGTGCCGATTCATCCTGAGCCACGGCATTAGCTGCTGTTGTTGCCACTGATGCGGGTACCCAAAATGCTGGATCATTATCTTCTGATTTAATTGATGTGGGACTAAGATTGCCACCATTAGTTTTATTTCCTCGCGCACACTCATTAATATTGTCCACATTATAGCCCACAGCGCCCGAAACTAAAGCTTGTCTGCTAATTTGATAATATTTATAATAATTAAATAAAGCTCTGTCACTTTTACTTAGATATGGCTTTACCTTTGCTGGTCTTCATCTTTTTCGCTCGCGGATTCCAAAAGATTTTGTTCGAACCAATTAAGACGGTAACGTTTTGAACAGGTTGTATAAAGAGCTGCTCCTACGGCCGAGACTACCAAAAATGATACCGATGCATAGACACCGATTTGTGCCAAGGATATATCCTCCTCTCGTATGACTATATCCATGGCTGTACGAAAAAATTAAGATGAATTTTCATATCTCTCATTAAATTAAATTACAATTATAAGAATCTACTTTTAAAATATTTTAGACATTGATCAATGTGCCATTTGCAAAATTTTTAAAATTAATTAAACTGCTTTTCCTACGCATAAATTTTAATGGAAGAAAGTTTCAGTTGGCTGGCTGCCTGTCTTATCAGACCCTAAACTGTCAGAAATGTGAAATTAAAACTAATTTCATAAATTTTTTGTGCGTCTGCCTACACAGATTCAGTTATTCACATGACCCACCGCAAAGGAACATAAATCATTAAGTAAAATCATTGTGTGGCACCCGACATCCAGAGAGAGATATCCCCTTTTGTACCAAAATAAATTTGAGGGCGAATAAAAAATAAGAAAACCATCCAAATGCGAACCCGGGTACCGAAATAAAAGTTGGTGTAAATAAATAATGAGCACAAAATAAATTGCACAAAAATCAAGCATAGAAAAGGGAAAACTTGGGGGCAGGGCGGTAGGTTGGAAAAAAAAGGGAAAGCAAAACTCAACTGAAAGGTAGGCAGTATCAAATTAGATACTAATTAATTAACAAGTTGGCAATAAATTTCTGTTTCACTGTTTAAACAGACGATGAGGGTGGCATTGAGGTGTTTTGAATTTCCATAGCCTACTTTCAGGCCTGTTTGTTCAGCTAATTGCGGACTCAAGCGAAGAGCGTAAGGCGCCTTTATGGCAATTTTGCGGCAGTTGATGCTGCCTAACCTTAACCTTACACTTTGGCCACGTGCCTGGAGGTCAGAATTTAGCTTAGCCCACCTTTAAGCCGCTCAATTAATAACCCAACACAATGCCACAAACAAGTTGCGGGTGTCACTGGAATGTTAGGCCAAAGATAATGGCATGAGGCTAGCAACTCTGATTTATTTATAAGACCTGAACGTGGCTAATGAAAGTTTTATGGTTAGTTTGGGTGTCATTAGGCTAGGTTAAGATGTTCATATGTTTGCTCAAAGTTCATGCCTTGTAATTGAACTATACTTTTATGAATTTTAAAGGGAGGGGCTAAGATTAGAGAGAGAAGAGCCTAATAGACAATTGTTAACTTGACGAATAATATGGTCACGTTTAGTTGAGACATATTCACGAATTGCATGATCTGAATTATAAAACCTTTTACCCAACTAAAAATTTGATGGCAAATTACAGTGGAATTCTAGCTTGGGGTTAAAGACATATTTTTGAGCTGAGTTTTACGCAGCAGAGAAAGTAAAGAAAAAGTATTTGTTGATTATTTATAGAATTTACTGGGACATAATACCCTGAAGAAAAGCGGCCTGAAATAAAAAACCTCATCCTTCTGCTTAAAAATATTTCGTACTTTACGTAAACATATTCTTGTTAAGTTTTCACTTAAAATTTAGAAGTTAGTTTCAGTTGACTTAACTTTGGCAAAGCCGACGACCTACTTTATAGACTCCCATGTTAGAAAATTGTCGTGTCTTTAGAAACCATTCACCTCACTTCGCATTCAGTTACATGTCAAATATGTCAGATGCCTGAAAAATCTGCGCACCTTCAAAAACCCACAAATTGATACACACACACACACAGGCAAAAAAAAAAAATGCATATGTAAATCACACATAAACCAATCAATGTCAAATTGGACAGATAGTAGGACGACGGCTCATCAAGCGACCTACCAACCAGCACACGCCTCTCGTTCATTCATTGAATTTGTTTTTCCCACCGCCTTTCGGCTTTATCCCTTGACATTCACTATAAAGAATTTTTTTTTGCGAATGCGGTTCCCGGGTTTTTTGCGGTTTTGCTTGTTCTGTGTGGGTTAAATGTATTTTAGAGCCCTTTTAACTGTCATATATGAATATTGAATTTATTTTGGCTTGTGTGCCAAGGGATTTATTACAGTTGCCATAAATTTTAATACAAAAACCGCGCTTCAGATGCCTTTGTATGTCGCTCTCTCTCTCTCTCTCTCTTTCACTCTCGTTCTTTTTGTCTATCTATCATCCGCTAACTCTGGTTTTTTGGTTGGTTGACTCAGTTGGTTTAATAAATAATTTTCAGGCTTTTATCGGACATATTTTCACTTTTTTTCAGCTGAAAGCTTTAGATAAGAGACAGCACTATTTCCGCTAATGTGGCGCAGCAAAGTCAAGGGCAATGACTAAAATTAAGTTTATCTAATCGATATATAACAGCATGGTTCAATGCCTATGTGTTCGCAGTCTTTGTCGCTGATTTTTATTCGGCTTCAGCTGGCAATTTCACAAGAACAAAACCAGCCAACAGATTTTTTTTGTTCTTTTAAATTTTTAACGTTCTTCTCTGTCTTTCTCTGAATCCCTCTGAAAACCAACAAATTGCACAATTGCTGGTCGAAATTATGTTCATTAGTCTAATGAAGTGTTCTTGTTGAAGTAAAAGGACGAGCACGAACAGACGCCCTGTGTTGCCATTGCTGTTAACTTCACTTGTCTGTCCTTTTGCCCCCCTTGGTAACTAACTGTCCACGCCCAACTGTGCATTAAGAAGGCAAGCGCAAAGGAACAGAAAAAAGACCACCAACGAAGTTGTGCAAGTTAGCTTTCATGTTAATTTTCAGTATACACTTTCAATTATGTGCAAAGTAGAAATTGTATAAAAAAAAGGGGATTCCCATAGCATTTGAAAAAAAGTGTTGCCTACTCCTCCTGAGTGTTGGAATCTGTTGCCTACTTATGCGGGTATATTTAATGGGAATTTCCTCTTAAGTTCTGAAATGGTTTTTGCATCAATTTTAAAAGCTTTCGCATTGAAATTTATTTCCGCAAACAATTAACATTATTAATGAGATCATTTTCATTGAACTTTGTCTCCCTTTTCCAAAAAACTCCACGTTATTTCCGCATAAGCGTGTCTGATTTAATATGCATATGGTTGGTTTTTGCAATTATCTGGCATGAACATGAAAAACGTTTTTGAATTGTTACATAAGATTATCTGTTGTTTCCATTGTCATTTCCCATTAAATGTCATCAACTGCAGTACTCTTGACTATCTCAAAGATGTCTGATACTCAAATTAAAAAAGCTGCATTAAGTGACTTGCATTTCAAAAAGAAATTTATATTAAAAAAATAAAAGTATTAATTTCTTTTTCTGCAAACTAAAAGTCAATTCACTATATCAGTATTTTGATTATTACTAGATTACATATATAGTGTTTCAGTTCTGTTATCTGTTTACAATTTAATGTATTTATTTTACTTAAAAAAAGTATAATGAATTTTTAAATTCTTTTGTGATACTACAAGGAGTATACCCCTTTAACTACAACAAGTAATAGGTATTGTCATTGTATTGCCTAACAGTGATTTTACGCTTGTTTCCTCTCGCTTACGTTGTTATCCTGACTGTATCCTTGCCGCACTCAGTAGACAAACTTCGAGGGAAAAATAATTAGATTACGCCACTGAGCCAGTCCGTGTGGCTGGACAAGTTGTTGACCGAAACAAAAGCATCAACGGCAATAACAACATCAATGGCAACGACAACGACATCAACAGTAGAAGCAATGGAAAAATTGTGTATTATGCGTAGGTGTGGAAGCAACCTTCATATGCTTTCACCCATTTAAAATCCCTAACCTCCAGCTCAGCTAACCTTGCATGCCTTCAGATGACCTCAAAACGTGTATGATAGAAAGAGATGGAGAGATGGAACAACAAAGTTGATGGATGCTCACTCCAGAGAGTCATGCGAAATGGAGTCGAGGTCTGGTAAACAGCCATCAGCAATTTGTAATAACCAACCAATGACACTGTTCGAGGCGTTACTTTGTACATCATTTTCATCATCATCGGCAATAGCCAAGGGCGTAGCGAACAGATGCTCCTTTTTTTAGTCTTTTTGCAGCTTGTTGTATATCCTTTGATGCATATCAGCAAATATGAGTTAAGTATATAACTATAAACTATTTACACAATAGATTTTTCATCTTAAGGCAAGAGGTCAAAGACCTCTTATAAACTAGGCTCTCCCTCTTTGGACGCTCTTACTCTGTAATTTTCATCCACATAATGACAGAAATTATTCCCTGATTTATTGTTCACACAAAATGGTGACTAGGCATCGCTATCAACATGTTAGCTGTTGATTAGTTGGTCTTTGAAGTGACCATATTTGGGTTGTAGTTCTTAAAGGTTGTAGTTCTCAAAGTTTAGTGTTCAGAGAGTAAGTATTATATATGTAAGTGCTTGAGACCCAAAGTCTTAAAGCTTTCACCCCTTGCATAAGATACCAGCTAAGACCATGATACCCACTAAATAACTCACCATCATGAACGTCAAACAACATCATTATCAGGCATTCCCTTTGTTGATGTCTGTTGATTATCGGGATAGTTGCCCATTGGCGTTGTCAATAAGGGAGGAAGATAATCAACATAATACAACAACATGATGGAGGCTGCTGTTTTAATTAGCCATCAATGGGAAATATTTATAAACAAAGAAAAGGAAATGTCATCAGAATAGTTGCTCGAATTCAAAGAATTTTCTATTAAAATCCTTAAGGAAAAAAAAACATATGTCAATTTAGCCAGAAGGCAGGAAAGATAAACATTCCATTTTCATAAAGTGACCCGAAAAAGTTATGACATTCAGCATAAAAATAAATAATAAAATTCTCATTAAAAGAGTCGGGCAAAAATTTCATGAATTCAAAGTAGTTATCGACTCTAAATTACCGTGTAGAATTTACATTCGCATTGTCAAAAACATGACACCTTAGTTTTTTAACATCTTAATATTTGAAAGTTTTTATATTATCGATGATCATAAAATGTTCAAGTAACTATATACTATGTAGACCATTTTGTGGTTTCGAATATACTTAAATAAGACTGGGTAAGGAATAAACATGGCGAAGACATGCTTTATTTTTGTCGTTCTGCTGTTTGCACACTCAAAAAACCAACAAGAGGCTAAAGAACAAGTGTGATATTAATAAAACTTGTAACAAAAGATATGTAGATGTCATCGGGGTGTGTACAGTGGTGGGGCTCAAGGGTGCAGCACCCCAACAAGTGTTGACTGCTTAAGCCCGAAAGGCCAAAGGATGCCTTAGCTGACTTCTTTTTGTTGCCTCCCAATTCCTAACCTCATAGCGTAGCGATGCCAATAACTCAACAAGTCGACAAACATGGCAAGTTGATGCCTTGTTTTATGGCCACATCAATGTTGGTAAGAGAATGAGACTCGCCTTGTGGCCAAAGGGCTACGCCTTAGTTTGCATTAAAAATGCATTAATCTTTGGACACGTGATAAATATTCATGACAAGAACAAAAAACAGCACCTATAATGTATGCATCTTTTCCCCTTTTTAAATGCAACCAGTTAAAGATAAAAGGATGAAGAAAGAAGGCCGAAATCGAGTATATGTCCGTATGGGGGTCGAGGTCGAAGTTGAGTTTGAGTTTGAGCATTCGGTCTCGTGGCCATGGCCATGTACTCGTATATTGTTTCAAGGGCGAGGCAAAAGGATATACACAGCATATGAACCAAGTTGAGGTGAATTTGAGTTTGAGTATTTTACCAGGTTAAACAACCTGCGGCTAAATGATTTTTTCCTTTTCGTGTTTTTCCAATTTTTTTTTATCAGTTCTTTTTCCTCTTTCTCTCTTTTTTCCGCTGGCAACTGGCTTATGGCCCATGTAAGCAGCTAAATTGGAAAAGAAATTTGAAACTGGCTTTTAAAGGATCTCTTCGCTTGAGAAAATAAACACAGACACACGCAGTCCCATAGATTGCACACGAGGGGTACTTGAGTAATTTGTAAAAGGGTTATAAGGCTGGGATTTAAATCAGTATTGATAGACATTAAAACAGTTTTGCTAATCAATGGCTTAAGTTGACTAGTAAACTAATTTCATGGTTTATTTAAATAAGTAAACAAAATCAATATTACTTTAATCTAGACAATAATAACTGATTAGATAGAATTATAGAACGAATTCACTAATTGTGCGCTCAAAATTGTCTCTAAAATCCAAACTGAAAGAGTTTACTAAATGTTTCTTATATTTTGTCTATTCGTTTAATATTTAAATCAACCCTCGCATCCAACTTGGTAGTCTCTATACGGCAGTTAGTAATTAAATTAAGATATATTTGCTTTGAGGGAATTTTATGACAACATCAACAAATCTTTCACATCCACGTGCGTATACACAATTCATATACTCATGTCACATGTGCGTACACATATCTCATCCATGTACATATGTATGTATATAGTATAGCTACACATATATGTTCGCATATCGTATGAATCAGTAATCAACTGAAAATTATCACAGCAGCAGGTAAACAATTTTCAAATGCCATTAAAGTGATGAAAATTTACCAGCTGACAATGTCACATAATGATAACAAAAAATGTTAAAGAAGAATATACTACAGCTCCATAATCTATATTTATTCCTCATAAACATTATAAGCAAATAAAAAACCAATCTTCATTTAAATAAGGCCATCAATTTTAAATAAATGTTTAATGCTAACAGAGCGAGAGAAAAAATATATACAATGCACACAAAAGAATACAAAATAGGAAAAATATTTAATATTTCAACAACTATTGTTAAATTTTTTCTAGTAAAAAATTCATTACCTCTTAACAAGTCCAAAGTATTTGTTGCGCCAATAAATGAATAACTTATTAATATATTCACTTAAAATTGTTTACCCAAAGTTAGCAATTGATTAGCAAACACAATAATTTAATAACTGACTACTTAACCACCACAAAATTGTGTATTGCAATTGATTTGACTTTAATTGAATTATTTTTGCCTTTTAATAAAAACTTTTCATTCTTAATTAAATTATTATTTTCATCGTTTTCAAAGTGACCCTCAGAAATATGATTCCCTTGATAAAACTTGTCTATGTCAGAGTAATTTTCCAACCTAAAAGTTGCATGAAAACTTGTTGGATCAATTTTGTTCCTTTTTTTTTACTTTTTGCACACATTTTTACTACAATTTGCAGAGTTCCTTTTGTTATGCTAAAAATCAAAACTTTTTGCTTTTTTTAATGAAGCATGAAATTCAATAAAATAAAAGGTTCCTTTGAGAGAACGAAAATGGGTGGAAATGGGTGGTGGGTTCTTTTGTTCTTGTACAAATTTTCAATGAACTTGTAAAGAAATTTTAAATGACTGGACCGTTAGTTGCTTGACATGGGCAACGCTCTTTACAGCTTTATAGACTATATGGTCCTTAAGCAATAATAGATATCGGTAAGTTGCATAATTCTCATATAGGTGAAAGTTTTTTAGATTTATCGATAATATGGATTCTTGAGTTATAATTTTATATTTTAGGCCGATCAGAACCAAATTCAATCGAATATACATATATTTGAGAAATCTTATAGAACAATTACTATGGCGACATGGTAAATAGCGTAGCAAATCATAGATGTCAATTGAAAAACAATTATTCCCGCAAAAAAAAATGTCAAAAACAAGCTCATATAACATTTCACTTTTTTATTTCAGTAATTGAATTATGAGAGCTTTTACAAGAGTTTAGATAGTTTAATATAGAAAGACTAACTACTAAAATCAAGGAGCTTAAAAAAAAAAAACAATAATAAATTTATACATATCTTGAGAAAACCAAATTTTTTATTTTCACAGATTACAAACCTGCAATCAGTAAATATTTTAAATGAAGTTCATCTTGAGTAAACTTTCTTAAAAATTTGCTTAATCCACGAATAATCCAAAGGCAAAGAGTCGTAATCGAGTAATTACATATGCTTAAGTACTTTAGCAAGCTTTAATAATCCTCCATAATCTTTGTTTGAACACAATTCCAACCAATTAAATTTAAGCACAGGAATGCCGTCACACTCGAAAAAATAATTGCGACTTAATGATACTCAACCTGCCAGCTCCCTTACCACTTACCTGTTTTCACTTATTTACACAAAACTGTCAACCGCAGAAAAATGCTTAGAATGTCTTCCTGGTTCCTCCTTTATGGGTCTTTTTTTTTTGGTTGCGTTTCTTCCTTTTTTCTTTGTTTTTTTGAAATTCTATACGCAATTTGTAGCAACAATATGTTGACACAAAAATTTCTCAAACACTCAACGTGGCGTATGCGCAATATGCTCTATGTGCTGGCTTAACATACGCATAGTGTGCGTTGGGTTGCCTTCGTATAGAACGTTTTTGAAAAGCAATTTCCTGCTTAGGTTGTTTCATCAATTTTTTAATTCAATTAGCCTTTTTCGATTCACTGTAAAGACCTGTTTTCCTTTCTTTTTAGCTGTATTTGTATGAAGTTTAAGTTCTGTGTTTTTATTTTGTGTTTTTATTTTTGGGTTATTGTTCACGCGTCTCGGCAACTTGGTCGAACCATTGCTGGAAATCGACTAAGTTAGATGTTCGCCAAAAATTATATGCTGTTGCCTTCAAACATACACGGATACTTTTACACACACTGCCGCGCACACACACACACACAAAAACACACACATACAAAGAATTTCAAGTTTCGCATCCTAAAATAGCTATAAGAAAGTTTGTAAAGGACCTTAAACTATTTTTTTTAAACTAAATTATTTCTATGTTTTGTTTTGTCAGCTTCATTTTCATTTTAATTTCTGTGAGTCGGAAAATTACATTGTAATATTTTATACATTTTAGTAAAACCGGCTAAATATTAAACAGAAAAGTAGCATAGTCGGTTTACTGTATAAAAAGCTGTTAATATGCAAAAGCTTAAACATTCAACAGCTGGCTGCTTAAAGCGCCTACCCCAAAGCCATTTGTTGCTTATGCCAAAAGCTTTTGCTAAAAAGTTTAAGAATTTGCAGTTATCTTTAGTGTTACCATCTAGATTTAAACAAATTTTTTAAATTCAAACTTAATTTCAGAACGTCGTTAGATTTATCTATTAACTAGAGCTACATAGGTCAATATTAAGAAGAAATTTAGTTTTAGTGTAGTAAGCATTTCTTTTCTAGAATCCAAACTAGAAGAAAATTTTGACATTGGTCAGTAAAAAGGGAAAAAACTGCAGGTTTCTGGAAGTAACTTTTCCTGCACAGATTCCTAATTTCATTTAGATTTATTACAGAAAAGAAAACAAATTTTTTTAGAACAATTTAAAAACCGAAGTTTTTAAAAACACAATGAGTTAACCAAAAAAAACGGAAAGAATGCGGAGTAAGATTAATTTTCAATTTTATTTTTATCTGGTGCTTAGTTCATGCTTATTTTGATTTCCCAATTTTCAAAAATGTCCTTTCCAATTGTATATGGTACATATATCAACCATAATTTATCTGTCTTAAAGGATTTTATTTCTCGAATATTTAAAACGACTTTTTGGCGAATATGACTCGATGATCTGACTGCTTTTTGACAACTGATACCGCTGCTCTGTTGAAACAAGATAACCCTGTTCAAATAGCCAGGCTGATGCAATAGCCTTGAACTTCACGTCAGCTTTGCTTCAAGTCTACATTCTCATCCCATCCCAAAGGCAAGACTGCCGAAAGTATTAAGATTAAAAAGTTGAAAATTCTGCAATAATTCTCCAAGTTTGAGAATCAAGCATAGGCGGAATGGTTTGGAAAACGACTTCGGTAAATATAAAATTTTATAAAATGTATTTTAAAAAAATATAAATGTGAATTATAAATAAATGTGACGCTTTCATAAGATTAATAGCTCTTACCTTACGCTAAAGAAATCATTCAACTGAAATTTCTGTTGCCATTTGAATATTTTCGTTGATTTATCATTTTGCGAAATCACAAGCGAAATTTGAAAAACCAGAAAATACTAGTTTAACACTTCGCTTGTCGAAATAAGCGTCATAACCTCTATACGTAGGCAAATAAGTACATAGTACCAAGAGTACAAAGTAAAAATTTAGATTAAGTTCACAATGGCTTTTGTTCCATTTTTTTTTTTTTTGGAAATAGACATAAATTCTTGATAGAGATACGAGTCACACGAGCCACTATGTTATAGCATGCTCATTCATTAAAAATTCATGCAAAATTCTAATTAGATTAATGTTTGGCAAATTTTTTTGAATACACTGATAAACCCAATTAAAATTTGTCAGCCAATTAAAATCTATAGAATTTTTTTTTGTTTGCACAATGTAATATTTTTTGCATCTTGTGGTTTGGCTCAGTTCTCAGCTCTAAGCGCTCAAAGTCAAAGTCAAGTAGCGTAACCCAGTTTTACACTTTATTAACTTTTACGTTTACGCACTTGAATTGATCTCGAAAGTCATGGATTGGATTACTCAAGTTCTCAAAACCGCAAATCAAACTTGATCTTATTAAATGAACAACAAGAGAAAATTTATTGACGTAGAAAAAAAAAAACAATAAATTTTAGAAACACAAAAATATTGTTGTTGTTTTACTAAAATACTCTAATATGGTGTGTTTTTTTATTGCGTTTTTTCCCAACTTGCTTTATTTTTGCTTTATTTGCAATTTGTTTTTAATGCGTCTCAAAACTAATTAAATCTATTGACATGTTTCGTCAGCCCTTTTTGTAATATGTCTAGTCTAGGTATGTTCTATAACCGAGTTTATAAAACATTTTGACTCTGTTTCCCTTATTATATTTGTATTTTAGGCTTGACTATCAAACTAAGTTCAAATAGTTCAAAAGCGTGGCATTAAAACAGAAATCAGTTTCAAGTTCAAAGTTTTTCACTATCTTTGCTCTCAATTCGAACAAAATTGTTGAGAAATAAAAAAGTTGATTAAAAACTTTTAAATATTGTATTATAGTTTGATTGGGCCATCGTACAGTGGCCAAAGTTAAGTTATATTTGTAAAAATTGGTCAATAAATACCTAAAAAAAAACTTTATGCAAAATATGTCTAAAGATATTTTTAAACCAAACAATTCTACATTTAATTATTACTTTCAGATCAGAGAATAAATACCTCATAGCTCTCTGCACTCAATGCTCGAGGGGATCAGAGGTTAATAGATTGTATAATATGATTTGGTCGACAAATTAAAATTCACCTCAATTTGAGGTGTTAAATACTAATGCAAAATATAATCTGGTCAAATATTATAAAATAATGTGACAGATTATAGAGTATTATTTGGAATAATGCAGAGATCAATAGATTCAATAATAAAAAAAAAAACAAATGTTAAAGGTTGAAATACTTATTTCAATTTACATTGTTTCCCATAATTGATTCACTATTTCAATTAAAAGTTTTAATGTTTTGTATTTCCATCGAGCATTAAATAGTTAGACGATTACAGCACAACAAAGTCTTTAACTGATAAGACTTTTATTTATTTATTTTTTGTTTTTGCTGATAATAGAAAATTAAGATTTATAATTTTTTTATTTCATTTTAAGAATTTTTGAATTACATTGACTTTTTAAAATTCAAGCAATCACTTTTTGTGCAATATCATTTTAGTCTATTAATCTAAATATATAAGGGGCTATATATATATACAATATGATTGATATGATGACACTTGTCTTTTGTAAAACGATTAAAATTCCGATTCCGATGCGGATTTGTTTGTTTCCTTTCAATGATCAGTATATACGTAATTGAACCCCGCCGTAAAACGTTCGACTTGAACCAATAAATCAAATGGAATGATTGATAAGCCCATAAAACAATTTCATTTTATGAGCGAGGAACAAAGAATCGGCAATGTGAATTAGATCAACCTTAATATAATTCACGAGTACCTTCTTTTATATACATATGTATATGCCAATTTATTTTTAACTAGTTGGGGTACACGTAAACTGAATGTTATGAAAATATTTTGGTTAGAAACATATCATCATTTGATGATTCGTTTGTGGCTTGTTCTCTGTTACGACGAGCATTGGTTTAGCATTCGTCTTATCATTAGCCGATCCGCTGCCGATTCACGTGTTGTCATTTATAAAACGATTTACACACGACGCTTCGAATGACACTCGATTGAGTGAAGCCAAGCAAACCGGACTTGAAATTCAACCAAGCTGAACAGAAAAGAAAACTACAACTGAATCATTTGCAGAGAGTGAGAAATAAAAAGTGAAAGTGTCTAGACTAGTAAAAATCGAGATTACAATTGCAATTTGTATACATCATGGCATCATCAACTCTGACAAATTTGTTGCAATCTCTGCGCATTGTGCCTCAATTGGGCCATAGCAAATCTGCATCGAGTCCAACCATTGAGAAACCTCAAAAGAAACCACAAGTTAAACCAATTTTAACTGAAATCACTCTGGCTGAAGTGGCGCATCATGATAGTTTCGATGACTGTTGGATTGTCGTCTACGATCGGGTCTATGATGTCACACGTTTTCTGCGGGAACATCCAGGCGGTGATGATGTCATTATGGATCACGCTGGACGAGATGCCACCATAGCATTCCATGGTACTGGACACTCGAGTGATGCCATTGAACAGATGCGAGATTTTTTAATTGGTGAATTGCCCATAGAGCAGCGAATTTTCCGTACGGGTCATACCAGCAAAGTGTTGTCCTTGGGTATACCGGAATAGATGGAGATAATTATCATATTCAAAAATATTCTATTCCATCCGTCCGTCGGTATTAGTTAACTAGACACTCGTTATAAGTATTTCATGTGTTTTGTGTTTTTGTTTATGTGTTTAGGCTTAATCAGTTTTCAGTTTTTGCATGTGTCGACTTTTTCAATAACACATCTACTTACATATATATTATGCCATATCATTTTGTCTCTCCTTATATATGTACCTATAATTTATAAGGTTAATAATGATTATATTTACTTTTGTATATGTGGCTAATTAGTACTTACAATAAACATATTTCTGTGCAATGTTTATGCAGTGATGAAATCAATGATGAATTTAAATGTTCTTCTTAAATCTAATGATGGAAAACAAGTTTTTAAAATTGAATGCAAAATGTAAAGTTTATCTCCTAGAATACTCGAAAAGAAACTTCCTATAGGTAGTTTGTTAAATTCTTTTGAAAAGCTTAAAATGTCTTTGATAGACAGCAAAGTCGCAAATTTCATCAGCGACTTTTAAATATATCAAAAATTATCCAGCTTTAAAATCTTTAGCGATTCAATGAAACAAGAGAATATCAATTTTTTTTTTATTCTTATTCCATATTTTGGCGTTTTTCAAGAAATTCAAAATCATTTTCTATTACTTTATTTTAGTTTTAATGGATAAAATGCCACTTATAAATAGTATGACATTATTATTTAAAAAGTTTGCTTATAAAAGAACTAAATATCACTTAACAGATTCTCACTGGGCTGCTCCTACAAAAAAACTGGCAACTCTTTTTTTCATTGCCTGACTAGATAACCAAATACATGAATTCGGTATACAGTTTTTTGGTTTCGATTGACTTAGTTAATATTGCTCATCGATTGCTAATTAAATTTGGAAATGTATATATATTTAACTGTTGTTACTGCTAGTTGGGGGTTCATTGTGAGGTCCTTGGAGTAGAGCCTGCAGTTTGGCAGCTGCCGGAAATGCACCCAAGTCCAAGGGGGCAGCTCCCGTGGTGCTTTGTATATAGGCCAAAAGTCTGGAAGAAAAGAATACAGATATTTATTTAAGTTTTTTCTTTTTGCCGGTTATAATAAATCTTACCTTCTCAATTCTTCCAGGGCATTTTGCTGCATCAATATATAGTTTTTGGCCAGCAACAGGGTGGCTATTTTTGATAGTTTCCTCACCGAGGGTGAATGGGCATAGGGTATGACACTTCTAAGCTCATCCAAGGCATCATTTAAATCATGCATCCGCCTTCGCTCCCTGGCATTGATATTTAATCGGACTGTTTTACCCTGCCGATTCTTTTGCTTGCCACCATTACCACCCGAGCCACTGCCTCCAGGTGCGCCACTCAAGCCAATACCACTGGATAGTGCTACAGTGGTGGTGCCACCACTTATGGCAGCTATGGCCGCCGCTGTGGGACTCAAGGGTTTATCGCCGCTACCGCTAGGTCCTGGCTTATTCTCATCCGTTGGCTGCTGTTGCTGTAATTGCTGCTGGGTAATTCCGCCCATGCCTTGGGCATAGAAGCCACCCAATCCCACAGAGCCCAGAGGAGTTCTGCGTCCGGGAACACTTTGTGGTGGACTGGCTGTGGGTCCAGGATGTCCACCCGTCAGCATGTTGGCAGTTGGTGGTATAGGCAAGTGCCCATGGCCAGGCAGGCCAGGAAAACCAAAGGGTAAATTACTGGGATCCATTTTTCCGTGTATTTTTTCTGACAACCTAAAATTGTGAATAATAATTTTTTATTGAGTCTGTAAGCTCCGAAAAGATGCTCAAGATATATAACTGAGATTGGCTACGTAGAAAACGTAACCAACCATACGTTAAATTCCCTTTCATCCCTTCAAGCTTACGCAACTAAAGCAAGTGCAATCTTATCACGATTCCATCCCTAGAAATAACAAAGCTTTGCTCAACAAACATTTGGGTTTTAAAAGCTACCGCTAGAGTGTGGCATTGTGCTAACAACCATTATAAAGGAAAAGTCAAAATAAGCTTGCGAAAATTCATATACTTTGCTAAATATTTCTTAAAAGACAACACTGAAAATAACATTTGGTTTTGTTTATTAAAACTTTAGTTTGCCATTAGCAAAGATATTCATTGTTGTCACATCACTCTTGAGGGCTCTTCGCACTAAAGAACGAACTTTGGAGTTGCCAGATGGTTTATAGAACAATGCCTAAGGGCTGAATTCACTACTTGATTAGTAAGTCTGGTTCTAGCCTGGTTAAACAAGGTTCAGATCAGATTATATTTATATATTAAGCCTTGGGTCTAGCACGGTTTAAGTTCAAATTGTAATGACTTACTTAAAGTTTACATTTTCAAAGAACAAAAAATAAAAAATTTCAGAAATTGTCAGCTACATTAAAAAATAAAAAAAAGATATTACTCAGATATAACTGGAAATATTAAACTATTAAACCACTTCAGAAAGCAATGGATCAAAATAAGCCTTTTGAATTAAATATAAATTTTGCAACGAATCAAAGTAGCCAACTCTGTCAGTTAATTAATGCTTTAAGCCTTGTTTTAATTATTAATTGTTAATAATAATTCTTTTCTTTTTTTTGCGGATTAATTTTTTTTTTTCTTTTCTGATGGACAATAACCACAAACAAAATACACCCATTTACTCACAGTCACTCACTTGGCGATGATGCACTGCGATTCAATTCACTTTAAGGATTATTTATTTAAATTAACCACAAATCACAATTATACAAGGCGCTAGAAAGAGATGGCGCAATAGAGCATCGAGTAGAACCGAAATCAAAATAATATTTTTAAAAATGAAGCGCCCAGCACGCACCACAAAAAATTAAAATGCGGCTGCCGTGGCCAGGATACTGTGTGTCAGGATACAGATTCGTTAAGCGAGTGTGAGTGCAAAATTTCATACAGAAAACAACAGAATCATAGAGCAGAGAACACAACGAGCACAGAAGAGGAGAGCAGAGCAAAGCAGAGCAGAGCTGAGAGTTGAGTAGAGACCAAAGACCAACCGAGCAACCGCGATTTTGTGGTGGTCGTTATAACGATTTTTATACCCTTATCAAAAAGAAAAGCCTGAACCATTTGATGAGGAATATGTTTCGCCGGTTAGGAATAACAATTTGAATTTGAAAACCGCAGATTCTTCTTGACATGAAACGTTAAACTAGATTAGATTTCTTCCCTAAAGATTACTTTAGTTAGTATAAAGGTAAATTTGCATCTTTTTGTATTATGTTCTATGTATAAGTTTTCTCTTTAAAAACTGTACTCGGGCTATCAAGGAAATTAAATTTAAAATGTCAATCTGTTCCTTAAATATTTTTGGTAGGATTAATAATAAATTATTTTACATTTATTAAAACCCAATGAAAAGAATTTGAAACCAACATTAAGCCGTTACTTTGTTACATTTTTGTACTGCATAATCAAATTAACATTGAACTCTTTTAATTGAAATTGAAATAAGAATTCATTTATTGCTTTTTAAGATTTCTAAAACTCTTGGATAAATTTTGAAATATATTAAAAATAAATATTCCGAATTCGACTTATTATTGACGCTCTTATTGAAAGGGAGTCGACACTTCGTTATGGAAAAAAATTATTTATACCGCCTGTTCGATTTTTGTGCCGACGATGCTTTATAATTTTGTTTGCTTTCAGCTACCCCTCCACTTCGTCTGCTCCTTTGGCTTCTCCCTTCATCTCACTCCACTGGAGCCGCTGCTGCTGGTGGTGTTAATCTCAACAGTCACAACTACATAGAAAAATGTGTGCCGAATTGTCGTTCTGCTTCTCTGGTGTTGACGTTGGTGGTTGACGTTTAATACAGCATCAACAGCAGCAGCAGCAGCAGCATTTTCCTTCAACTCATTCCGCCCCCTCCACCAACATTTACCCTGCCGGCCATAGTCCAACTATGACTCATAGAGCAGAAAGTTTTGCAAATCCCAAAATAAAATCCATACCACTTTTTTAGGCATTTTTATCGTTTCAACCCTGAGAGCCTTAGTTGCTTTTGTCTGTGATTTCAATTTCCATTGAAACTGAATCTAATCACATGCTCACTGCCTGCTGATCCTTGGTCCTGGACTAGCCAGCCAGCCAGCCTGGCATATAGATGTTTTTGGGGGTTGAAATCGGAGACGGGTAAACGGGGAATGGACACGGATACAGACACAGACTATAACACAGCTCGTGCATCATAATGCCCAAACTACATCTGCATTTCATTGTATTTGTGTATGTGTGTGTCTGTGTGTGTGTGTATGTGAATGAGTGTGGATGCTTGATTGTGTGTTGGTGTGTGCCTGAAAATTATGGTATCGCAATTGTTCAGATGTTGGAACAATGCCATAAATGGCACATGCCAAATATTTTCATTTTTCCCCTCTAAATAGACACACACATATGTACATATATGTATGTATGTATGTGTGGGTTTTGACTCTCACCGTTTAGTATTTCTGCATTTTCACTTGGGTCAGTGATGTAATTTAAATTGATTTAAAATAAAGATATATCTTTAACTTTAATCGTTAACTGATAAATATGAACAAAACTTAAAAAAATTATTTTAAATTTAAAATTCAAAATTGTATTTTAAAATTATGTTAACAGTAATTAAAAGAAAATAATTAAATATTAGAAATATAACAGTTAAAATAAAGATTTCAAAAAAATTTAGAACGTTGTAAATAAATTGTTTTTAATTTGTTTTTCTATAGAATTTTTTTTTAAATTTTTATCATAATTATTTCTTTTTGAAATTAAAAAATTTTCTGATTGTAGGTATATTTCTGATTCCTACATACAATAGTTTTCATTTAACATTTTTAATATATAATTAAGATATAGTGAGCCTTTAAGGCGATTTCAGATCTCTGAAACGAATTTTCGAAGTTAGGAAACAAAAAATTTTATATTTCACATTTTCCAGAATTTACAATTTATTATAATAAGTATTAAAGCAAAATGGCATTTCATGAAGTACTACTTAGCTCTATCTATAAATATAGTTATTCAAATCCTTATAATTTTAAATGAAGTATCTAAAGCATTAGAATTGTTAAGTAAAGTGTTAGGAAAAAAGTTCATTACAAAATCAGCTTAAGAATTCTTGTTAAATCATTTTAAGTTTTAATTGAAGCAGGTGCAAAACAAACCTAATACAAATATAGTAATAATTTGAAAATTGAAAGAAGTGTGGATTAGGCAAAATAATAGCCCATCACTATTTCTCTAAGTGCTTCTAGTAATGATTCCACACATTTGCAGGGATATTGACTAAAAAACTTGGCGCCTGGTGGTCCAACTGCAATTGATTAGCGAGAGAGGGGAGAAACTATAAGCAAAAGCTATACATAATGTCTTCCTCCATGATAAATTTGATTAGTTGGCTCAGCAATCATTTTCAAGTCTCTGCATAAAATGTTCATTCAACTTTAAGACTTGAAATTAGATGAATAGAATTATTGTGTCAGATGTTGGGGTTGGCAGCAGACCTTATGCCATTATTTCAGTGCTCTTTCCATATAGATTTTTCAATCTGTATGGCTTTGGGCTATGCGGTATTTTCGCTACCTAACTCTTACTTATCTCTCACTGTCCCATTCGCGCCCTCTTTCTGTCTCTCTCTCTCTCTCTTTCTTTCTCTTGTGGACTCATTTCGGAATGTAATTGTTCTGGGCTGCATTTACATTGCAATTTACATCCATTCTCTGTCCTTTCAGCCTACCACTCGACCCGATTTACAACCCTCGACCGAAATTTTCATTTTCTCTTCTTTTATTTACGCTTTTTTTTCGGTTTTTATCAAATTCTGGGATAGAATTTATTTTGTCAGAGAAGTCCCTAGGAGGAATTTCATTATAGAGAGCAACAAAAAAAGAAAAAAAAACTGTCGACAAAATTTACATAATTTATGCGTGACCATTTGTGATTTGCATAATTAAGATTTGTACATTTTGTGTGGATGCCAGTCATCATTAGCTTTAGGTTCCGCATTGCGGAACCAAATGCTACCCCAATTGGAGTATATTGGGTCAAGTTTGATTAATTGTAACTGATGCCTGACAGGGTATTCCTGGTGGCGACCCATTAGGTGAAGGATTGCCGACCAACTAATTACAAATGCAAAAATCTGTAATTTAAAGTTTGGGCTTTCCAAAAATTTTTGGCTTGTTCAATTCTGGGTTCTGGGTGTGCGTGTGTGCGGGTGTGGGGGGGAGTAAATCAATCATTTGCATTTTTGGTTAGGTAAACCAATTTGTCACTGCCTCTTTTGTGATGGCTTTCTAACCTTATTATCGATGAGCCTTCACAATAACAAAAATTTATTGCCAACCAGTCGACCATCATCTAATAATGAATCCCTCGTGTAACATTTTCAAGGTAACAGCAGAAAACAACAAATGCTGTGTTTCCCTTTTAGTCCCTTTCGGTTCATGATTAGGCTAAAGAAAAGTTGCTCCTTTTCCTGTTTTTTTTTTTTTTGGTTTTCTTCTTTGCTTCTTGTTTTGTTTTTATTGCCAAAAATGTGTCAATTGTACTCTGGGGTAAAGAAAAGTGAGTAAGGAAAATAGGTATTTATATTTATAGTAAGTCATTTCCTTTTCTATCTGACAAGAACTTTTGTGCACACATAAGCTTTAATTGGCTTTGCTCGAAATGAAACCATAGAGAAGCGTGGCTTATAGGATTTCCTATCCATTAGCTTTTTTATTGATTACATCTAATCTTCCATCTACCATTCCATCCCAAAAGATAAAGGCAACAAAAGCGTGCAATATTTTATCAAATTATGCCATAGATGATGCAACATCCTTTCATATTCCCTTTTTATACACACCATGCAATGCTTTAACACCCCTCTATATATATGTAGATATGTATATGTGTACATAAATAAAAAATATATATAGAAATGTATAGATGTATGCATATTCTTTGATATTTTCCTGGGTATGAGGTGAGAAAGAGGTGGGGCGAACCACCCAAAACGCACTTACAATTTATCAGCATCAAATGGAAACCAAACAATAACACAATGCCAGCGAGAAATACCAATTCGAATTAAAATGCTGCCGATGCACCCTGTCCAAGAAGAACAAGGGGGTTGATTTCCTCCTTCGTCTCCTGATTCATTTTTCATATCCTATAAACAAATAATTATGGAGTATATTCAGCTGTTTGAAATCCAACTCTTAGGCTCTACTAAGCAGAAAATCTGCCTTTAAGCAGATTATACATCTTGAAAATCGTAAAAAAAAAAAAATTCTTCTCACATGCAAAATAATTTATTGTGACAATAATTTTAAATGTTTTTCACAAGAAATTCAGAATTAGTGTTCAGCAAAACTAGAATTTTAGATAAGAGTAGAATCCAATGTATTTTTATCAAATATCTTTATGGGTTATTTTCTTTTTTTTTAATTATCAACAACCATTTGAACGCAGATACGCTTAATTACAGGGTATTTACAAATCGTTAACTTATGCAAGAGGAAAACAAAAACAAAACCTACAAAATTTTGAACTCTTGCAATGGCAAATGGATATGGAATGTTACACAAGCAAAAGGAGAGGTAGCAGAGTGTGAGAGAGAACGAGATGAAGAGGAGCAGGGACAACCACGCACCAACCAGCCGGGCAACCCACCAAACCGTCAACCTACCTACCAACCAGCTTCGAAACAAGGGAACGAAAAGAAGAAAAAAAAAAACAACAAAAGCCAAAATAAAAACTTTTGACAGGATAACCCAACAACAGGCCAAAGTACATAGAGGCTGAGTCAGCTTTCACCTCAGCCACCACCCTCAGTACAGTGAAATCCTGCTGCAGATGGCGACGACTACAACGATGATGATGATGATTAGGTTTCTGTTGTTGTTGTTGCTATTGCTATTGCCATAGCTGAATGCCCCTTGGTGCGTTTTGGGATTAGGCATCGACATCGGCTTCGGTTTGGACATTTTTAGCTTGCCCCTGGCACACGCATTTTTCATTATGCATGCTCAAAAGACCGGGAAACTGGGTAGTGGGAACTGGACCTACTGCAAATTACAATTTTTCGATTTCGGCATTTGTCCGTTGGCTAGGTAACCTATTGAATGGATGGCAATTCAACCCATCGAAATACCCATCCCCATAACATTGCAGGCCATCGCATCTCGTGTGACCGATGCCATTGCCCAAACGTGTAAGTCAACTTTTGTGTTCATGTTGCTGATTTTGATGAATTATGCACTTGGTTATATCGGGGGTTGCTCTTGACGTTGCCACTGCCATTGCCTTTAATGATCTCTGTCCCTTAGTTTTTTCTCTAATGATTTCAGCGCCATCAAACTAAGTACATATAGAAAGGCCGGAATAGTATGCGTGGGAGGGAGGGTGAAACAGAAGAAGATGGAGGTTGGAGAACAGGATGCAGTAGAGATTAGTTTTCAATGCTAGGCTAGGGCTTAGGTATGTTCTGAAATAAATGTAATAACTTCTTGTGGATTAATAAATATTAAAGTGAATCCATTCGCGATTATCAGTAGAGATACTTAAGAAGGTCTTTTAATCAAATAAGCAAAATTGGTTAAGAGTTTTTTTTTAATAAAAATATGTGATTCTAATCCCTAATTTTATTGGTCTTAAATAATTGCTAGTGCAATGCGCAATTTTTCATTAAAAATATGTGATTCTAATCCCTAATTTTATTGGTCTTAATAATTCTGCGTACTGTGACATTTATTAATGTTTATTCTCATATTAATATTCTCTGTCTTATAATAAATATTTTATCTATATAATTCTGCGAAATCTCTATGATGTTTCTAATATTTTTGTTAGAAGTTGTTTAAATGAAAAATCAATTGAAATCCTTGCAATACATAAAATGCAATTTGTTTTCTTTGTATTTTCTATGTAATCTACATTTAACACATCGTAACTAAGGCAATTCTAAGCTGAAAATTGAAAATTTCTTTGGATTCTTGTTATCTTGATGATATAAATTTTGGCTAAGTCATGGACTTTAATCAATATTGGCTGAGTAGACTAGTTTGGTATTCTAACACTGATTCTGACATTAATTTTTTTTCCCCTACCCACCTCAGGCAGCCATTCGTTTATGTGTGTGTTTGTGTGAGTGTGTGGCAGGCGTCGTGTGCCTGGAAGCCGCAACATTTCAGAAAGCATCCGGGGGGCATCCACACGTAACGCCTACAACATCCATTAATAAGTTCATCATGGAGAGCATCGATGTGACATGCGAAAGCCAGAGGATTCATAACAAATTGTTGCGTCTGATGTTGATTAGACCAGGCGCTGGCTAACGTTGAAGGTGAAGGTAAAGCCAAAGGGAAACAAGAAAAGGGAGTGACCATCAGCAGCTGGAGCAGCAGTAGCTACAAGTTCCCCCTAGATTCAGCTACAGCTTAAATTGAATAGAATAAATGTAGGTTGTGCAATGTGTCCACGCCCTCAATTTCATTTTCTTCTTTTTCTATATATATAATTTTTTTTCTTTCCACTGATGGTAATGACTGATTGTGCGATTCTCAGCGATTTTTTTCCCTCGTTCTAAATGGAATTTTGATTGTATCCGCTTACGTGTCAACATTTTCTTGCCACCGAAGTTTCTGCAGCTCCCCTGAGAAAAATAAGAGGGAGAAGATTGGGTAGACGGGGGAGTGTTGGTTAATCATTATAGTCGACAATAATGCTGGATTAGAGATGGAATTTATGTGAAATTTGGATGTATGTTAAAGGCAGTAGTTCAACATTAGTAGATATTATATTTTTTTAATTACTTTACAATTATAGGCAACAATATATTGGGTAATTATGTATTTTTAGTACACACTGGAAAGAAACCATAGCATTATTTTGACGATAATTTATAATAATAATGACTTTAATTATTTACTTGCTAGTGGGTCTTAAGTCAAAGTTAATAAGAGTGCAACAAATAAATTAGAAGTATGCATACAATTTATTAGTACAGTAATATACTTCAGGTTTAATTACCCAAGTACTTATTATATAAATTTGTAATTAATGTAGTAAAGCTTTCGTGACACGTTTGCATCTCTAAAGATAACAAAATTGGTCCTTTGGTCTAGTTAAATGTGTCACGTCAGCAATTACTTGTCCACATGGGTCCAATAGCCAAATAACCAAAAATTGTGTTCGAAGAAAGCATCAAAATAATTTCAACATTTATGCGAATTTTTATATACATTTCCTTCCTCGTTTTGCCCTCTTACTCACTTTTCCATTACCTCTCCTTTGCATTTGCGGATGATTCTCATTTATTTTATTGTGCAGTCGAGCGCATAAAATGTGCAATAATAAATGCTGACTGCCGACCGGCGACTTTACTTTGTCCTCTTGCCTACCACCTACCACATAACCCGTATCCCTACATTTTGCCTCCCAGCATCTTTTGGTCCTGCTTGGACTTAAAACTTGATATACATATAACGCAGAGGAAAAAAAAACACATTTTTTTCCATACCCTACATCAAACGACCAGCAAAGATAACAAATAGTCGTATATTTTTACTGAAGTCGTTCTTAACTTTAAATTCAAGTATTTTTTTAGTATGATTTGGGCAAACCCATTTTACCAATGGAACTATCCCAAAGATTATTTATATTAATTATTCGTAAAAATCTTAAAAGAAATGTTTCCTACTGCTTTTTCGATTTCTGGCAATGACTTCAATTGGATATCTCTCGGTTGCGATTGGCATTAAAGAGTATCCGGATGTCGCCTAGAAAAAGCCATTTAATGTTTTTATTCTCTTGGTGGCCCCTTTCTGTTGGTTGAGTTTTCTTTTTCTCTCATTTTCTGGTCGTTTTTGGTCGCCATCGTTAACATCATCAGTGGGAAGCAGTCAAATGCTAATAGCTACCATTTCCTGCAGGTCCACTCCTAGTTCCAGTTCAAACTGGAGAACCCAAAAACGTTGTCGTTACAGGAAAATTATGCGCACAAGAGAAGTTGCGTTCCTTTTTTCAAAATATATATTTTACCCCCACTTTTTTACATATCTCAGTATTTTTTTTCATTTTTATTTTCACTCAGTTTGTTTGTGGCGCATCCCCACTGATTATGCTGCAAAAAGGACCACTAAGAAGAGAGGAAAGGGAAGTAAAAATTTATATATATGTATATATAAATATATATATAAATGTTGCATTTTCATTGTGAGGTTGCAAAGAGGTATTTACATTTTAGAATATGCAACACATTAAAACAGCAAGATTCCATAAAAAAAAAACTGAAACTTTGAGTAGACAGAAGCTTTAAAAAGTATTAACGAGAATTTTATAATGGAAAATAAGTAATAAATCCATTTTGCAGGAAATGCATTTAAAGCTTACAACTTTTTCTTGTCATGCGGAAGTGCATTTAAGCTTAGGTAGATTGATGAAATATTAAATATGCTAAAAGGTAATTTACTTAAATATAAATTGATGATTAATTATTGTAAATTTTTAAACATTAAACTTGTCAAAATTATATAAGCACAAATTAAATAAATGGAATCGTTTGGCTAGTAGTTTAAGATTTTTTTGTTCTGAATTTTTTATAGACTTTACCTTAAAATGCAATTATACTTGAAATTATCTTATTTGTAATACGTATATTCTAAGTACGGACCTATAATATTATTTTGCAGATTTAGCTTTTGAGGATTTAATTAAATCGTCAAGAACAACTACATTTAAATATATTATCTGATCGAAATCTTAAATACCATTTTATTGCTGAAACAAAATGGAATTGAATATCATTTGAAGTTCTGTTAAAATGTCCATTGTATAAAATATTAAAATTATTATGTGAAAACTGTCTTATTCATAACTGTTTTGATTTCTGTGACTTTTGAGCGAAACAAAACACTTTTCTTGCTTCAAACTTCTCAATTGCCATTGTCATAAATGAAAGCAGAAATAACAATATCAGTAAGCAATCAGAAATAATAATAATAATACATAATACAAATATGAATATTTGGATAACATATATGCACATGCAAACATATATTTATATCATATACATGTGTATGTATGCCTCTGTATATCCAGAATTGTTTGAGGCAATAAAGAAAATTCCACAAATCGTTATGAACAAAAGCCACCAAATACAAAACTTTGAGACAAGTGGCAAAAAGGAAACAGAAATGTGAAAGACATTGAATGAAATTGTAGAAGGATGGTAAGGAATATAAAGGAGGAGCATATCTTCCTGTCGTTCTCTTTGACAGCGTCAAATAAATTGAATCAAACGAGGAACGAAGAAGCCAAGAAGCGAAGGAACGCTGCAAACAAGGATGAAGATGAGGCCCAACTTTGCATGCGTCGAAATTCAATTCTAATTAACATAAATTTCCACAAATGAATGTCAACCACAAGAGAGGCAGACAACGATGACGACAACAACAAGACCAGGAAAAAACGGCAAGAAAATTCACAAAAAAAAACGAAAAAAAAAACAGAAAAGAAAAGAAAAAGAAGCAAGAAAATTTCAGCAAGTTGTAATTTAATTTATGTAGCGTGGCAACTTTCTTTTGAGTCATAAGTTAAGCTGGCAACACTCATCCCACATTCACCTCACACTTACTTACACATCCAGCAACAAAAACAACAGGTGGGGTAAAGAATGCTTAAAGTTCGCTTAATGCCATTCGAAAATCCTTCAACTTTATTCCCACACACACACTCACTCACACACGTGTCTTCGCCTTTATGCATGGGCGTGGCAAAGCCCAGAGTTGCCCATCTCCTCTTGGCTGCTGTTGCTGCTGCTCCCTGTTGTTACCAGAAGCTCTACTAATGAGCTCCACAACAAGCACAAATATTATTTGACTGGAATTTATGCATGGCAGAACCGGGCTAAGAGTGGGCGTGGCACTTTTAGTATGGTTTAGAGAAGTTCTCTTCATACTCATTCCCTGCATAAGGTATGAGAAAATTTGAGTATGCGAACTATTTTATTAACTTTACAAATGCGAAATATAAAAATGACTAAAAAAATGTAAGGAAACTCATCGACTAAAATAGGTTTCTATCTAAAAAGTTTTTTTCTTGGTCTGTGAAATTTAAAAAAAAAAATTACCAAAAAACAAACCATTTCTAGTTAATTTTCTTAGGAATTTTATAATAATTTGCTGACTTGTTTTTAAGTAAATTAATTTTTTTAGAAATTTTTTTCTTAGTTGGATCATTTATCGACACAATCCATAAAGGCTATTTTTGACATTTCCCTAAACTATGTTAAAATAAGTTTTCCAATTTTTATTTAAAACACATTAATAACATTAATAGAGCATTAGAACTTCGTTAGAAAATCAGATGAATTGCCTCCGTTTTTGATTCTTCTTGCTTTTGTTTTCGCATTGCCTTATGCGGGCGGAGTAAAAAAGAGTGGAAGGAAACGTTGCCGGAAACGGAAATGGCATTTTGTGTGTTCTTGTGCAATGGGGTCCAAAAAAAGTTGACTTAACTTTTCACTTCAAGTTGCCGAATAAACTTTAAATGAAGCAACCCAGAGACGAGCAGGGATAGGGAGAGATAGAGAAGGGCGGAATAAAAATATAGAAAAGAAATGCAGTAGCAACACACAACTGTAAAGGCGAAGGCAACGATGCAGATGCACAAGACTCTCCATACACGGAGAGCAAAAGTTCTGGATAGAAATTTGCCAGCGGTTGTCAGGACAACGGCAACAGCCATGAGCTTACAAACAAAAGGAAGCAGGCGAAGGCACACAGAGCAAAAGCAACGATAACGGTGGCATAGCGTAGAGGCGCATGTCAGGATCAGGATGCGTCAGGCGGATGTCGGCAGCGATATGCAAATTAGATACAAATAATAGTGGAAAACGAAAAAACAAAAAAAAAAAAATACAGAAACCAAACGAAACGAAAACGAAGCGAATATAAAACGGCGTCGAGTGCCCAACGCGAAATGCGAATGTAAATGGGAAAACAAAATAAATTCCAACTCGAAATCCTTACACGTAGTAGAGTAACCAGGGCCAAGGTAGAACTTGGCAACAGCAAATGGCGGCAAAAGGGTGGCTGGTGCGGGTCCTGCGCCACGGCCCGCAACAAAAAAGGGGTGCAACTAAGGGCGACTGCCTGCCATTTGATATGCGCAGCATCATAAATAATGTTCTGCATTTAATTTCATTTCCATTTTACGATATGATATTCAAACGAAGTCCTCAGTCCACCGTTGTTCGACTTGGTGCCGCAGTCTGCGGCACAAATTGACAGCATGAAAAGTGTAATAAAATTTCCAAATTGTTTTCTGTCCGTTTCATCATTTTATTTTTGAAAATGGGGGGGAGCGTCGGTTAGTTTTACGATTTTTGATTTTCCAAATTGCAACATTTGTTTTCTCCCAAATATATGCACACTTACAATGTCCTTGATTTACATTCACAGAAACTATTCATATATGTACATACATAATACCACTGCAAACATGAGAATTAAATTTATTCTATTGTATTTAAAGTTTAGATATTTTGCACAATAAAAATAAATTTAAGCCTCGTTTCCATGTTAGAATTACAAAGTTGACAACTTGCATATTCTCAAAAGGAAGCTATTAAAAAAAACATGCAAATAATGATGGTCAAGTAAACTAACCTATGTAGATCTAACTAACAGATCTAACAAGATCGATCATTTGACTTGAATTGAGTTTGAAATTGCAAACGTTTTATTTGGGCTGACGGAGACAAAACAAAAAGCAAAGTTATAGAGTCTAACAGAGATTGAAAGACAGGAAGCAACAGAGAATGAAATGTCTTTCATTGAAAACCGACCTGATAATAATTAAGTCCAAAAGCATTTAAACATCATTCAATGCTCCTAAACTCCAATTTATGCTTTCATTTTAATACTCAAACAAATTTTTACACACAAATATATAAGTTTTAAGACCGACAGATGGAAAGTCAAATAAGACAGAGAGTGAGATTGCAAGAGAAATGTAGTGAAATAACAAATGAGCAATTTATAAACTTCATAAAATCGATATCTAATCTAAATTTTTGTCTTTAATCCCTCTTTTTTTCTCATTCATTTATTTCACTTTAATCGCATTATGCAAGTTGTTCTGCTTAGTTGTAAATTGAATTTCATCTAATCCTATCAAAGGCCTGGGGCCAATTTCTATGGTAATAATACAACAGGTACATATACACACACACACACACACACATACATACATACTCACTATTTGGTAAATGTCGCCTACGTAAACAAAGGAAAGCTAACAATAGCCATCAGGTGAACAGAATATTGGTTGAATTTGGTTTTGGAACAACAAACAAATCCGTTTGCATATTGCCCGTGATAAGAAAGTTAATTTAGAAAATGAGACCACAGGAGCAACAGGACCCAACATCAACATCATACATAGTTGTCATTGCAATTGCCCGATAAGCAACTAATTAAAACGAAATACATTAGCATTGTCTAAAGGGTTTACATACAGTTGAAACCGAAGTCAAAACTCAACATGTATGTGCCCAAGGATAGTTGGTTATTTATTGATTGCTTTTCATCATCGTCATTGTCTTTTGTATTGCTGCTGTCAGGTAAAACCACACCTACACCACGTTTCCCATGAAAATCCTTAGGCTTTCGGGCTCAGCCTTAGACCTGGACTTAGGTTTACTCCACAGCCATACCACATCTGTCAGTCTATCTCTCTCTCTTGCGTTCCATCTATCCAGTTCAGTGTCTTCTATGGGTTTGAGGGATTCTCATATATCTTTCATTTTGCACAGTTGCCATGACATCAGTAGCAGCCATCATCCAGAGTTTCCTTATCCTGCGTATCCTCTTGGTCTGAATGGCAAATATGTATACGAGACTTAGTTCGAATTCCTCTCCATCTCCATCACTTGTTTAGCCATTGGTGATTTATGTCGTTCCATGGACACAATGCTGATGAAATGTGCCCAAGCGCCTTTCACCTGGTTTCGCTCTGTCCCCAATCCATCTGACTCACATCTCGTTTCGCTCTTGTTCTCTTTATCTCTATTTTCTGTGTTTCTGTGAAATGCCTGGCACGGCATTGCTTCAAATTATTATTGCCAAGTGCACTCGGGCGTATGCGCAATGCCTTTTTCCACTTGAGCATGCCAGTTGCAAAAACAATAACATGCATTTTTATACCACTTCAACAACAGCAGCAACAAACACGATTCGGTTGCAACAACAACCAAAAAAAAATACGAAACATGTTGGCTTTTTCAAATAATTTGCAACATTTACAAAATATTTTCTAAAAAACAATTTTTGCAGCATAACTACAAAATATTATTTCATTTCAATTTGAACTCAATTAAAAGTATAGAAAGATCAAAAACAGGTTAAATAAAGGACTCAAGTTACAGATAGTCAAACATAAAACCACAAAAAATGAACAAAATTGTCCAAAACATGGGAATAAGAACAAAAAGCAAATTAAGCACTTCAATGAGTTAAGGAAACTATGAAACGGGAGTACAAATTATTTAAAAACATTCAACATAATGTGAATATATAAAAGTATACCATCATTTATTTGTCATCCTTAACAGTTTTCCAAAATTTCAGATGCTATTTCTGCTAGAAGGATCCATATTGAGATTTATTCCAGTCATTTCGCTTGCCTTCTTTAAATTATACCTATCAATTTCAATAGATAAAAAAAGGTTTGCATCTTTAAAAAAAGGTTTGCATCTTTAAATAAATCTTAAGTATAAGAGTCGCCTCCAATGATCGTTTGATCAAATTCAATTAAAGTCTCTACCAACATTTCGGGAAGAAATGACCTTTGTTTCTCTATGACTTTTCCTTTCCATTTGCTTTAAAATAGAGTATGAGACAAACCGACTATTATTTTTTATTAATGTATCTTGTATCCCTTTCCATATCCCCCTTTTACCCATCTTTCGTGCTTTCTCTATCTGTTTGCCTCTCTTTTGCTCTGATATAGATTTATTTTCTTGACTGTTCTTCTGTTTGTCAGACGGCAACTGCAGCAACAAGCAACAATTGCAATTTGTGCTCCGACACACAATTGTGGATTATTCATTTGCAAAAGTTTTTCATTTTTCTTTTTCTCTCTCTTTCTCTCTCCCTTTTTGTTGCTGATGGGAAGTGCCACATGCAACCAGAGTACCAACAACAATGCAAAGGATGCAGCAACTCCAGATGACGACGATGATGATGTGGATGAGAATGTTGTTGCTGGTGCTGCTGTTGGTGATTGCCGAATGCCTGCCATTTTCTGCGAATTAAGCCAATTTATATGCCGTCAGAGACGACCATTAAAAATCAGTTTTTGGGCAAAAAGTTATCAAAACCAAATTCAATGGAACCAAAAAAAAAACATTAATAACTAAAGTTTTTGGGTTTCTGATGGGTTGCTGCTACATCACTTCATTAGCGTTGTAAAATTTTTAGTTTTACTTTTCCATTAGTGCGCACATATGTGCCATCGGCTTAGAGTGTGGGCGTATCCCTCAAACTTTATACACTAAGCCTTTATGCATTTGATGGCTTTGATTGCGGGTTGCATGAGTTGACGTTTGCCAGTAACGAGAGATAGGAAAGGAACGGAAAGGCAAAGGCAGGACGTAGCTGGGCCACAAACTTTTGCCGTCAACTCGTTAGACAAATTGAAAATTTTGTCGTCAATTGGCGTTCTTTTTACCGCTTTCCTCTATTTTCCTATTTACCCTGTTCGTTTTTGACAAAGTTTGAAAGCAGCTTTGGTTTAAGCTTTTATGGCAAATGTTAAAAATTTTCCTTTTTCCAACACAAAATTTGATTTTTGAGTGCGCCTGTAATTGGCTTAGAGTGGCAATTGACAAAAAGCTTTTTGTGGGACTAAATGCATTAAAAACTCGCCCAGACACACACACTCACATATATGTAGACACACAGAAGATGACACAAACTCATACAAGTGCATACAACAAAAGAATAACTGGTGTAGAAGTAGAATGTCTGATTATGAATGAGGATTAGACATTTTCTTTTATTTTCTTACTAGTTTTGAAATATTTTAACAGCTGTTTTTAATAAGGTTAATTATAACTTTTATTGGTAAATTGTAAGAGAATTGTTTTGTAGTAAATAATAGACTAGCAAGATCTCAGTCAGTTCCCAATCAAACACTACATATGTGTATTTTTATACTTTTTCTTTTGAATAAGTTAAATTATATTACTAATTAATCCAAAAAACTATACATATCAGCTTCCTGTTGGTAGCCAATATGTATGAGGTTTGTTGATTTGAAAAACTTATATTGATCAATTTAAAGAAGTGTCAAAAAATAAGGAATTTGCAGAAAATTACGAACATATCTAGGTCATAGGTATGCCCAGAAAACCATTATGAATAATTACATTTATAAGTCCCACAAATTTTATCGTATACGTTATGCTCTGCTCCACTAAGTCAATTAATTTGCTTTAGGAAAAAACATATTTTTGTACCATGCACCCATAGGGTTAAATTGTATATTGAAGTCGCCAAAATGTACGTCACAGACAGAAGGAGCCTTTTCCCATAGAGTATATATATTCTTGATCAGCATCAACACACGAGTCCGTCAGTCCGTCCGCCTGTAGGTTCCTACACCTAGATCTCGGAGACCACAAGACTTACGGAGTTGATGCCACATAAAATTTTTCTTTTTACTCTTGTTGCCAAAATTTTGTAGGTACTTTTAATAACCTTACGTCGCCAAAAAAAATCTTTTGAAACAAATAAGTTTTACTAAAATCCACTTCAATCGTTGTATTTAAATATAATTGCAAAAAACACAAAAAAAAACTCACATTTTGATTGGAATATATCTATAACTGGTTACTTGCCTTGTCAGTTGATTCAAAACATTATGAGGTATTTAAAATTCTGCAATGATATTAAATTATTTAAATACTGCCAGTTATTAGTTATTATATATAATTTTTTATTCACGGTTGATCGCTCGACAGGCTTAATGAGCTGCAAAAACTAGATATTCAAATCAGTTTGTATTTACATTGGCAGTCACAAAGCAGTTCAAATGAGCTTCAAATTTTTACTTTTCATTGGATTTCTTCTTTTGGCGTATCAAACAGTTCAGGTGATCAATTTCAAGTATAAATCTATTACAATTAAATATTCTTTAACCCTTTTTATAGATCTATTCGAGGGTTGAACTTACGAATTTGAAATGCGATGCAATCGATTGGAAATATACAGCTTTCGAATACTGTCGAATCAAATCTATTAATCGCACTTATAAGTATATTTCTATCAAAGCTAACCTCTTGCAGATTCCAGTGAACGATATTCAGGTATAATGTGTAATACTTAGACCATCATAACAAACTGATTCTGAAGGTTGATGTTTCAGGTTAAAGTTGTACTTTTCAAACGCTTTAATGACTTTAAACCTTTTCTCTATAATGTCACAATTGATGGTTGCAAATTCCTGGCTTCGAGAAAAAGAAACCTGCTTTTTAATATATTCTACAGTTTTTTTAGTCAGCAAACAAATGCTAATCACACATGTCCATTTGATGTAAGTTCTTTTAATGGAAAAAATGTGTAACCGAATTTAATGTTTTAAAATTATTACAGCACGATATAATTGTGGATAAGGTTACTGTTGATTTTATCAACAATCAAATAACGAATGTCTTGCCTCTTCCTTCAGGAGATTATATCGTCTTAACCAGTTGGTATACCTATGGCGTCCATCGTGGTGACGTTCGAATATATGGAACAGTATCTTGAAAACTAAGCTATGATTAAGGATATTATTTTCAATTAAAGCATTAAAATTCATTGTTTTTTTCGAAAAAATAATAAATTAGTTCCTTATGTAAAATATTACCACATTGAATAACCTTCAAGAGAGACCTTTTGAATAATAATATTAAAAATTATCAACATAAATGTCGTAATGACATTTTAGACCTAAAAGTTTATACCTCATTAAGCCAATACTAAATTTTGAACATTGATTAGTTTTTTGTTTTGAAATAGGCAAAGTTTTATGTCAGTTTTCAAGTGGAAAATGATTGAGTAATTTTAAATGGGAGTAACATGGCTGAGTGCCTTAACGACTTGTTATTGCATGGTTATATTTGATTATAAATTACAATTTCTATTAGTTTTATTGCATAAACCGGTAGAAAATGTGTTTCAAGTATTCGGCACTGATTGGACTTACACTATTAGCATATCAAATAGTTCTGGTGAGTACAATATATCCTTATAATACATATAAGTATACAAATTCTGATTCCCACTTAAAGACTTCTTCTCGAGTTGAACTGACCAATTTGGTATGCATTCCTCACGATGAAACGTTTGCAAAATTTGATTACTGTCGGATTAAATCTGTGAATCGGACTTACAAGTATTTTTCTCTGAGAGTAAAGCTTTTTCAACTTCCAATCACAAATGTTTCCGTAAGAATAATTCCACCCACATAATCATAACAAGGATCTGTACATATATGTGAGAACTAATCTTATTGTAGGTAAATGTGTCTGTTCTAAAACGGTTGAATGGCTACAAGCCATTTCTTTATAACGTTACATTCGATGCTTGCAAATACTTGGCCTCAAAAAATAAGAATCCTGTCATCAAATATTTTCATGATTTTATTGTCCAAAATACCAATATGAATCACACATGTCCATATAATGTAAGTAATTTAAGTTTACTGATTTTAGATGAGATGTATAAATAATCAAAATCATTTTTTACAGCACGATCTTATTGTGGATAAGGTCTCCATTGATTTTCTAAACCATCATATGACGGATGTTTTGCCAGTTCCCCCGGGAGATTATGCCGTATTTACCAGTTGGTATGCCTATGGTATCAGGCGAGGTGATTTTCATATTCATGCTACCATGTCATAAGTGCTTGGGCAAAATTCATGTAATCAATATAATTTGTTCCCAAAGAACCATATCGTAAGTGCTTGATTATAATTCATGTAATCAAAGTTACTATTAAGGCATGCATGAAAAAATTTCGAAGTATATGAATTTAATAATATTTTTGGTGTCTCAGTCAAGAGGCACTACAATGTCAAATTGATTACGTCATTGATTTCTAAATTTATTTATAAAATAAAATAACTACAGTCATATACCCTTGAAGTATGTAATTTCTAAGGTATTTGGGAATAATTTTTATGTTTCATTAGTTTTTTTTATATTACTTCTTTAATTTCCACATTATGAGATGTTTTGTCATTTATAGTTCCATAACTAAATAACTAAAATACCATAGACTGACGTCCCTCTATTAAGTCTGCTTCTTATGCTGAACAAAAATAAATATAATTTATGGGGTCTGAAAATATTTTTTCTAAACGTTACAAACGTCTCACTAATTATAAAACACCGTCTACAACAGTATACATATTTTATAAATTTAAGTGGTCGTATAATTAAAAAAAATGGTATTTTGTTTTTGGCACAAATCATCTGACCGGAAAATGATGGACCACTTATATGTCTAGAAATTTGTGACTCATTTTAATAGTAAGTTGATGAAATTTTGTATATAGTTTTCATACTTTTTATTCACCAGATTCATCTTTAGCAAATAGTCCTGCTTACAATCGAATATATATGCATACTTAAAACAAATGTATATTTGTCTATATCAATTGCCATCAGCTGTTGTTGTCAGTGCTATCATTGTTATCAATGCATGCCATCATCATCATCATCATCATCATCATCATCACCATCATCACCATCATCGTCGTTGCTGTTATCATAATTCAATATTTATTTGCGCATATTAAAAATACTTTTGCCAGTTCAAACAGGCATCAGCTACAACAACTACAAAAATATTGCATGTTGAGAGAAGCTTACTGAATAAATATTTTTGCAATAAATAGAAAACTTATATACACATACACGAACATACAAATGTTTCTACAAACATACTACACACACGTACAGACCGATTTATTTATATTCAGGAGACAAAAATGTCGGAAATCAGTTTGTGATTTGATATTACAGTTAGAGATAAATTAAGAAACAATTAACCAAAATAAACACAAACATCAAACAAATTTATAAACTTAAACAACAAATCTTTATTTTACTTAGTTTCTTTTGGACATATGTGTAGAGTTTTTAGTTCAGTGAAATATAATTCAGAAATTACTTTATCATCAGACAAACTTAGAAAAGATTGCCATATATATGTTTGATTGTATATATATGTTTTGAAATAAACTAGCTAAGTGTGAATACCTCTTTAAGGATCAAGCCAAACAATAAAGGTACACAAATTTGAAAAAAAAATAAATAAATAAAATAAGTTACGTTCGACTATGCATAATTTGATGTACGATTGCAGTCCTTTCTTTAAAATCTTTTTATTTTTTAAAAACTATTGGAGAAATTAATAAAAATGATCTTGGGAATATGATATACTTATGCATAACACTAAAAATTGCATATATGACTAAATAACAAACGAAGAAAGACATTTTATTGGCTGTTTCGATGTAAGAAAAACTTTTAGCAGATCCAGAAAGATATCTTATCAACAGATGGTCCATGATGGTTAACTTAACCAATCTATAATGGTAAACGGCTATGACACCATATTTTATCATAGTAGCTCAGAAACTAGGCAGCCATGATATGTATAAGGGATACACCCAGCACCCAAGTGCGTTAGTACGGACTTTTTTATAAATATTTGGAAAGTTAACTTAAGTTAAAGTTAAAAGTCTTATGAAAATTTTCAGAATCAAATAAAACCATTAAAAATTTATTTAGTAATTTATTGTCGGGTGCTAAGACTAGTCACATAAGACTCTAGTAGCCAGCTGTGCTGTTTGTTTGCCTGACGAGCCAAGTCGAAAAGGAGTTGTAGTTCTATTTTCCCATACTCCCTTTTCGCTGCCCTGTCTCACTCCTGATTCCTTCTGTTACTTGCATCGCTATGGCAACTTTGAGATGCTGCACACGATGAAGAATCTTTTTTGTTAGTTTGCTCGTTTTTCTATTTCTATTGTAAATTTTCCCTCTGCCATGTTTATATTTGTTTTGTTGCACAAGAAAAGAAGGATAAATAAATAGGAAAAATACAAAATATACATATTTGATTTGCAGTTGCATTCAAGTGAAAATTACCAAAAGCAAATGTTGAATCTTGCCAAAGAGAAGCAAGAAACAGAGATTTAAAGTCCAAATAGATCATTGTATTTGGTTATAACCAAATAACCTAGAAAAGTTGCCCAAAAAGCATGGGAAAAATCTAATAAACACAATTCGGCTGGTTGGGTAAATGTAAAACCATTTTGCCCATAGCAAAAGTAAAAGATTTTTCATTTTTACCCCTCACTTTTCCTCCAAATTTGTGACAGACAGCCGCAACCAAGTCAGAACCTGAACTCATCGATCCATTAAAACCAAAAGTCTGCAAAAAAAAAACCAAAAAAGACCCGAAACTAAAAAGGAAAAGCAGAGGATGTCGAGTGCGTGGAGTATGAGTACGGCAAATGGCCGCAACATGCCAAAAAGGACTTCAAGGACTTGGTATAGATGGTAGAATATTTGCAGCTGCGACCGCCAAAAAGGAAAAAAAATCTCCACTTGGGATGTAAGCTAACGTAGAATGAGTTGCCAGGTAGTCAAGGTTGCCATAGCAATATCCTGGGAGAGCTCACTGTCTCTTCATACATACATATACACATATAAATAAAACCTTGGGTGTGGGTGTGTGTATATGTGTGTGTGTCTGTGTTTGTGGTGCTGCATACGCCATGTTGTGCGCAGAGTCGGCTTTTTGCTGCCTTTTTGCAAACGGACTATAAAAGCCGTTGCCATGTACAGCTGAACGTTTAGATGCGTTGCCAGGTGGCTAGAGGCAAGAGTCTCCTGTTAGAGCTCTCAATGCATTTCGTTTCCACTTTGTAACGGCCAAATTGAGCTCAAGTCTCAAGTGCTGTCAAGTGGCATATAGCAAGGCAACATCAATTTAAATTGATTTAAATTCGTTTAACTATTTTCTAGTTCACAATAGTTTTATTGAAGATAATTAACGATTGCCGATATTTTGAGGCATACATTCCACAATTATTTCTCTAGCGATGATTATTGATTAAGAAAGTAAATAAGTGATCTTCATCTGATATTTGTTTATTAAGGTATAGGCATTTCCATTTTTACATCCTATGGACGTGCAGTAGCTCCTTTCTAAACTGCTCTTGAGAAGAGCATCCTTTCGAATCCATATTCTCATTGACGATAATTATCTATATTAATCTATATTGTTGGCATAAAACTGTTAGGCATACTTTTTGAATTACGAATGCAATTTTGAGACTCCTCCCTGAAATCAAAAGTAATTAGATAATTTCGAACTGATATTTCGCTTAACAATAACAACTGATAATATAATACTGTTTCTATATCCTGTGTATCCTTTTTATGAATATGTCTTTAATTATCTGATTGTTAAATGCAAATATCAATTTTCGATAAACATGCAACATGTTTTTCTCTCAGTGTAGTTCAAGGCGCATGCGTTGCATCGGTCAGATAAAAAACATGGCTGCTCTCACAGGCAGGGCACAGCAACACACAAACACATACAGATTCTCACTCATACCATTGAGAGACAGACAAAAGTCATTTCCCCTTAACAAATGAGCAAAACACACTCACACACGCACAAACACACACACTTATCATGGAGATATTTTCACTCCCAGCTACAGGATTTTGCTCACAGTTTGTGCAAACGATTTTCAACACATTTACAATAATTGTAAATGTGTGCAAAATTTCAGACTTTACAGCAATACATATACATATTACGGAGAAGCTCTTTCCAATGTATGTGGGAGTATATCACACAGACAGACAATCAAAGAACGAAAGAGAGCGAGTGAGAGAGATATACTGTGAGTGAGATAGAAAATCAAAAGAGAGAAGATGGTTCAAAGTGAACATTCGATTTTACCGGTTGCTGCTCTTTGCCGGTGTTTTTTCCTTTTTTTTTTCTTCTCTTGTTGAGTGAAGGAGACCCCTAACTCTTAAGTTTTAGGGGTATTTTTGATGTGTTTCCCCCCAAAAAATCTGACCTCCCCACTACCCGTGCCATACATTTAAAGGCCCCAGAGTCTTTGGCAGTCATCCTGTTAGTGCATTCCCCGTTTGCCATCTTTTGATATATGTTTTTTGCCTGGTTTCTGTCTGTTTTTGTTATTTTCGATTCGATTCGATTTCTCGCCCCAGCAAACTTGGCCAAAATCATGTTTGTTGTTTTTACCAGAGTTTTGTTTTTCTGCTCTCATTCTGCTATATCTATATAATTTTTCTTAGTCAGACTCTGGGTCTCTGGTCCTTGTATTCGGCTTGTTTATTTGTATTGTTGTTATGTCAGAGAGAAAAACTCAAAGATAGATGACTTTATTATAGAATTATCATTGAGAATTGGCATTGTTTGTTACATAGATTGATGTTTTTGGCACTAGAAAACGAAAAACGTAATGAACGAAACAAAATAACTTTAAATCCAATGGAAATTGCCAAACTAACTTTTTTGAAACAAATTGACCAATCTGATTAAGTTGAAACACACAATCAAGTAAAGAATAATCAAAATTTAAGTATCTCTGGACTTAATACTAAAAACTCTAATCCATTTTTAAAAGAGTGAAAGTTGTTATTCAATGTTTGAACAACTTTTTGAATTAGACCAAAGTCTAAGTCAATATTTTTGAATCTCAATAAACTTTTAAACTTTTTAAAAACGTATTTTTAATAGTCAGTTTCAATAAGAATTGTATTGAGCAATTATTTTATTTGATCGAAATCGTATAATTTAATGTTTCTTTCTCCTTTTTGAAATAATTCTCTTTCGTTCGCTTGCATGAAATTTTTCACAATTATGAAAAAGCTCTTGGCTCAGAGATAAATGATATATATTCGTTATGTACATATGCATGTCGTTTTTCGTTTTCTTCATTGTCGCCTTTATTTTTGTTGCTTTGCATTCATATGAACTAATGGCCAGTCAGACGCCATTCGAAAAACACCAAAAAACTCAGAAAGAAAAATAAATATCATGAATTAATTTAGAGTATCGACCTTGATATACCCTTTTTCAAAGAAATACACAATATTTTTGATTGAGTTTTATTTGCAAAAACAATAATTTTGACTACTTTAATATACCCTTTAAGACTCTTAAGTGCACGGTATAGAAATTGGGAAAATACACATTGAAAACGTATAACGTTGGCGGCCATTGTGGCATTTGGCGTTGGCGTGGCCAAAAACACACAAATACAACATGGCCGAAACAGTTGAGAGACATGGCGATGCCAATGAAGTTGGAGCTGCAGTTGGAGCAAGAGAATGTGGGGGGGGAGGTCAGAATTGTGTTCCAACACTAAATGAAATGAAATCAACATGGCTAGCCCCTTCCATCAATTCTGATGTGCTGGATCATGCGGGATGAGGTAAAATTGTTGAAAATGAAAATGCAACGTTGGCAATTTTATTACGCTACGCTAACCATTTGGTACAATTTGTACATTTGATTCTATACTCTTTCCATTCGGAGTATTAAAGTCTTTATATAACTCTTTGCCCCTGTGTGTAGCGTTAAGCGAATAGTTAACAATTGCTTTTACCTTTTAGTTTATGTTATGTTTAAACATAGAATTCGAGAAATGTTTCATAACTTGGTTCTTGGTTCAATGGGAACTATAAAAACTGTACAAACTTAATAGAAAACATTGGGGCAAGAATAGGTCAATTGGTCACATGACTAAAAAAAAAATTGTAATTCTGTTAGTAATTTATTTAAAAACCCCACTAAACTATCCCGTTAAGGGGATAGTAAAATATCCATACAAAATCTATTAATCAGAATATGCTAAAATGTGTCAAGACCTTCTGGACCCCCGGATTCATCCCTGTATCTTACGATTATTTCGAATATTTACAAATAGAAGCGCATTGCTAAGACTCAGAAGGAAAGTTTGATCGTCAAGTTATCGAAAGGAAAGAAAGAACGTGAAAGCCAAATACTCCAGACTATCATAAACCCTATTTTTGTAATGTATTATATTTCATCAAGGATATTAGATTTACGTAATTATAGTTATCTAAGTCCAGATTCGGCAAAAATCGGAATATGAATATTGATAAACGCATTCTATAGAAATTGGTCAGCAATCCTTAGTGTATTTAAAACTTCGTCGGTATAAAGTTGTATTTATGTATCCTTTCTCTTTGTACCTCCACTCTTTCACTTACTCATTAAGCCATACAGAATTTAATTGCGGCCATTTTCCTTTTTTTGCTTCGTTCCTTTTTTTTGCGTTAAATGTTAAATAAGAGTTTTCGTTTTGTGTTCAGGCAATTTAATTGAATTAAATTAAATATTTTACGTAGAACAATCATTCGGCCTTTCTGTGTTTGTAGGTGTGTGTGTGTATGTGTTTCTGAAGGGCAATTAATAAAATTGAAATTGTTTAATTTTAGGAATGAAACAAAACAAAAACAAAGCCAAAAAACTTTTTGCGTGTTTTGATTTTGTTGGACCATTTTAATAAATTTCATTGAAAGGCAAACATAAAGGGAAAGAGCCCCACCAAATAGGAGGTGCGAAGGGAGTTTTAGTTGGGTAGTTGGGAAATATAACAACATATTTCCAATTTAATGATTTTTCCTGGGTGCGGCCATTGAAAAGTTTTGCCATGAAATTTTCTGCTCTTTACACCACTTGGCAAATTGATTGGAAAATTTATATGGAAGGACCAAAAGAGTTGGTACAAGCGAAACAATTGGCCAATATTTTATTAAGTATATTAGTTTTGAGCGTAACAGAGAGAAGGGAAACACAATTAGATTGATTAAATTCCCTAAATAGTTACTAGAAAATGTAAAAATATTTAAGTGAATTAGAGGCAAAAACAATTTGTTTGTTTTAATCAATATCTTTTAGTTCAAAAAAGACCACAAAAAAATTATCATTTACAGACTTTTTAAACATTTTTAATCAGCAGCAGTCATATGCTTTCGCTCTCATACTTTCATTGTTTTATACAATTTTATTCCGCTTGATAATAAAATACTAATATATTTCACGCTATGAACTTTTTGGCGCAGAGGTCCCCAGTGAGACCACATGTGATAGACGACAACCAAGTCGACGACCGAGGGCCAGGACCACCACAAGGATGACTCCTTTTGATATCGTTGAATTTAATTTATAGCAAAGCGACGAAAATTTTTGTTCTCTCTTTCATCTTTTCTCTGGTAGTTAACCATTCTCGTTTTTGGCGAAAAAGCATTTTCTTTCTATTTGCACACTGTGGAAAAACCACTTTTCATGCCCGTCAGTTGCAGCTGTTGTTACTACAGAGCCGACAGCTTGGTCAAAAAATGAAATAGAAAAAAAACTGAAAACGAAATGAAAGAGATGGAAAAAAATAGCAAAATGTGAAAGGGGAAAAACTAAAGGCATTTTTCCACTGGTTGCCTCCAAAAAAATGAAATAAAAAGAACCATACACTATATATGTACATATAAATATATATATATATATATATATATATGCATTTATATATATAGTAAACTTGATAGAATTTTGTGTGAAACTCGCTAAAGCTTGTTATCATTCCGTTGCCCACATCTGTCACCTTCTATAAATCAGTCGCAAAAGATGGTCCTAGTAAGGATGTGTGTACCCTATTTCACTTTGTGTGTGTGTGTGTGAGTGTGTGAGTGTGTGAGTGTGCGACTGTGTGTGCTATTTAAGTATGTGTTGCTGTCTTCTGGGCCTGGTCTGGTTACTTTTGTTATTTTGCAACTAATTCCCTTAATGGAAAATTGCACAAGCATGTTAAGGAAAAATTGTAATAGCAGAAATGAGAAGAAAAAATGAAAATGGAAGCTCTGAGCTAAAATTTATAACGAAACCAAAATACACTTTATTAAATATCATACTTACTCGATTTTAAGTAAATTTTAAGAATCGATGTAGATAAATATATAGATACAATTTTGGACTAATTGTTGATTGACTCTAGTTAAACTTCCTAAAAAACACAACTGAAGAAGTAAAATAAACCAAACAAATTTAATAAATTAACTTCCCTAATCAGGGTTTTAGTTACATTACTATTAGTTACATACTAAACTAACCAGAAGAGAAAATTATGAACCAAATACAATTGCTGGGACAGTAAATTGTTCATAGTTTTGCCCCTTAGATCGCCATTTTTTTATAAACACCTTCAGATGATTTTTAATTAAGACTGACTCAAGATTTTTAATCAATTTATTAACTAAAGACTTTAATCGAAGAAATATCTCATCGTTGTCATCTCTTTCGATTACATTTACAATTGCTCACATTAATAATAATAACGATTATGATCGAAAGCTTTCTTGGCAACAGAATAGGTATTCTTGTATTTGATTCTTTGAGAAATTTCTCAGTTCATGGTTCTAGGCCAAGCTAATACACTCTGTAACTCGCAAGGGTGCAGCAATGAAAGAGTTTCCGCTAACATCCTTCGGTGTATACTCTTACTCCTGTGTGTGTAGTAGATTTACGCATAAAATATTAGTTGCTGCATTGCAATTGTTTCATTTCATATTGCGGGCGTGCAATGGCATTGTGTCTACAGATATACATACATATATACATTTGTACATATATATATTGTATGTATGTATGTATATATAGAGCATAATGCGAATATGTCTGCCTATATATTTTATGGCATTGTAATGTTTCTTTTTTTCTGCTACCCTATAGCCCCCCTTTTGTTGCCCTTCACCACTGCAGCTCACAAGTTTTGCCTTGTCTCTGTTGTTCGTGCTGTCGCATTATTCTTCCGCATTTGCTGCCACTTTTCCTTTATCTTGGCTACAACACACTGGCCTCTGACATCCGGACCCACCCACCCCGACACACACTTACGGCTCGCCCCCCTCTTCTGTTCAGTGCTTCTAAAGGATGCTTTCTATCCCTATATTGAATTCAATATCTTGTGTTACATTTCATTGCATTGCATGAGATTTATTGTGGCATGCGAGGCAAAGCGTAAAAATTGTTCGCTTTCTCTCTCTCTCTCTCTCTCTCTCTGTCTCTCACTTTGTTAGATGCACAAACAAATTTTCTTTCCCAATAGATTCAATTTTGGATTTTCATGAATTTCCATTTAAGAAATTGTTGGCACTTGAAATAGTTTACTTTGTTCTTTGATGGATTAAATTTCATTTAGCCTTAAATTGATATTTAATTTGCTCTCCCTAAAGATGATTAATAATCAAATTATACATATATGTTTGTAAGTTTTGCACTCAAATGGAAAATGTAATAATTTTCAAGAGGCTTAGGAATTTATTTCACAAGTCAAAGGAAATGCCATACAATTTCTCATTCCCATTTTGAGCTTTAGACAAGTTGTGATGGACACAAGAAATTGCAACTTGTTCATCAATTTTCCATACCTTTGCCAGCCTTTCTATCAATCATGAAATGCACTTAATATCTAGCCACAAAATGCAATATCCTTCTGACAGCAGGCACATCAGCATGAATCTGTACATTGGGAAATTTTGTATGTGTATACCTTTGCACTTGTTTGTGAATAAAAAAAAAAAAAAAAAAATAACGTGTATATGTATATACATATATTCAATTTCCGCTTTTATGAGAGTGCAAAAGCGTAACATATTCATGCATGAGCAAATCAAATGGCCTCCACATGGGGGACTAACCCACAACCCAACATAAACGGTAATAACTAGCATATACAATATCTACCAATATATATATATATAAATATAAATCTATACTATATCCCTGCATTTGCCACATATCGACAAGTGCAAGGCAAACCCTGCTTCATGTGTAGTGACTTGAAGTGAAAGAATTTCTGGCCCCATCTGCTCATTCGCCTCCAACCATAGTAACCCAATGCTCCCTAATGCCACAAACCGCAATTGGCAATTGCACTGAACTGCTTATGCAAATGCCAATCAAAATGTTTTTGCTATTGCTGCCTTCTCTAAGGCATAGCAACACTGGGCTCTGTGAAAGGATGGAATGTGCCAAAGTAGTTCACTGTGGGCCACTCAATCTACTAGTAAACTAGCTGGACTTTGACGTCATGTCATCAAATGAATTTGTCTTGTAACGCAAAATGTATTTTAAATCATATTTTAAAATATTTAAGTTTACTAATTATAGAGACGACTTTTATTTTTAGGTTCCAAACCATTTCTACAAATTGAAATGAAAAAATTGATTTAGACTCTCTCCTGCTCTCAGTAGTTCGTACAGCTAATGAAGGAAATTCATTGTTTAAAATATTACAAATATGCAATATAAAATATCAATATAATAGAATAAATATATATAAAGATTTTTTTTGTTTTGAAGTTAGTCTTTAGTTACTAAGACAATTACTAAACTAAATGACTATATTGAAGTGGGCTTAGACCCAGTTTTAGTCCTTTTGTCTGTGTACTAGTACCCCATATTGGTTAAAGTCGACATCCAATCGCATCCAATATTTTTTAACCAAATGTTTGGTGACTTCTCTTATATTGACTTCAATTGGATTTGTTTTTTTTTGTGCTTCTTAGAATGTTAATTCCTTAGCTCTATTTTGTTATTTATTTAGGAAAAAGTTCGAAATTCTTCACATGTCCAAGTAACTAATAATAATAAGTATGCTTCAGACAAAGAGTAGATTACCAAGTTTATCATTGCAATCATTTTAGTGTCCAAAAATGGGAAACTTTCCAGTATATTCTTCGCTGTTTTCAACATAATAAGAACTCCTCGTTTTATTTGAGTTTTGAATCTCTGAGAATGGCTGTTATAGTTTTGAATCTCTAATTTTTAATACACTGATTGCACTTGTTTTCTTTTTTCATATTCCTCTTAGTTACACCCTTTTAGTATCGGCTTATGCGTTTATCGTAGGAATAGTCCCCTTAGGAACCAGAAGGCCTATTTAAAATATTGTTGCCTTGAAATCAGTTTTTAAAGTTTTTTCTGCAGAATTGATTAAAATATGACTAGTTAGTTGAGTTATCAAACATACCCATCTAGAAGAAGACAGAAATATTATTAGGATAAAACGAAATGTCTCTTGTGTTTGAAGACAAAACATTATGCCCTTCTTTAGGATTACTTGTACAAGTTTTAAAGATTATTTAGTAAATTTCAAACGTAATAGTAGAAAATTAAAAACCTGAACTCTCTTTGATAATAACAATTCATAATCAAAAGTCTAACCTGCCACTGCAACTGTTTTCTATTATTCCAATTCAATATTATGAGCAGTGATGACTCATCATTTCATGAATCATCGCAAAGGTTTCTCACTTATTCGGGTTGATTTTAAAACCCTTCAGAGTCTTTCTTATTTTTTAAGAAAAAAGTTGCTTATTCGATTACTTTCAGCCCTGCTTAAAATGTAAAAACACCTTTGGGGAATACACATCGTGAAGTATATTTTTGCATCATTCTTATTCGTCTTTTTTTCTTCTTTGTATTCCCAGGCTATTTAGCAAGGTAAACATTGTTTCATTCCCTGTTCTCTCCTTTGATGGGTAAAAGCATATCCTCATCAATATATTCCCATGCCCGCAAGCATCTTTCGAGTAATCTGTATTGAACAGTTATTAGGTTTTGCTTCGCCTCCTTTTATTTTCTGTGCTAAAGTCAGAAGAGAGACATATGTATGTATGAACACTGAAAAAGGGACTATGTAAAGCCTTCAGGCAACTTCTGTGTAGCGGGACGGACTTTTGAACGGAGATGGATAGAATGACAACAACAACAACACCAAAAAAAAGCACAAAAAAATGGAATCGAAAAATGCTTTTGGTAGCATTTTATGCATATGCGAAATGAAAACGCACACACCCGACTGACTGTTTGTTGCTCACTCTGTGTCTCTCTCTCTCCCTAGCTCTTTCTTTCCATGGCTGTCTCTGTCACTCCTTTTCCTTCTGTCTCACTTAGAGAGAAAATGTATGACGATGGAAACTTGCCTTCATTTTGCATGCAAACAAATTTGCATGCCAAAGCGGTGCAGAAAAAAATATCCCTCAGGCTCGCTGAAAAATGAACAAATTGCAAGTGTGTGTGTGTGGTGGGTGGTTAGCTGGGTGGCTTTATGTGTGTGTTTGTCATATGAGTAACTAAGCAAGGCTCTTATATCCTATCTCCGTCCGCGGCATTTCCTCCTCTCCCGGGCATACCAAACTAAATCCCAGCACTTTGGCATGAGCATGTTTTTTTCTATGGAGGTATCTATGTACATATATACATATATGTATGCGAAGATTTTTTTCTAGTTGTTAAAATATTATATTTTCCCCATATTAAATTTTGCATATTTTAACGCCTAGATGAGAGAAAAAAAGGAACATGTTGCAAATATTATACTTAACTTTTTATACCCTATATTTACACAGTTGTTGATATCGGTAAAACTTAGTTTATATAAAATTTACTTTTCATTGATTCGGAAAGCCACTTAAATGCTCATTTCTGGTGATTTTGGGATAAAGATTGAATATTAATTCCGCAGAAATAAATAATGAATGACTTACTCCGTAAGCTTACGGAACTATTCCGTTTCAAAAACTTCGAATATTGGTAAATTTTTTGCTCCAGTATGATTATTTTTAAATCTATCTCTTTACAGAGTATATTAAATTCGGTGACATAACATTCTTAACCGACCGTTTTTCTCGCTCGGTCTTTTGTCATTCTAGAGGTAGGACAACGTCATTTTCTGTGCGCATTTTTGCAAGCCAGATGGGAAGTGACAGAGTAAAAGAGGAGAATGAATGCTGGTAGCATGGATGCCATTTCCTCAATTTTTTGTTGGCCTTCCAAGACTTGGTTAATGCATATTTGTGCCATGGCTTTTCACTTGTCGTTGACGTTAAATTAATTTCCGGTGAAGAAAATTATAAATTGTCCGCCAGCAAGCAAAGCTACTAAGTTATTTTAGCTATTTTAATAAGAATCAAATAAACGAAGACAAAGGATAGGATAAATTATGGCCATAAGTATCTTAAGAAAATATTCGGAAAAGAATTTATTATCGCTATAGGAACTTTTTCCAATACATTGGCCATGGAGATAGATATTTTATTTAGTTCAGATAAAGCAAGCAAGATTAGTTAAAAATGTTTACGTAAAATAATACAAACACATTAAATTTAGATCTGGCAATACTTTCATTTTTTTCTTAATTTTAATCAAGGACCAAAAATAATTATTATTTCCCAAATATATCATAATATATCATATAACCAAATTTCTTTTACCGATTTTCAAACTTATTTCATAAGTGTAAAGCCTCTTGACTGACTACATCATAATTGTAACATAAAATTTGTAACACGAATCAAGTCGCAATATTTAAATAACAATATTTAAAATACAGGCAATGCTAATTTGAAAAGCTTTTAAAAAGTAATAAATTTACCTAATATTATAATCTTTCTTTATTAGGTTTTAATATTATTCGTACGAAGAAAGTGAAAAGTCATAAGAACAGGTTTAGAACTGAAGTTTCGGTAAGTGGAATTATCTGTTATTATTATTACTATTTTAATTTATAACTTAAATTAAATTTCGACTTTAAGCCACCCCAGGTTTAATCATCCAGAGAGGGTTATTCGAGCAGCTTCAATTGGCTAGCTATTTTTAGAACCACAAAGTTGTATTCTCAACTGACTTCGCTGTAGAACTTTAAAATAATTATGGCCATAATGTAAGTTCAGCGCTTAAACTTCTTTTGTTCTACCTCGACAAACCCCTTGTGCTCTATGGATTACAATTTTTTTTTTTTAATTATCTTCATCTATTTAATAATAATATTTTATTTAATTAATGCAAACAGAATTAACTAATTTATTCACCGTAAAAAAAAATATTTTTGAATTTATTTTTGAAACTGTTTACCGTTTATGGTTAAAGCTGTTTTAGTGTCCGAAAATAAGTAAAGGTAAATATTAATATTTCATAAGACTTGTCCTCCCCATCATAACACTTCCTTTAAAGGAAGTTTTGTAGCAAATAATGAATCTCTTTCATATATCATGATATTTTTACATAAACAATTTATTAGGAGTTAAAAACGTTTTTAAGGTTCTTAGTTATCCATCGGATCATATTATTGCAGTAGTTATTAAGAAATAAACTAATTTTTCTTCACAATCTCTATATCATGAGATATGTAGTCTTATATGAATTACTTGTATCTCAACGTTGATAATGCAATTGCCAATAATTTACAACATAATTATAATAACAAAATAAAAATAAAAACACTTGTATTAAGTCTATAGTTAACTAAAATTCAACGTTTTATCCTGATGAAATATATTCAAAGGACATTTGTTCAGCGTACCATATGGAATGAATAAACCTTTCCAAGAAGATTAACTTAGTTATCTAAAAGGTAATTCACATTTTATGTTACAATAGTAACGAAAAAAACAGTAAAAAATTGGATTAAAATATAGTCTAAGCGGTTTTAAAATATTTTTACAAGTATTTTTAAAAATTCCAATTGTCAAATATACATATGTTTATATTCGAGGTCGAATCTTACTGAAAATTAAATCTTACGAAGAGAGAATTGATGTAGGAACAATTTCATTGGATTGACCTAAAAAACAAGACCCTAAATATGTAGACCTAGTTCAAAGCACTCATCCTTCTTATGTAAATGCAACTAATATATTCTCTTTCTATTTTCGTCGTCCTTAAAGCTGTAGAAGCGTGTTAGTCCGCGATTGTGCAACATTATATAGTAATGGTTTAAATAATCATTATTGAAAATTTTGGAAAACCTCATGCAAGATTTTGTATTTTAACTTGGAATTTATAGATATCACGGAAACGATGGTTTTCAGAATTGTATATTCAATTTTAAATGTGATACTTCTTATATTTATGCAAAATAGATAATAACATTTTGCTTTTTGTTTTATGATTTTAATTTGCACTTTCACATTTAGTTGTTAACATTTAATTTTCTTTTTTGTCCGTTTTCTTTATTTTTATATTTTTGCGTTTTGGTTTTTGTAGAATTTCGTTCGCTCTTGGCATTCACCGCGTGCCTTATGGTCAAATAACATATAGGCCTGCAGTGGATACCAGGAGAAAAACGTACCAAACGACTCTGAGAATAAAGCACTCCAAAATGTATGTCAATTCATAAAGAATTTGATATCCAAGGGCGATCGCGAACCGGTTTCATCCTTGTGGCTAGGTGAAGACGTCAAACGGCCTAGAAGAGGGACGATTTCGCGTTGGTGCTGCTGATTCTGGTCCTGTTTGTGATGTGTTCGTTGCGAGGATTGCCATAAAACTAACCGAATTGGCGAATGTGTTGCGATACAAAACTCTGTTGTGGGCTAGGGCCTTAAGTAGTCGACGATCCAGCGATCAGTGTTAGGGGTTGATCTGCGTAATAACAGGATCAATGCTGGCTCTCTCGCTCGCGTTCTCTCTCTTGTTTTCTTGCAATCCGGTTTCATATTATTATCCTGCCAGCTGCCCGCCTCCCGTTCAACGTTCTGATCGTCCCTCATGCGCCTTTTCATTCAATATATTGCCCAGGCTTAGGATATTCGAGTGCGCCCGCTGCTTCTTGTTATTGTTATCCTTGCTGATTTTATGATTATGTGCATGTGTGTATGTATGTTTATTTCATTGCCTGTATGTGTCTGTGTGTGAGAGAGTTTACGTGTATCCTTTTTTGCTTTCTTTTTATTGTCATTGACATTTTACGGGCATCGCAAATGCATTTTTATATCCTGTTTATGCTGATGCATCTCATCTAATCAATGCTCACTGTGATTCCTGGCAGCTGGTTGCCTTTGGCTTTACTTCTGATGCAACTTCGGGCAATAATCTCATCGAAAAGGTGAACGTTCGCATTCAGACTCCCTCTTCTTGTCTCACTCACTCATTCTCTCATCTTCTCCCAAGAAGAATCTTAATGATGCTGAATGGTTTCGTCAACTTTTTGTGTTTACCAAATGATAAATAGTTGCCATTGGGTTGATTTTCAAATGATTCTTGAACTTTGATGAAAATACTGAGTTGAGATTAATCAAAAAAAAAAGGTTAACCAAAGGTTAACAAAAGAAAAGTTCATCCACAATGTGAATCATATTTTTGAATAAAAATCTTGAAATTACAATTAGGGTTTAATTTTATAGCGGCTTGTATTTTAGATGGCTTGGGTTCTCTTCTGAAGAGGATTATTTTAAAAGCCGAAAATTCTATATAATCTAGATCTATAATCTAGACACGCAAAATATGTAAGTATTATTTTTATTTTGTTTAAATTATGAAAAACTTTTACAATAAAAATCGCTCATATAGAAGCCAAAACTAAAACATTAATTTCGAAATAAAAGATTTAATAACCTTCAAACGTTTTACTGCTGAATTAAAAAACAACAGCATTTAGAAGAGATTTTAAATATATAAAAAGGGTCTAATCCGATAAATATTTGACTTTTTTAATCATTTCGAAACAAGAAATGAAAATAGTTTTGCATATTTTGCAACTAACTAATTATATTTGAAAAAGGAAGAAAAAGTAAGCAAATATTTCCGTTGAAACACAATATAATTATTCTAAGGGAATAAATCTTTATTAAAGTTAGCATTAGAAAGAAAAAAATAGTCTAGTGCGAATCATTTAGAAACAGCTTTTAAACTACAGTGCCACACTGTACCTATTTTTATATCATTTATAATGCGCATCCCTTTTATTATCCGATGAACTAATTTTATATTCTGTTACCTAAACTCATTTTTATATTTTTTCATTTTGAATATTTGAATAACTCTTTCGATCAATAACCTCACCCCACAATTAGTTGCAAACAAAAAAAAATTGAAAAAAAGGAAAATCACTCAACATAAATCGGGCAATAGAAAGCGGCCAAGCGCCGCTGCCATCAAGAATGCATTTGGGGGATGGAAAGAGAAATCTGTCCCCTTGCCTAGTCCTGGCAACAGCAGCTGATCGACAACTGCCAACAACATTGTGAATAGACAAAAAAAAAACGAAAATGAAAATAAAAGGAAGGAAAATGGAAAAACTATGGCCCGTGACACACATTTGCAGCGGCAGCAGCCGTGAGGAGAACAAAAGCCTTTTGACAGAAACTCCTGCTGCCTGCTGGTTGTGTCCCCATAATAGTATCCGTCTTCTTTTTTCTCTTTTTTCTGCTGTCCTTCTATTAAAAATTGGCGCTTAAAAATGGCAACAACATACAGAATGAAAATTGCATGAAATCAGCTGTGAAAATTCACAAAAAGAGACAGAGACACAGGGAGAGAGAGAGAAGGCTACGGCAGCTGCCAAGCCAAACAGCTGACAGTTTTCTTTTCGCATCCTTGAGTTTGAACGAGTTTATTGATTTTCATACTCAGTGGAGACGCCCAGTGAATCTATTGATTTATAAAGCTTACAAAAACGAAAAAAGAATGACCCATAAAAAAAGCTAAATGTGAAATGAAAATTACTGAACTGTGCCCGCATGGAAAATGCAGAAGAAAGGATTTTAAATTAAAAGAATTTAATGCACTGTCAAAAATGTTTAAATTTTCTGAACAGTATAGTATAATATCAGAATAAACGATAAGAATTTTATCTCAAATCGTTCAATAACTGCCAGTATAAAGAGATTAATATGTGGCTCGACATTTTTGATTTTTAAAGCAGTTGTTCAGCATGAAGCTCCTGGATCTATGAACCCCACTTAAAAGCCTTAATATTCTTCATATGCCCCTTAGCGCACCTGCCGTCCAACTGCGATATTCGTATTCTTATTTCAATTCATTCCGACGGACTTGTCTCTGGCTATTGCTGAAGTTGATCAAAAATATATCATGTTCGAATTGAATCTGAATTTCAAAATTAAATGGACTTTGATTTTTCAATATTAGTGAAACACATATTTAAATTTACTAAATTTCTTTGTGATTGTTAAGCATCCGATAAATTCTACGATATGTTGTAAAATCAGTGCTTGAATTACGCATAGATACCACATAAATATATGATATAATATTATTTGTAAAGAATAATTTCAATTCTTCTGTTTTACTCTCTCAATACAAATTTTTTCATTTGTATATCTATAACCCACACCACATACATGTTACTTAATTTAAAAATTTGCAAATTAAAAGGAAAACATACACAATTATACTTTAGTTTCAGGTAATCACCCCTCGGCTCTAAAACATTCATGTCCCGTTGGCAGTCACTCTTCTGTGCTGTTTGCTGCCACCATTTGTGTCTGTGTAACACAAACTGCAACAAGGCTATTTCAATGTCTGACAATTAGCTCATGTTGCTGCTGTTGCTTTTGTCCTAGATGTCTCTGTTTCTGTTGTTGTTGTTGCTGCTGTTGCTGTCGCATTGCTGCCACATGAGGCACTTAAGCATGATTTTAATGTCAATGAATGCTCCTTATCCTGCTGGTATGAGTCATTTTCTAGCTTCCCTGCTTAGCTGAAACCTAACTAAGTTATAAAAATAAGAAGCTTAGATTTTATGCTAAAAGGTATTGCAACTGGTTAGTTATTAAATGGCTCAGTAGTTTTGAAGCATTCTTTCATAAAAAAAAAAGATAAAAATAATGTGATCCAATTTTAATTAACGAGTTTTTTCCTAAGCTCAATCTTTTGACTTCATAAAAAAATAGCAAGATTTCAAATTATTGGAAAGCTTTCCTTCTAAGTTAAGGTCCAACTGTTTTATTATTGGAAGCTGTATAAAAATGTCTTCTTTAAGCATTTAAAGAATTTTTTGAATTCAAAGTATCTTAATAGAAGATAAGCTTAATTTCACAAAAGAAACCCAAAAAGCAAAAAGCAGCGTGCTTAATTACGATATAGAAATTCTCCCATTTGTTTAATCTGTCGCTTTGAAATCTCTTTTAAAGTACGTAAAATAAAAGTCTGAATAAAAACTACATTTTTACTCCTTACTCTACTTCTTCATATTTAAATAAGTGCAGACAGGCAAAAAGCAACGAGAATGAACTCTGAATTGCAAAGAATAATATGTAAAGAGAAAAAAACAGCCAAGAAATTTATATGCCAGTCCAAGCGTAAGAGAGAGGATAACCAAGACTCGACTGCACACGAAAAAAAAACACAAAAAAAAATATATTAAAAAAAATAAAATAAAAAAGCAAACTTATGCAAAGCACGTCTTTCTCGTATAGATAAAAAGTTCTTTAGCCCAAAAAAAAAGAAAGCAAAAAATGGAATGGCCGAGGGCTAGCCGTGCGAAGGGGGAGGAGACACATAAAAATGTCATTTCCTTCCGCTCGCAACCTGCCATAAATGCTCCTACACTCACACACAGACACACAGAGAACCTACAAATCATCGACACCCAGGCAACATTTTTGCTCGTCACAAAAAAAATGGAAGCAAAAAAAAGTACGTTTTTTGGGTGCGGTCCTTGACATCGCGCACGACGCATGACACTCGTCTCTGTTTTAGTCTCTGTGTAGCTCTGTGTAGCTCTGTGTGTGTGTGAGTGAGCCTTGGTCCTTTCTAGCATCCAGCAGCATTTGCCTGGTTGATACTTGAGATTCGCTTGGGGTTTGCGGCTTCTCGTTTCGAACTTACACACATATATATATATATATACGATGAACTCGATTTTACGACATGAACATGGACAAGAACTCGGTAAAAACGCCGATGCCAATGCTGTCCTTGTTAGATATCCCTTCTTTCTCTTTCACTCTTTTGCTCTCTTGTTCTAAATGTGTGTGTGTGTGTGTGTGTGTGGGTGTATGTGTGTCTGTGTTTTAGCTGCTGTTGTAGTTGCATACCGCATACGCCCACGTCGTAGTCACCCACAGCTGGCAATGAAGGAAACTTTCTGGCATATTTGAGTTGTGCAAAATTTATTTGACGAAACTTTTCTGTTTGCAGTTTCTGCTCTGGGGCCAATACGGGTTGTTAATATTACATTTACCGAATGCCAAGTTGAAAAGAGCCAAGGTTTTGGGGCAAATTAAGAGTATTTTTATATGGCATACTTAAAAGTTGACGACATCTTTTCCCAAATTTTATGAACTTGGGTTATTTTAACAAAAATGTTCAGATAAAGATACAAAGTATATAGGCATTATTAGCTGTTTTATGCAAAGTTATGACTTCATTAGAGTCCTTTAGAAAATCTCTGGTAAAAGTGGTTTTTTAAGTAATTATGGTGAATGGAAATTATTTTTCCATAAACGAGAAATCATTCAAAATTTATTTGATACATTTATTGTATATTTTTAGTCTTTTTATATTTACAAGTTACAGTTTTGATTTGTTTTGAATTGAACGCTTAAGTAAGACCTTTAATTATGGGAATTTTCAGATAATTTGATCGAAAAAATTAATCTGACAGAAAAAAAGAAACACGGAAGATAATTTTCGATCATGCTTGAAAACAAAAATTCTAACGTAGAGTCTAAGGTTAGCACGTTGCTTTTAAAATTGTCATACTATTTTTTTGTTTAATAAAAAAATTCACAAATTAAAATATTGCCAATAGATTAATATTCTTCATAACTCTCAGAATTAGACTTATTAAGTTCTTGACCTCAGACTAATAACTCTTAGTAAAGATAATATTATCATATTGTGTTATGCGTAATCTAAATGAATAATTTACGAGTTACGAGTTACGAATAATTTAGCTATAAATGCATCTTAAGTTTTTAATAATTCCAATTTTTGTGGGACTTGATTATTTTTGTTTATGTTTTATAAGAGGGGAGTTCAGTGCTTGTTTAAAGGTTGTTTAAGGTAAAAGTTTATAAACTAATCTGAAACATTGATAAAAAAAAAGGCTCAAATGGATCTTTGTATAACGAAAGAGAAGAATTATTAAGAATTATCTTTCAAGACGCAAGGTCATATATACTCATATATACTCTTAAATAAATGAAAATATTGGAAATAATATATCATTATTCTCATGTTAATATAAAACATTGAAAGCGTAGACTAAGAAAATAGATATAAAAGTAATACTCACTTGGATTATGAGGATTTAGGAACTTAATTTTATGATTGACATTTATACGACATCAAAAACAACACCAAAATACATATTAGACGTAGTATATTCCATTACAACATCAAGTACATACCAGTTAGATTTGAATACTATGTTAAACATATATATAATATATATATTTCGATATATATTTTCAGAATAATATAACGCGCACTTTTGTTAAAGAGAGGTTATTTTCTTTAAAAAATCTTTTATAAGCATTGGCAATTTTCTTGTTTGCCACTTGAAACACTTTTTTATTTAAAATTATGGAAAAATATATTTTGCACAGAGATTTTTGCACAGATATTTTAAAGATGATTTCGTTCGCTTTTTGTAGCTTTTTTTCGCTTTGTGATGTGATGGTCTGCGTCTGTGTGTCTACTGAATGAATGTTGGTTAGGTTTTGGTCATTTGTCATGTCCTGTCTGTGTTCTCTATGAGAGGGGTGATAGAAGAAGTAGGGAGTCCTATTCTTCTTCTCCATCAACTTCTTCATCTTCTGCTGCCTCTGCTGCTACTGGGGGCTGCTGGTGAGTCTTCTGCTCCTTCGTTGGTTTAAATGAATGAAATCAGCTTTTCTTTTGGGAGCGAGTAGTGTGTGTAGATTGAAATGTGTAAGCGCAGCACCAAGCGCACTAGTTGACGCCTAAACGTCTACTACGAATTGCGTTTGTTGTAGCGAACCCCAATTTCGAAAAATTCCAAATGGCGGCACACACTCATACACAGATGAAAACACTCACACACACACACACACACACACATAGAAAGAGAGATGTAGAGAAGCATCTCTCGGGGCAGAGCAGCTGCTGCGCAGCATTCATGCTCTCAGTGATTTATGTACAAAATGGTAAAAAGCAAAAACAAAATAAGTATGCTCTGCTTTTGCTGCTGCCTCTGTCACTGCCGCAGCAACAGCAACAGCAGCGACTTAATCCCCATAGTGTCCTGTTTTCTAGGGGTGGTGTTTGGACCGGGCACAAGCACAGACCCAGGCCCAAGCCCAGGCTGGCCCTGTCCTGGGCCTCTTTGTTACATACATACTTACTTATATACTTTATCCTGATGCTGTGTGTGCGTAAGTCTCTCTTTCGCTCTCTATCTCTCTCTCTCCGTCTGTCTCTCTCTCTCTCTCACTCTAGCTATATAGCTACATACATATCCACGAAATATATATAGTGTATCTCCGTGTGTGTGAAACTGTTGCTGCCGGCTTTGCTGATTTGAGCCAATTTGCCTCTTCAAAAAGCTCAGTTTGAGTGAGTTTCACAAGCTTTTCGAGCTGACTTTCCGATTGAAATCTTCTCACTTTTTTTCCAAAAAATTCTTTCAACCTTTTGAACCTCACATGAAGCCTTCTATTCATTACGGGCTTCCCAAATTTGAGATTTCTATAGAAAATTTCGTAATTGAAATTTTATCACATCAAGACAATGACATCCTAATCATTGGTGGCCTGTCAGATATCTTTCAAATAAATTTTATGGATAGATTTTAAAATGATTTTACACTTTTATCTTCAAACCACTTATTTTATTCAAAAAAACTCAATACTTGAACCAAATCGAAAATGAATCTTTTTTGAAACGTTTATTAAATAACAAACGAAGCGCTCTTCAATTTTGTTTAGTTAAGTCAACAAAAAGCTTTACAGTTTTTAAAATGGTACATAAGTTACACTCTTAATCCATAAATTTTTAATTTAAACTGAACAACTAATCCACAACCTGCAAAAGTAATCAATTTATCAATCTTCCTTAAATATCTCTTTCTATTTTATCAACAAGTAAACCATTTTGATACATTTTTCTTATCTTGAAGTGATTTTAAATCAAACCAAATATACATTAACCCAGTTTTTGCCAAAAACCAAAAAAAAAAATAATAATAAAAATAAAGAAAGAAAAAAAATAAACTCCAGGCCACAGCAACAGAAAAGTGAAAAAAAGATATATGAATTACAAAAAACTTTCGCTCAAAGCTTTCAACCCACAGCTTCACTCAAAGAAAAGAATGGTAAAAAAAAGGTCTTGGCAAGATGATGATGCCGATGAGGGAGAGAAAGTTCTGTTCTGGTTGTTTTTACCTACAAACGAACCAAAAAAAAAAAAATAAGAAAACAGATGAACACAAGGTGAGAGAGAGCAACATTCTGACCAAAACTCAAAAACGAGAGATAACAGCAAAAAAGCAAGAAGAAAAAAAAACACATCAGCTTGGAGCATAATAAAAATCCATTTTTATAGTCCCGGCTGCTGCTTTTGCCGTTGCTGATGATGTTGCTGCTGCCGCTGCCTGTGGGACGTCGAACCACCACTCCAACATAAGCAACAACAACAACAACAACAACAACAACAATGAAAACAAAAAAAAAAGATTTAGTGAAATGGTTTTTGGAGGGTTGGCAAACTGAGAGGGTGCTGCTGCTGCTTGGATGGTATGGACGGGATGGAGGGTGGTGGTGGTGGTGGTTACCCAAAATGTATGAAATTTTACTGCCTGCCAACGTCAACACGAAGTTCAAAGTTTTGCTGCTGCTGCTATTGCTGATGATGTTGCTGCTGCTGCTGCTGCTACTACTACTACTGCTCCGAGTGCCTTTGAGTGAACGCGTGGAATGTTGCCATATGCCACCATATGTATGTGTGTGTGTGTGTATGTATATATTAAGGATTCTCTGCTATACATTAGCAAAACTCTCTATACTCTCCACTTAGGTCTGTGTGCGAGTGTTGTTTGCGTACTACCATGTTTGGTACAGTCGCTGGCAGCAACAGCAACGGCAACGGCAGCAGCAGCAACAGCAACAGCGACGCCAACATCAGCAGCAATAGCAATAGCAACGCATTCGACAGCAATAATGTCCGTCTACATCTCCGTCCAATTCTCTTACTCTCTGCCCAGACGTGCAGACTTTTGACTGTGTTTTATGGATCGGCGGGGTAGAGGTAACCACTTTTTCGTGCTCGTCGATGCTTGTTGTTTTTGCTGCTGTTGTTGGTGTTGGTGTTGGTGTTGCTATTGCTGCTGCTGTTGCTGCTGTTATTGCTGTTGCTGATGCCTTCTTTGATTGCTGTATATAAACAGGGTGCCTTCACATGAATATAAACCATAAACGAAAGTGACAAAAAAAGGGGAGCTTACTCATATAAAATAGTAATAGTAGTAGACACGACCTCCATCGAGGAAACTTTTATGAACGCTAAGTAGCTTGGAACAATGAAAATGGCAGTTAGACAAAATTTTCCAAATGCTTTCTCTCTTTCTGTAAATCATTTAAGCAGCATATACAAAGTAACAAATTAACATTAACGTGTGGTATTCTTTACTTAAGACACCACAAACTGGGTGTTAAAAAAAAAATGTTGATCATGAAATTTTAAAATCAACTCTGTACAAAATATTTGTAGAATTGTAAATAACTTAATGAACGTTGACAGGTAGATTTTATTTATTACACTGAACACCCTGTATGGTACCTTAGAAGCATTCAAAGCAACTGTTATGGCCTTTAAGTTGCACACAGAAGAAGTCGTACTACTTTGTATCACAGAGAAGAGACAGTTTAAGTATTCGGTACAAGTTTTGCTAAGTTTCTTTTGCTAAAATTCTTAAAATTGCAATTAAAACGACAGATTGGGCATACTGAACATATATAAAAAAATACTTTATCTTGTAGCCAGTAATCAATTGTCTGTTGACAACTTCATAAATAATACCAAATACCAAGTGATTTTTCATTCAAGCCTTCTTATATTAATCTCAATCTTAATCTAACACCACTGTTAAACGAGTTTCCCAATCTAATGCATTAAGTAATTTGAGCCAATTGTTAAAAGATTTATTGACTCATTCATCTGCCTTTAAGAAGATGTCTTACACTTAATATTTGACACATCTTCTACAACTAAAGTAAACGTGTAAAAGTTTTCACATAGGTCTAAATGACCCAAAAAAAACCAGATAAAATAAACATTTTATAACAGCTCATCAAGTTAGTTGAAAAGTATGTCTTAAAAAATTTTAGTACTATGGGCACCCTGTATTTTCTGATGTTTAAGTTTTTAACAAGTATATAAGCACATAAACAGCAAAATGGAATTAGGTTTGCATAGCAAACAAAAAAGGACCGACTAAAACTTTAACAAAAACGTAGAAATAAACTGCTAAAATTTCAATAACACGTTAAAAGAAAGAAAAAAACGAAAAAAAAAATAGAGGGTGGAAAAGCAACAACAAGAACAACAGTTTGGCAACAAGGGCACAAAGCACAGGCGACAAAAAAAAATTGCACAAAAAAATTGAGAGGCGGGAAGAAAAAACTCAGTATGTAATTTATAATATGCTTTGTCCGGAGCCAAAGCTTTTGTGAAAAGTGAAAATATATATGTTTCGCCGTATTTGTGGGTATGTGTGTGAGTGTGTGTTTGTATATGTCAAATACTCTGAATGTCCCTCGCATTAGGTTTTCTTTTTGCTTTCTTTTCTGATTGTTGTTGCCATTTGGTCGTTTGAGCCGGGCAAATAGTTAAAACTAAAATAAATTTAGTTCTTGCCACGACACACACACACACACGCTCACAATAGTACACGCACACATTCAAACAAAAACGGTGGATGCGAAAAAGAGACTGTCACGTAGACAGAACAAAAGATAGCTAGCTGGTACAGCGAAGGACATCGTCGCTGTCGCCATCTTTGCTTTAGTCTTGTGCGCTTTGCGCTGATAAGTATGCTATGGCTGCTGCACGAAAATCTCATTATATTTGTTTTATTTTATTTGCCGTCGTCTTCGTCTACTACAACTTCCACTACTACTACGACTACTACTACAACTACAACTTTATACTACTTTGTTCTCGTGCTAGTCGTTTGTCTTCTTTTTTGGACCAAAAGCACTTTTTTGCCATGTCTTTTAAGCCCCCGTCTCTTCCGCTCTCTTTCTCTCTCTTTCTGTGCATGTGTGCGTGTGACTAACTTCTGGCCATCTACTAACTGGTAGAATGTCCAGGGAGGAAAGGAAAATCCTTGGCATTGTCATCTGCTTACTTACTACTTACTGTGCGCTTAGTTATTGTTTTTAGTTTGGCCTTTTGTTTCAAAATTATTAACAATGGACGTTGCCAAGTAAAAGGTGCTACAAGAGCAAGGAGATAGAAGGGGGTAAAGGGCAGCCGTAATAGCATTTAATGCACCTGCACACACATACACACACACAATTGCAGCTAAGGCGCTTTTGTCTTTCGCTGGCTTTTGTCTTCCACCCAACAAACATACTTACACCAACACAAACACTTTAGCGAGACATCCCCATCATCATCAACATTATAATCATCATCATCGCCATCATGATCATAATCATTATGCATTATAAGCGGCTTTATAAATGCTTCATTTTACGTGTGTTTGTTCATTATTTATGTATTTACATTTTAGTGGCGCTTAATTTTCACTCTCTTCTTCTGTTATTCTATTCTATCCTGTGTTGATTTCTGCGGCCATTGTCCTTGGACTTTTGTTTAATTGGAAAATTGTTAAGCTAATGATTTCATTTAATATTTTATATTAAAAAGCATTAAAATTTCAAAAACCCTAAACCAAATAAATTGTGCGACTTTTTTCATTTGTTTTAAATTGTTGGCCACAGTCGATTTAAATTTAATAATTTTAGTTTGCTATTGTTTTTTCGTTAACTTTAAATTTGAATAGGTTTATTATGCTGCTTAATTATTGAGTCAAGCTTTTAATGATGGTATTTTACTTCTAGTCTTATTTTAAAGCATATGTAGATGACTTAATATTGAACATAATTATTATTGAATTTTAAACAAACTAACAGCTAGAGCTGTTGTAATATTTATTACAAATCGGGTAATTATATACAGCTTAATGGTCCGCAAGATCTGCAAACTAAAAAATTAAATTTATTTTAAAAGCTCTAATATTGAATGGTGATTTACTTGCTCTTAAAACCGATTGCAAGGCAGCAATTCTTCCATTCTTCTTTGTTTTAAAAACTGGTTGAACCACAATTAAGACACAAAATCTAAAAGATTTGTGAAAGCATATCAATCATGTATAATTGTTCTTTTTTTTTTGTTTTTTTAATCTCTAAACATAAACAGTTTAACTATGAAATGGAAGCTCTATCAATTAATTTTGACAAAAAAAAAAGAATAAATAATGAAAAAGGCCTCAGTTGCTGGTGTGTCTCTTAGCGTCTTTTGATGAATTGGCCGTCACCAATGCGCTCATATTTCATCATAGATCGACGAGGCTGCTGCTGTGAGTTTTGCTGCTGCGACTGTTGCTGTTGCTGTTGATTTGAGTGTTGCTGTTGTGACTGTTGCAGGTTTCTTTCCGACCTATAAACCTGAGTATGACGAATTCGTGACTTCTGCTGCTGATGCTCCAATTGCTGCTTCTCCAATTGATATTCCTTTTGCAAACGCTCCCGCTGATCCTGCTGTTGCTGCAATATGGTCCAGTCATATATATAGTCAAATTGATAATTAAGTGTGCGAAATAGAATACGAAATAATTGACGCAAATAGACATAATCGGGATCCTCTTTGAAACGTAAATTTCTGGCATATTTCATGAAGAGAGCAAATTCACTGGGCAATGATTTGCAAAGCGCTTCAATTGGCACACTATTCTTTTTCTCCAATATACGTTCGTATTTCTGCTTCTTGTTGGACGCTGTGATACCCTGCCAGGGTAATTTGCCCAAATGGAAATACAAAATGCAATAGCTTAAAGATTCCATGTCATCGCGACGAGATTGCTCTACACCTAATTGGGCATTGATGGAGGCATAGCGAACTGTACCAGTTAGATTTCGATCCTTGCGATAGGGTATATGTTGATGCCGCTCCGGATCTTGAAAACGCTTCGCCAAACCAAAATCTATCAGATACAATTTATTCACATGCCGACCGAGACCCATAAGGAAATTATCTGGCTTAATATCACGATGAATGAACCCCTGCTGATGCACACACTCCAGCCGCATCAACAACTGATCGGCTAACATTAAAACTGTCTTTAATGTAAATTTCCGTTTGCACATATTGAACAATTCCTCCAAAGAAGGTCCAAGCAGTTCAATAACCATGGCATTAAAATGCGACTCGCTGCAATAGTGCAACAATGTGGGAAATCCAGGTCCTCGTCCCAACTGCTCATACACTTTGGCCTCGTAAATCAATTGCGGATATTTTGCATTCGTTGGCTCTATTTTCACAGCCACTTCGGAGGCATCTTTGATATTGACCCCCTTATAGATCTCTCCAAAGGATCCAGAACCAATGGCCTTGATTAAGCGAAATTTACCACCAACCAATTGGTTCTCCAAGCCGCTCGTCGATTGTCGCACTTTGCTCGTCTGTGACTTGCTCATTATCATTTCGATTCTGAAAGCAAATAAAATTTCGTGTTTATTTGATTAAATATTCCGTTTTTGAAGGAGTGTAAGTTTTGTAAGCGGCTTCTACATTCGGTTCTTAATGATTAGTTTATTTTTTGTTTAGAAAGAAAAAATTTTTTTTGCTTTTTTTATATTCTGTTTAATATATACTAATTTTGAATTACCAAAGGCCAATGTGATTGAAATAAAAGACTGAGTCCAAGTGCCAACTTGTGCCTACAATTTGTCAGGCAAGTGTTGGTCAAATCAAAAAAAAAAAAGTATTGGTTAACGTGTGCAAGTGGCGTCAGTAAATTAATTGTAAATTTATTTCAATATATTTTTATTTAATTATGGGTAAATATCTATGTAACTTAAGTAATTTCATTAAAAGTCACAATTAGATGGTTTGTTTGTCACAATCAGATGGTTCATTGGCTTAGCCATTAAATTCGAACTAAGAACTAGTACATTTTTCCTTATTAATCAACATTTAAATAATAGGACTAGCCATTGAATTTGATAAGATGTGTAGTGTTCAAAAGTCGATATGATTACATTTATCGATTAATGCGTGTTTAACACTGTCAATCTGGCTATTAGTCTAAATTAGTTGCAAACGTAAATTTACATTAAAGACAGTTTTAATGTGACAATATTACAATATACATTTTCAATTAGAATTAGGACCGGACTGATCCTGCTGGAAAATCCAGTCATCTCCGTATAGGTCTTTAGAAAAGACTTTTTCTCCGTATCCAAATGCTACTCAAATTATCAAGGATCCTCATATCAGTAGGTCAGCCGGTTCGCTTATTCTTCCCGCAATTTTTTTGCATTTCTGTGGAAATTGGATTCTCTATTTCATGTTGACTCTGGCATCAGTAAAGGTTTTATTTGAAGCTTCATACAATCCTATGACTTTGATTCTTTGCCGACAAGGGCAATCCACGAGTCATTCAAGATTGTTGTACTTAAATATAATGTAAAATAAAAATGCAAAGTAAACTCGAACTTTTGGCCATGCATTAAAGCTCAACATTATCAGAATTGTCCTAAGAACGATGTCCTAAGAGAAGACGTGAACAATGTAAGCTTTATGTATGCTTTATAATTTAAATAAAATATAAGAAAAATAAAAGGTAATCACATTTAGTTCTTTCATTAAATTTAGTAAATCTAACAATACAAAGAAAAGTATTTAGCAATTATTTTAAAATGTAAAGTAATTTTTATTTGATTAATATCTTAAGTGAAGTTATACTTTAACTTTGGATCTATAGAACGTTTAATTATGAGAAATAGTATGTTGTTCAATGATGTATTCTAATTGTTATTACCCGCTTAAACAAAACAAACAAGCGCTCCAATAAATTATTAATAAATAGTTAACAGTATGAGTTCTTGGAAAATATAAATGTTCACTTGTAATTAAAACTTTGTTTTCCCAATTAAAACGATTTAACCGCTTATTTCCACATATCATATTCAACAATATATATATATAACAATATAAACTTTTTTAATTTAATTTGGCATAAATCTCATTAAACATCAACACACTTAAAGTTATGATTAAGTGTTGGCTAGAAAAGTCAGTAGTGACAGCGTTTCCTAAAGATATGCTGGCATTATACAGGGAAATAAAATTCAAGTTTCTATAAAACATTTTATAATTGATTTATTTTCAGTTAGCCATATCTATGGCAAATTCCATGTTGGTCAGTTGGTTGTCCGACTGCTGTCAGTTAGTTAGCCAGTAAATCCCTGATAGCTATTTCTGTTCTTGCTTAATGCCAGCATCTAACACATGTCTTAAATTAAACCCATTTAATTGACATATCGATAAGGAGAAGGAAAAGGAAATGTAACCAGACTTCACTTTGCCACCTATGTATATAAAATGTACATAGACTTTGGTTATATGTATATATATTCGTCTCTGTATATAGTTGTCTTACTCCCTCTGTGTAGAAAGGAATTGGGTTTGGGTGGGCGGTGTCGAAGCAATTTCTTCAATGGCAGCAAATTTGTTGGCAACAATTTACACACAAAAAAAGGCTCATTTGTTGAGGCATTCAGAGATACCGAGTCTGACTTTGATGCTCGAAGCAAAAAGAAAATCAAGAGAAAGAATTTTTAGCAAAAGGAAAAAGGAAAACTTTGCTAGTTGAAAACGTAATGGGGAATAGAAATGCGTCACGTACACCCAAGGATACATTGTAAGCATTTCTTTTTTCCACTCTTATTCTCCTATCCTATTTCTGTTGCTTCGAGTGGGTGTGCAATTTCTTGTAAAAGTGCTCAATGAATCGAAATTAATTAGTAAGGGAAGCGAAAGCAAAACCAACACAAGCAAAAGAAAAACCAAAAAAAAAAAAAATGACTTGCGAAACCTAGAAGTTCATATACCCTACATTAACTATGGCTAAGCAAAAATTTAAAAATGGATGGATGGAAGTAAAAACCAATCCGTTTATTTATCTCAATATCAACCCATATAGCATTAGGATGATTATTTTATAACAATTCACCTTGTTGAGTCTAATTTGAGGATAAGAGGCCTCAAAATTAAAAATGTTTAAAAAATTACTATTTTATCATTTGATTAGAACTATGTTAAATAGAAGACACAAAAATGACTCTTCTATATGCTGAAAATCTTTTTAAATAAAGTACAATAAGAACTTAACTTGTACTACCGTTAAAAACTAAAAAATTGGCAAAAAAAATAAGTCGAAACTGATTTATAAAATTTATTTAAAATTTATAAAAACTCTAAAAATCCATTTCCTTTTAAAAGAGACTAATGTACCTTTCAGGCAAGAGTATTAAGCGACGTCAAAAAAAAAACTGTTTAACCTGAAGGAAACCAACTTGGCAACAGAGCAAATAACGAGAAAGGACGAAAAATTAAGATTTCCTTTTTATTATAACCATTTTTTCTCACTCTCTTTTGCTGTATTCTGTATTTTTTCATTTTTTTTCTTTATAAGTTGGCTTTCCTGGTTCCGTTCCGTTTTCGTGGGTGAGAAGGGGGATGGTTGAGAACTAGACATTTTACACATTGCCAACGCTTTGAAGTGTGGAAATTTAATTAAATTCAACTAGAGCAAGAGGGGTTTGGGGGGGAGGGTGTTGGAATAAAAAAGCAGCAGCAAAAAAATGAACAGGAAAAATAAACTAGGCGACAACAACACAATTTGCTTTAGCTTGGTTTGTCATCGCCCAAAATGGCAGGGGGTTAGGAGGGGAAAGCAGGAATAGATGCAGAGTGGAAGGATGGGAAGTTCGCACTTAATTAGAAATACGATTACCGGGTCTTAGCTGCTGACTTGTGAGCTGGTTCCTACTTATGCTCTACACTTGGTATCTATCTAAGTTGGCACATTTTTAAGCTAGTTAATTAAATTGCCAGGGTCACCAGTCTGTTTGGCGTTATCTCTTTTTTTTATTTTTTGCATCTTGTGTGTCGGATAGTTACCCAGTGCCACATAAATTTCAATTTTTATGACCTTTAATGCTAATCTTCAGCTTTGCAGGAAAACACAATATAAATAAATAAGCCCATTTATGGCTCTAATCTCAACTGCATAAACAAATCAAAAAGTGTCTGTAAATATTGTAAAATTTGCGTACGGGTCAAATTCTTGTCAACACATACAACAAATTTTCAACACAAATTAAACCAATTCTTTTGAAAATCTATCAAGCCTTTATTATATTATGAAATTTTGCGTATTGAGAGGATAAATTTCTGGCCCAAGAGACATTGGGAGTCCGAAGAAGATAGACAGAATAAAGGATAAGATTAAAGAGAAAGGCATAAAGAAACTATCTAATTAAATATAAATAGTTTTGATCTGATGGGTCATAACATTCGAAAGAAATATTGTCCACATTATCACAGTTTTTTAGTATTTAAATATTCAAATGAAAAAGAAAACTGATCTTTTTAAAAAGAAACGAATATTAATTAATTTGAGAATTTTGGAACACGAATTATTCAGTAAACAATTAAAACTTTTCTAAATGCACAAAAAAACCTTCTTAATTAAAAAACATTGCAAATTCCACATATGACTCTATTTACCTAAAAAGACATTGTTTCGTTCAACATCACTTCGAGCAAGATATGTATTTATTTTTCTTAAACTTTCTCTACCTTTTCTCTCCCCTTATGAAAAGAAGTAAAAATTGTTTAGAAACAACAATTATTGTCAATTGCTGGGGCCACATACAAATTTCCGCTTGGCTTGAGGCATCAAGTGCTTCTCCTTTTTCTGCGTTTGATCCTTCTGTACATCCTTTCTTCTTTATTTCATTTTTATCCTGTGTATTATTATTATTATTTTTGTTGCCTTTGGAACAGTTAGAACAGTTTGCAGCTGCTCGAGTGCCAAAGTTATTTCTATAACAATCTAAATTACTAATGTCTGGTGGGAGGAGGAGGAGAGGGGCGAATGGCCCACAAAGGCAAAGAGACAGTCATGTCCAGTACTTCTTCATCTTTCTGGCAACAGCCGAGAGGCACTTAAAATTCCCTAACTACACGGGCATATCCCATTGGAGATGAAGTGAAGCAGGAATATTCTAAAACGACATTATAGGGAATAAATGTTTCTTCTTTATCTTTTTATTATTTTCAAATTTTTACACTTTTGTTTCAATCTAAGAAACTCAAAGAAATTTGTAAAACTAACACTCAAATTACAACATTTTTTTTATTAAAAATTATTAAAAATCATTAGTTCTTTAGTTATTCAAATTATGTTTATAACAGAGCTTCAATAAAAAATTAGAAAAGTGCTAAGTAAGAAATCAATTTATTATTATTAATTTATTTTGATTTGTAAGTTTCTATAATAAGTAGTTTTTGATTAAAAATAAAATCATTTTAGAAATTGAGAAAAAACTATAGGAACAATATTCTGTAAGGGCATGCCATAGTCATGTTTAGTCAAGTTTAGATTGTCTTCTTTTAGTTTTTGTTAAGTTTTTTGCCTGCACTTCCAAAGGAATTGATACATACCTTCCTTTTCGTTTCTCCATATAGCATTTATATATATAAACTTAAATGGAATACTTGCAATGCGATTACACATTTTATTGCCTTGATTTTGATATCACATGCGATATTCCTTTATCTTGCCTATATCAGCAGAAAATGGCAGAACAATCAACTCTTCTGTTTTTAGCTGACTTATGCAAAACATTTTCTGCACACACACATACACACATATATGTACATACAGGTAACTCTAAGCTGCTGTAAAAAAGTAGAAAAACAATTCAATTTGACTTGCCTAACAGTATGCCATCCAAATTCAGTACGACATGAGCTTCTTTTAGTTCCCTCAACTACCTCTTACCTATTTTTCCACTCAGTCATTCCCCTTTCACTCACTCACTCGCTCCTATAAAAGCCCCTCCTTCAATATGCGTGAAATTGAAAACTCAAAAAAACTCTATACAATGGTATTGCCATTATGGTCCATGCAAATTTTCCAACAATTTTTCACATATGTATGCATATAGAGATATCCATACATACATACACCCATGTGGAACTATACCACCTGTCGTTAAGGTGCTTATGTATGTATGCATGTACACATGTCTATGTATGTACATATACATATAAAGAAATATGTGTGTGAATATTGCATGTATGCCTGGCACAAACAAACATTCAATTAAAGCATACTTTTGTGCGTCTCAAAATGGCGTCGCTGGCTTTTTTCACACTGTTGCGCCGATTCGCACAGTCAGCGTTTTTTTTTTTCCATTTGCTTTATTTCGTTTTGTTGCCTTTCATCGGGCTCTGATACTCTAACCAAATGTATGTTGGCATGAAATTTGCTAAATTGAATAATAAATCATTTAAATAAGGCAACGAAAAACTTTGCCTTATATATTATGATTTCTCGATACAGACAGTCGTTTTGATTAATTCGGTATTTAGTCTCTGTTAGTAGACTAACTCAAACTAAGGCCATACTGTTTAACATATGCTCTAACTAAAAATAAATATTGATATAAAACCTCTAAACTTGTAGCCTTAACGATTAATGTTTAAAATCTAAAATCAAACTTAAGCAATAAAAAAAAACCTTATGAAAAGTGTAACAAACAATTTTTATACTTGCTCCTTTAATTATTATTATTTAGTTAAATATTTGGCTTAACAAATTTTAATAGTTAACAATGTGGCAGAAAATGTTTAAAAATTCAACAGATCTCCAAACCAGACAATTCGCATTTAGCGGTTAAGGATATTAAAATCTGTCAAAACGGTTCTTTTAGAGAAGTTAGAGTATTAGAAATCTGATTCCGATTCATTGATCTATATCTAACATTTCTTACAATTTTTCGTTTAAGAGCATCCAAAATTTTCATTATAGCTTACGAAACTGTAAACTTTTTGCCACTTCTGTTGGTTTACTACATTGGGTTCCATTTTTTGTCCTTTAGAAAATACATACACAGACACACACACATACGCATGACTTTCATATAGAGTGAAGTAGGTGGATACGGCTTTGTGCCAGAGTGTGTGATGGCTTCATTTGGCACAACAAAAAGAAGAGAAAACAACAAAAACTACGCAAAACAAAAAAAATGAAGTAAAGAAGAGGCAAGAGAGAGAGGAAGTTAAGGAAAAAAGGATGAAACGCCCTACTCACAGGTATAGACAAAGGTAGCCAGGTGAGTTTGGCTCTTGTTGCATAGTTTTTTGTTGCTGTTATTCTTAGTGTTTGTGTGTGTGTGTTCTGTATGTGTATGTGTATGACTGCCACTAATAGTTTTTCAGCTCGTAAAAGCTTTTGTTGTGTGTATGTGTGTTTGCGTATATGGGAGTGTATCTAAGTGTGTGTGGGCCTGGCACTTCGATCTAAGTTGGCTTCAGTTTTTCCTTGATGCTGCTTGAGCTTGAGTTGTTGTTGTTGTTGTTGCTTTTGTGCTTACCGTGGCGGAAACTTCCCAGGCAATTTCCGCTTTAAGTACCATTAAATTCGAATTCGTTTTAATGAGCTCTCAACATGATGCTACCGCACCAACAACCACTCCACTCCATTCTCCCTCATTCCCAAAATGAGCCCCCCAACCGCTCACTTTCATCTTTGCCATCATCCCTACACCCTATACCCTAATGTTGTCTTGTCTTGTATTTTAATGACATTCGATTTATATGTGTCTGTGTGTGTATGTGTGTGTGTCTAGAACAGAGTGAGCTGCTGTTTGCCTTTTGTTTTTAGACAGCTTCCATCTCCCAGTTGCCAGTCAATTCCCTTCTTTGAAGAGTCTCCCTCAATGACCAACAGACAGCGAAATCTGGCTTAAATAGAGAAGCCAAATTCAGATTCACCTGCTGCGATATTCAAATTTATCATAATCAAAAGATATCAAATAATTGGTGAAACTAATTAATTTCTATCTCAAGAACATATCTTAAAGTTACTTTCAACAATTTCAAACAACCAAAACTTTATCTAAAGGTTTTCAGTATTATCTTATTGCATTTTCACATTCCTGGCTTCACCGCACTAGCCAGCTAGGTTTTAGCCATTAGTTTTTGTGCAAAATAAATGAAAAGTTTTCCATCCACCCTGTTTTTCCCCACTTTTCTATTTGCCATTTGTTTTTGTTTCTTGTTTTGCAGTTCGTTTGTTTGTTGATGTTAATGGTCTACCTGTGAGTGGGGATTTTGTGGCTGCGTTGGAAAAAAGTCGAAGAGATTAGTTTTTGCAGTTTTTCGTTCTCTGTTTTTCTTTTTTTTTTTTGGTTAGTCGTTAAGCTTAATGGATATCGGATAGATGGAAAATAAATCCATATTCAAATATCAATTAAATTACATTTTTTAATAAAAAAAAAAAAATACAAACCACAAAAAATGATTTGACTTTGGTTCAATTTCATTCAAAAATCTGTAGGCTTATGTGACGTAAAGATAAAAAGAGTATTTATATAATTTAAATGCTTTCTACAACTTCAAATTCATTGTATATTTAATTTTAAACAAGTTTAGACCTTACAGCGTAAGAAGAAAGTTCCAAATTCTTCTACTATTAAACATCCCTAGAGGACTTTCTAAACAGACATCACAAAAAAACACTTTTGCCGCTATATTATTCCCCTAACTAACCAATTCCACAGCCTTCAACATTTAAACCAAAATGTATAAAAAAAACTTAATACCGCATCCATTGGAAAATATAACAAGCACTGATTGAATTCTTATTTTTCGAATGGCAATCGCACACTAAACCCTGAGGAAGCTAAGTCTGCTTCACCTGATTAGCCAAATATCAGGATTATGAAATGATACAGCGCTTTCAGGATGAAAACGACTGAAAAACTGACTTAATTTATCAAAATATAGCAAATTGAAAAAATGTAATTAACAAAATTTTACAAATTCTTAACTTTAACTTATTTTAATCTACGTTTGAAAGTGATATCTCATTTATGGGTTTCCAATTCGATAATCAATTGGAATGATCGTTTCTTGAAGCTCTAATTTAATCAATTTTGGGAGTATTTGAAAAATCTTTGAAATCTATGTTTTTAAGTTACAATAATGGCATTCAATCTTTATTAAAATCACAAGACATAAATTTTTCTTTCCCAATGTACATATACATACATTTAAATTGAAGCGCTTAAATGCAAGGAAAAGTGATGCGAAAACTTTTGCAAGACTAAATTAAACTTTCAACATTTACTAACATTTTATCATAATACACTTTCAAGGTGTGGTTTTATTAAAGAAGTTTCAATTGAGATTCCTGGCGGTAAACAATTTAGCATTTTGCATGACAAAATAACTGAAGTATTTGCTAATGCTTGTTGGCATTGCGAAACGGACGAAATTTGAATAAGCAATTGGTTGTATGACGACACATTCACTCAGGCAAATTGAATAAACACTTCTCCTTTTCTCCCAACACACGCACACACATTGAAATGTGCAATTATATAACTGAATGGGCTGACTATTCACACACACACACACTCACATTCATACTCATGCAAAGACAGGTGCCACCAAAGTGCCGGACAAAGTGGCAAGGATGTGGATGGATTGTCAACTGGAGTCGTCTTTACGTTGAATTTCCATAATATTCCGAATGTCATCTGTCAGTTGAACAATTTATCATATGTTGACATATCCAACTGTCAACTGGTCCAAAAAGGATCTGCCGTGTAGTATAACAACAACAACGCAAGCAAAAGAAGAAAAAAAAGTACCCAAAAGAATGCATACAAAAGCTCTTTCCATCAGTCCAAAAGTTTCTTTATTTTCATTTCCTTTCGTTGTATTTCGTATCTTTCAGTTAAGAATAACTGTTTGTCAAGACAATACTTAATTATGTTTCTTGCTCTCTTGAGCAAAAGTTGTAGAGAAAAATTGCTTGAAATAGCAAAATAATTTCATAGTTGTTTTCCTCTTCTCGTTCATAAATTATTGAAGTTATTCTGTCTGTCATAGAGCAAAGTTCTGTAGTTTTATATTTTGTTTTCGCAATTTAATTTGGCACTAGGTGTGACCCCATCTTTAAGCTCTCTGAACAAGAAAATACCAAAATATGAAATGAAAACTTTTCCATTTATTTTTTGATACCCTTTAAAAATATTATTAGCGGACATATTGAACACTTTTTAATTTTAAAAGCTTTATTTTAATGATAATACAATACAATTCAATATTTCTTAAAAAGAAATCTGGAATCTCTTTAATTTTGAAATGTCGACTTTCAAGCTTCTGAAGACCTGATTGTCTTTCAATTTACGAAGAGATCCAACAAAGACCTTAAAAATAAAGCTGACAGTTCAATAAGCCTTACTCTCTCAAGGGTAATCTCCAGGTCTACTCTAATATTTATTTTATAGAATTTTTTCCTTAAGTAAAAAAGTTTTAGTTTTCTGTGGTTTTGGACAAGCCAACTACATATATTTGTTGGGTGGCATCTACTATAAAATTTATTTTGTTTTCGCATAACTCGCAAATATATTTTTTCCTCTCTCATCCTCTTCTTCTTTATTATTCTCCACTTCTCTTCCGTTTCTCCCTCTTAATAAATAAGTGGAGTGTCTCACCTTTTGTGAGAGGGCGAGAAAGAGAGAAAAAGTTTATTTAGTTGGCAGAATTGTCGCGTTTACATGACAATTTGACAGCTTTGTGTTGCCCTGACAATATAAATAAAGTTCCAAATTAACCCAAGGGAATGTTTAAATTTAAAAGGTAATGTTTAAACAGCATCCACAACCATCAGGTAAAGATGACCTCAATGTTTTTCCAAAAAGAAAATGTATTGGCTTCCTTTAATTTATCGTCTATAATAATTATCATCTTTAGCTTCATTTATAATTTTTTCTCTTTATAAATAAATTAAACTAATTTTATTAAATAATATCGTAGAACTACATTAAATTCTAAAACATACATTAATTAAAAGTATTCTCATTTGAATTGTAGACTGTTATATACTCAAAATACTTTGGAATATTTTTGTGATATACTTTCTACTTTTAATTAACGTTTTTTTAGTTTTTTTTCCACCCCCAACTGTCTTTTTTTTTTGTATAAAAAATCCCATAGTTCATATCAAAATATAATTACCATAACCTTTATGCTCACTGGCCACAGAATATCTAATTATCTCCACCCGGTTTTTGCATATTTCCACACTTTGTTTAAATTTCAGAGAACGGGAGACAAAAACAAAAATCCGACAAGAAATTTAAATAGCTCACATGCCAACGTTTCATGTTTAGTAGCCCCCAGTTCGTTCTTTGCCCTAAAAACAAAAAAAAAACAAAAAGGAACGCAAAAACTTTTACATTAACCAACAACCCACAAAAACCTCGACATTAAATATCCCGAAAAACTCCCCACAGAGAGAGGCAGAGGCAAAAGTGAGATAAATAAAATGCAAGGGTAGGTGAGTAGGGGACAATTGGGTAACATGGAGGAAATATGTATGGCAATTCGAGAATGTAATAAAAATGTTTCAAATGCAAAATTAAAAACAGTCAAAAATACAAATTCAAATAAATGAGAACAAAGCGACTATGACATACCCTAAAAAAAGTGAAATAAACATCAAGAAATATTACAAGAAAAGGAAAAAAAGACTCTAGAGCGGGGACCTTAATCATTGTAAGTTATAATGAAGTAAGTAAGTCGTCTCGCCGACTTTGGTATACCATACACCAGTAAAGCAAATATTTCAAGCATTTTCACATGCTTCTTACAAGCATATCTTAGTATCTCGCTCACTCAATCATACGAGCACCCTAGCGCCCCCACCAGCCAACGGCCAACTCCGGCCTTATGGAAAAACATTTATATGCATAACTCGACTGTTTTTTATCCGATTTTGATCAAATTTGGTATTTTGCTAGATATTAGTATTAAATTTAAGTGTGCCAAATTTGATTGCCTGAGGTAAAAAAATACGGGAGATAATCAAGTTTTTCAAATTACGGGGGCGGAAAAGGGCGTGGCAAAATTTTTATACATAGAAAATGTGTGCATTTACTAATCGAATATACATACCAAATATGGTGTCTCTAGCTAGAATAGTTTTTGAGATAAACGCTTTTTTTTAATTGCGGGGGCGGAAATGGGCGTGGCAAAAATTTGAAATAAACTTGATCACTCTACATACTACACGAGTCTACATAAAAAATTTGGTGGCTCTAGCTCTTATAGTCTCCGAGATCTAGGTGTTCATACGGACAGACGGACAGACGGACAGACGGACAGACGGACGGACGGACGGACGGACGGACAGACGGACATGGCTAGATCGACTCGGTTGTTGATCCTGATCAAGAATATATATACTTTGTGGGGTCGGAGATGCTTCCTTCTGCCTGTTACATACATTTTGGCGACTTTAATATACCATTTCACCCTATGGGTGTATGGTATAATAATAATAAAAACTAGCATGATAATAGATACCGTTACATTTTTATTCTTCTCTCTTAAATTCAGATCATCGAATAATTTACACAAAATAAAAAATTTTAAAATAATTCTTTTTTCATCCAAAAAAATAAAAAATAAAAATAAAAAATTATTAAAAATGTTTTTTTTTATTTTGCTCAAAATTAAACTCACTACTCTTTTGAGGATTTATTTAGTTACGATAATAATAATTTTATAAACTTCAAAAACAATTTTGGTAGCATCATTTTAAAGAAATACCACAATTATGACAATCTCAAAAGCTTTTAAAAATTTTTTTAAGAAACCATTTCAATTACATCCCTTTCACATTGCGGGGTAATTCCGCAAAATCAAAGTGAAAAATATTTCATAACTTAAATTACAATTAATTAGGGGAAGTATAACTTTTGTAAACTATAAAATTTAACTATGAAAGAATTGAATTTTTACTACCTAATGATTAAGTAAATATTAAATCAACTAACAAATTCCATGTTTCTGGAATTCAAATCGAAATAAACATTCATATGTAGATATCAAAAGTAAAGGAGCAGCTCTTAATACCGCTAAAAAGTGTGTAGGGAAAATACCAAAATTGCAACTGAAAGTAATGCAACAAAATAAAAATATAAAAGTAAATCTAAAACCGCATGTGCTGGAAAAAAATGTATTAAATTTTTAGCATGCTCATTAAAAAAATATTAAAAACCAAATATTTCTATGGTAACGAAAGAGCAAAGCTCGCACACACACAATGCTCACATGTATTTAAACAAAAAAAAAAATTATATATATATATTGTCGAAAACCGTAAAAGAAAATGGGGGAAAAGAGAAAATGCGAAAATGTCTGCCTAATGGTAAAAACATGAGACGGTCTGTCGTTTGGTCGGTTGGACTGCCAGACCATTCTGTTGCCCTGTGTTCAAAAGGGTGAAACCGAAGACCACATTAAAATTGGCATTACACACATGCATACTCAGACAAATACACATGGACGCCTGCACATTAAAACAACGCCAAACCTCTGCTCTGCCCTGCTGTGCACCCCGCCCTGTAACTCCATCTCTCCACCATGCAAAAGATATGTGAATATCAAGATTTAATTTAAAGTTAACTAAGTAAGATTAAGCTTTACCAACTCACACAGAGCCATTTGCCAGGGTGCAAATGTGGAGAGTGAGGGTTATGTGTTTGATGGGTTGAAAGGGGGATGTGGGGTGGGTGGGTGGTGGTGATGCTGCTGCTGCTTGTATCAAGTAGAGCAGAAACTCTTAATAAAGCAATTGCCTCCGGCAGTCAAAAAGTAAACGTCGACGTTGTGCAGCAACGTGATTACTGCTTGGACGTAAAAAAGGGGAGAACTAAGAGGGTGGCAGACCTTCTTTCCCTTGTACATTTACACATACACATACACACACATATGTATGTATGTGCACACCTATATCTGCATTCTATTCTCCACCCAATTCGGATCTGTGTGTCTGCTCTCAAATTCCTTCTTCCATTTGGTTTTCTTTTTTTATCCTTGACAAAGCTTTGAGTTAATCAACTATCATCTGAGCAAATATATAATCATATATAGGTACATACATACATATGTAGGTATATATAGCGTCACATAGAGGTATTACATGGGAGACCCCAAATGCATGTGGAGCATCGAGTAAAGCATAACAAGGCTATGAACTGAATTTAATTAGCTTTGTACACTGAGGAAAATATTATTAAAAGGTGATATTAAAGAATGTTGCTCTAAAAAGTATGCTAAGTTAGAGAAAACCAGTTATTTGAAAGAAAAATTGTATTTTGATTGAGTAAGATATAGGGGATGACATCATATGGCATTTGTTATCAAATGACAAATCCGGAATGGCAGTGAAAAAAAGACGTTTAATTGCAGAAGAGTGCCCAAGTTACATCAATTTAATAATAAACCTAAAATTGCTGGTTTGTTTAACCTAAACGCATGGGTTAACATTTCATTTAGTAATTATATCATTATATGGTTGAATAAACGTCCACACATTGATCATGCGATTTGATTTTAATTAATGAATATCAAATTCAAAATGAGTCTAAAGCTTTCGGTTCTACCATGTGAAAGTCAATTAAGATACAAATTTTACCAATTGGAATAACTCAAACTTACGAATTTCAAGTTTCTATCCAATCAATAACAGATTTTTAGGCTGCTAAAACTGTGAAACACAACTTCAGAGTCTAAAGAAAACTACCAATTGAAAATGTTGTAGTAATATGATTAACAGTAATTTAAAACACAAACATATAAAAAACAAAAAATTCTTATTCTATTTTTGGAAAATATGTTGAAACCAAAAATAAAAATACAGAGCAATTTGAGCGAGATCGAACTATGTATAAGCAGTGATTATAGTTATATGGTCTACTGACTTTAAGAGGAGATAAAAGAATTCATAAAAACATGAAAAAATAACTCACTCACAATTCTTGTCTCGCTGCGATCACATCCGTTAACCAAACTTGGAGGTAAAATCATTATTCCAAAAATATAGAACAATCCAATAAATAAGTCCAATTCTATATAAATGTAATCTTACTATACCTATTATATTTATAACACAAAACAGAATTAAAAATGCATTGCAAATATTCGATTCTATTGGGAGTTGCTCTAATGACGTATCACATTCTACAGGTACCGTTACATTAAACCCAACATATAAGACATAAACTAGATGTAAACTTTCTTTATAGATTACTGCCCGGGTGGAGTTTACTAATTTAAAATGCGTATCCCTCGATAAAACATTTTCAGACTTTGAATACTGTCAGATCAAAGCCGTCAATCGCTCTTACAAATATTTCGAATTGAAAATTCAACTTTTCAAAGTTCCGGTCTCAAATGTTACTGTAGTATCTCCAAATATATTATAAGAATAACAAGTGACAATTATATTTTTTTAGGTAAATGTGGCTCTTATGAAACGTTTGAATGGCTATAAGCCATTTCTTTACAACGTCACTTTCGATGCATGCAAATTTATAAAATCCACAAATAAGAATCCGGTGATTAATTATTTCTACGGCTTTCTTAGTAAGCATTCAAATATTAATCACACATGTCCGTTTAATGTAAGTGCCTGTCTTAACCAAAAAAAAAAAAAAAAAAAAAAAAAAAAAACATGGTAATTATTTGATTGTCTTACAGAACGATCTGCTGGTTGACAAGGTATCCATCGAATTTGTCAATTATCAAGTTGTGAAGGTTTTGCCCTTTCCGGAAGGAGATTATGCCGTCTTTACCAATTGGTATGCCTATGATATAAATCGGGCAGATGTTCGACTTTATCTTACCTTAGCTTAACTTATTAAGTTAACCAACTTTCGATGGCAAATCTACAAAGAATCCAAAAAATTTTTATGATTAAATATAATAAACTAAAACTTAAATCATTTCCTTTCATTTATATTTTAAGATGAGGTCAATGGAATCAAAAGCCATTAAATAATCTCATGCCTCATTTAGTTTTATAAAAATGGTCGGAAACAAACATTAAACAAATTGCTAAACGATAAGCTCTTAATTTTTGAACCAAAACAACTAACCTTATATGTTTGAATAAATTTAGTCATTTTTTTTTGTGCTCATTAACCACAGAAGTAAAAATGTATCTGAAATATTCAGTTCTATTGGCAGTTGCAGTGGTCGTATATCAAATTATTGAGGTACCTTGTGAAAAAAAAACCAGAGGGCCGGGGCTAACTTTGACCGCGTCAAAGTTTGTATACCCTTGCAAGTTTTTTGTGTTAAAGGTCTAATGCTTGCGAAAGAACGGCTTATGAAATAATGAAGTTATTGATCAAAGTCACTGTTCACCACCGATTGTTCCTATGGGAGCTATATGATATAATCGCCCGATCTTAATCAAATTTGGCACAGTCATTAATAGTTATGCTAAACTGAGAAAAGTCACTGTTTTCGAAAGATCGTTCTTATATCATATGGGAGCTATATGATATAGTCACCCGATCTTGATCAAATTTGGCATAGTCGTTTATACGTATAATTAACTCACCAATGTAATTTCACGACAATAGCTCAGAAAATAACGAAGTTATTAAGAAAAGTCACTGTTCGTGACTTTGTCATTTCTATGGGAGCTATATGAAATAGTGATCCGATCCGGCTGACCAGGCTGTAAAGCTCTATTTCGGCACGATTTACTGGTAGATAAGGTATCAATTGATTTCTTCAACCATCAAAATGTGGATGTTTTGCCATTTCCTGAAGGAGATTATGCCTACTTTACCAAGTGGTACGCCTACGGAATTCACCGGGCCAATTTTAATATTTATTATAGCTTGTCATAGAGAAACGTTTAAAACAAAACTATAACAAAAGTAATTAAGTTTTCCCAATGAAAGTGCATTGTTTTTATCAATATGTTTTGTTGTTAAATATATTTAAAATCTATCCAGACTTGGACAATGATTAAATTCGATAGTTTTTATTTGGCAGGTCTGCTGCCAGCCGGTTGGGGTGATTGGTGAGTCTGCCGAGGTGGCGAACTCCGAATTTCAGGACCTCCTTGTGGATTGAGGGGATTTGTAAGTCCCTGTGTAGAACAGAGTTCCGGACATAGAAGGGGGCACCGACCAATCTACGAAGCAGCTCCTTTCTATCAATATAAAAAATATTTATGTTTTGTCAAGACACTTTTTTTTTTTGTGCAAAACAAAAGAAAAATGAAACTTGCTTTCTTTTAAAAATATTAAAAAAAATATAAAAATAAAAAGTTACCAAAAATATCTTTTGATAGCAAGATGGCATCATTGTATACATTGAGTCAAAGCTTTAAATTCCTTTTCCATAATTAATTTTTAATTTTAAAAAATCGAAAATAAAAACATTTTTTCTCGATCTCTCAAAAACCCCGCTACAATTGAATTTTGGAGTTGAATTTTTCAGATTTCCTTTATCCATTATTATTACCGTGTTCATATTTATAAATAAGTAATGTTCAGGCGAGCAATTAATCATTTTAAACCAAACATATAATAAATAAACACTTATAAAGTTGATTTTGGCAAAGCAAATAATAATATTAATATTATTCTTATATTTCATAATCGGAATATAGATGCGAAATTTAATAGCGGGGTGGGTGACTGAAATCTCGACTTGATAATGGTTACGTTTGATAAAGATAACCAACAAGAGATGCTGAAACAAGATGATGCCCCCCTCTTGGAATGATTTTTTATATGACTTTTAATGCTTCGCGCTTCATAAAACAAAACAACAGAAAAAAAAAACGAAATTGCTGAATGATAAAATAAATTTGTGTCATTTTCTCATTCGTTCTTTTATGAGGTTTCGTTTGATTAAGCTGTCAACGGGATGAATAAAAGTTTTCTGCATAAATTTGCGAAAATCAAATTTCAATCAATTGAAAGGCAAATATTTTAATTGTGCACACGAATGATTGCACAATTTTATTCTATTCTTACTCTCGTCATTTTGCTAGTAGTTATGAATATTTAATTAAAATAAATAGCATTAATTTTCATATTTAATGAAGCAACACTATATTCCAACAGTACAACAACAACAAACATGTCAGGTGAATTTACTTCAAATTAAATATCGCAGCATAAACATACATATATGCAGCAGAAATTTATTAACCATTGATGGGTATACACATGATTTTATACTCTTTTTTCTTTTTAATTCGATAGCAAAAGGGCATCAATGACTAAAAATAATGTTAGTAATCAATTCCTTTAGCTAATTGTAAGATTATCAGGAAAGTTTATAAGAAAAGCTGTCCCATTGTTTCAAGTCTTATCTATACTTGTAAAATCTGAATTAACAAATTAGATAATGGTCATTTTAAGTAATAGAATAATTAGCGAGATAGTATGACGCTAATTCAGCAAGAAGGCGATGAAAGATGTAAAAGCGACGATAAGACGGTGACGATCGAAAGACTTTGCATTTTCACCCTAGTTTATTGTGGTAATAAATAAGCTATCCTGCTATCAGCATAAGCAGATGCTATGTTCTGAAATTAATTGTTGTAAATATTTGAATGTTTCAGAAAGCTCCTAACTTTGTAACTTAGTCACATTTTATCCGAGCGCTATCTCATTATCAAGACAGACAAAAACAGCCGATCAGCAGTAGAATAGAAATTAACTTTTCCAAATATCCAAGTGTAATAATGAATAGTTTTTAAAAATCGGCTTAAAGTTTGCGCAGAGTCGGACAAAAAGCAGATAGACCAAAAAACAATTTTTCAAAATTAAACAACAAGAACACTATTTTTCACATTAGAAAGTGTTTATTTTCTAACTAATATTTATGAATCCCGAATGCCCGCTCTGGCAACTCACTAAGTCTAAACAAAATACATAAACTAAAATGAACATAAGCTAAATTCCCACATAAATGAGTATAGATTTTTACAAAACATTTAAAAATAGCGACTATTTTTAATAGTTCATTTAATGATCGATTATAACTAGATTTTAATTGCATTTGCACATCGTGGAAACCCCATTGAAAAAATCGATTCATCACATGTCACTAAATTGCTTTTCTGAAGAAGGTAATTTATTCTCATATTACTATAACTTTTCATAGCCCTAACAAAAACTCTAATTTGCCGCCACTTCAGAACTAAGTAACTCTGTGGAAAACACTATTTTTTTTAAAGAGTTTGCAAAACAAATTATTTTTTTATAAATATTAAATTGTTTTAATTGGAAGTTATCTGTTTCTAATACAAAAATAAGTTTTGAATGAAAAAAAATCAATAATTTAGTTAATGAGCCACAACTAACAGTATCATGTGGAGAAAAGAGTATAAGAAGAAACCAAAAAAAAAAAAAAAACAGAAAATTGTTCAGTCTCGCACATTTCAATAATGTGCAGCTTCAGTCTCATTATAGCAAACAAACGAAAAAAAAAACCAATTAAAAATGGAAAATCTACGAATAAAAACCCACCATACCTACATACATACATACATACATACATACATACATACATACATACATACATACATACATACATACATACATACATGGTCCACATACACCCGGGAGCAATAAACGCTTACGCAATTTAATTGCGCAACAAAATGGCAGCCCGCACCAAATCGAGTACAGAGGAGAAAAAAAAAAAATTAACCAACAAGGAAAATGAAAAAGAAATCAAATAAAAATTAAAATGAAATAAAAATAAAAATAAATACTACATATTTGCATGTAAAATCGCCCAAAGCTCGTATTCCAAATAACCATGATAATTAATATAAAATAAAGTCCGAAATGTACGTGTAATAATGGACACAAAAGACAGAAGCAAAAACTAGATAGGAACTAAGTCAGTCGTTTAAAACATACCCTAAATAAAAAAAGGACTAAACCGAATCTCCCATTACCATGTTAAATAACAACAAAAAAAAAAAAACAGTCTTCAATGTTTATATAAAATATAATATTTCTTTTGCCTCATAGGCATCAACAATATCCCTTTTTTAACACCGGGTAATGGGTATTTACATTGAATTAAAAAAGTGTCACAAATGTTTGCAAGTATATAGATATGCCAGTTTTTAAACATTTATAAAGTAAACATTTGCATTTTTAATTATTTATACTTTTTAACTACCTACACATACATATCAAATACATTCATATGTATGTTATATATTTTTTAATTGCTTCTATTGTTAGAATTTAATAATTATTTTGCTGACATTCTTTTTTTAGCTGAATTTTTGAAGCCCTAAAAATAGTAATAATAAATTATCTCTTTCTCTGTATCTCATTACGCACAATTTGTTTTATTTAACATAAAATACATATTTTTATGGATAGAGGTCCTAGGAAATTCATTGACTGATCCTTGCCTTGGCTATGAGACTCGTATAACGTTTGTCTGTATGGGTGTGTGTGTGCTCTCAGCTGCTCTGGTGACGTAGTAGGCTGCTCGCAACGCTGTTTTGAAGAAAGTGTCCGATTATCAATAAAAAGTCGTTCACTCTATTCCTTTCAATTCAGCTATACCAGCCCTTCGCCATCTCAAACCCAAATTTGATAAGAATACTCCAATTCCTTTATCTCTAGTAGGCCATAAATAGCTTAAATACCAAGTTTCATTTTAATAGCTTTCAAATTGCATACGTGCAGACGGATGGCCGGACAAACGGTCAGTCGGCCATGGCTATATCAACTCAGCTTCTCATGTTAATTAAGAATATTATAAATATAGAATATAATAAGAAGTTGCCTGTCATCAACGTTGGCCAATTGAAACAGAATGAATAAGTTTTATTTTAATCATTTCACCAAATGAAAATTGATTGTCTCTTCCTTGTTTGAAAGTCATAAATTCTCCAACTGATTTCTTTGCTTTTAAGACAATTCAGATTTATTAACTTTACAAATCACATTCAAAATATATAGTAAAATATTTATAATAAACTCCGTTCAAAGTGTCTCACAGTTCATGTTATATTATGTTCTGGAGCTAAGGCAGTTTGCTTTACTTTTAAGATTTCATTTCCCATTCCGTTTTCGAATGGTCTCCCTTAAGAATTAAATATGCCGCACTTATGCCAGCTGATGGATGTGCAAATATTTAATAGGCCCTTTGCGTAGATTTCAATTAAGTAAATGTCTGAGCCTATTTAGTTGCCTTCAATCCGCTTTTATTAGCAGGCGGCAGCAGCTTAGCCCTTGGGCCACTACTTAAGGCATATTTCTTCCTATGCTTTCTGCTTATTAAGAAATATTTCGCATTTTGTGTGTTTTTTTTTACCTCCCCCCCATTTTAATATTACCAAGCAGAGAGAGAACCCATCATAATATGAAACGGTGGGCGAGCTAGGCAGTATGCCAAAGGCCATTCTTCAGTGTCAAATCCAACGCACTAGCAGCCAACCCACCCCCGACTCCAGGTTCAGCTCCATCTTTCTCTCTACACACACACACACACACACACACACACAAAGAGGGCATACACTTTTAATGCGTGTCGCTGGCATTTTATGAGCTGTCACAATGTACAAGAAGGAGGAAGAAAGCAAAAAATAAATATATAAAGTATAAAGGAAGTGCACACTCACGCAGCTGTGACCAGGAGTCAGCATCCTGTGGCCCAAAGTGTGCCCAGCGGTGTGAGGCGGCCAAAGAATAAATAAATGAAAAAAGTTCCAGCAAATAAACAAAAAGCAAAAGTTCTCTTTCACCTTCTCCAAATCTCTCACACTCTCGGTCACTTTTGTTGTCTCTCTTTCTCTCCATTGGTCTCTTAAATTTAATTAAATGTCAAATGCTGGCCAAACACAGTAACCATTTTCATTCGATCGGACAACATTTGGCATACATTATAATATTTTTCACAAAATAATAAAATGTTTTTCCATACATACATACACTTTCTATGGGTATTATTCCAATTGAAATGTTTATGTAGATTTGATTTTATACTTGAGTATACAGTTATTTAAAGAATTCGCAATGCTTTCAATTAGAATGATCCAACACTATTTTAAACCTCTTTTCGACTTAGATTGATTTATTTATTAATTATAGAACTTATATAAACAAGAGTAATTTTAATAATTTAACATTTTATTACAGTATTGCAACTTTCTACTTACTTTTCCAATGCTTTTTAAAGTTTTCCAATAATACAAAATCTATATTAGTAATTTTTATGTTGCATACTTCTTGGCAAAATTGCACAACCGTTATTTTTGTTTGTTTTTTTGGCAAGGGTATAAACAATCAATATGTAGTGAACTGTAAAATTCAATCAGTAGATTAATTTTCATATTTATATTACATTTTGATAGAACTCATGCCAAATTGACATAAACTCATGACTTAATGGGGGCTTAGGTCGAGTTACTTCCTAATTTAATCAGTTCAACTAAAAAGATGACATTTTGGTAAGTAAAACATATACAACAATTGTCCAAGCTAATCTAATAATACCAATTACTTAAACGAAAAGAATTTTATTTATAGAAACCCAGTAGTAAATACCAATGGAGGCGAATTCGGTGTTAAATAAAGTATCACCCCTTTTTCAGGCCGTAAAAAACCACATAGTATAATGTTTTACTAAAATATTTGAATAGTTTAGTTTTGAAAATGTTACTGTTATAGTTTCAAACTAAAAACAAAGACCTTTAAAGCTCAAATTGTTTTTTGAAAAATTCAACCACATATAGGTAAATTTTTTAGTTAGAGTGTGACCTTTGGGGTAATTTTTACATGATCTTTTCTTAATTGTTAATCAATTTCAAAGTTTTACTAACGACTCCTTTCAGCTTCTACGCCAGTGGTCAATGTCTAGTTTGCAGAAATGTGCAATGTATACATAAATTAGTTTTCAATTTTCCATTTAGCTGACCTCATTTGCAGCTGGCAATGTCGTTTTTCATTTCGTTTACCACGCTTCGAGGCACATCAAATTTCGGCATACGTAATTACAATTTGAATATTTTTTTTTTACATTTTCATTCAATTTGCCATTTGATTAGCTATCTTCTAGGTTTTCCAAGAATTACGTAATAATAGGAAAACCCTCTCACAGGAAGCGATGTCTATGTGCATTTAATTAACCACATTTTGCATTTGCCATTGTAGAAGCATCAATGTAATGAAAGGATGTAAGCGTGAGTATGTGTGGTATGAGGTAAGGTATTTGGGTTTTCATAGTGCGACACATCAAAGGTATTTGGATACTTGGTTCTCACTAATTAAACAAGCCTCAAGTCCAAATGCCGTGAATTATCAATAATGCAAACACAGAGCAGGCATTCCCACATGAACCGAACCCATTCTAGGGGTTTTATGCCTGATTATCTTTCAACCTTGGCCAACAGAATTCACAGCTTTAATTAATACTAAGATACTAAGTAGCAGCAGTACAGAAATTGATCCAAAACAGCAAGAAACCATTTTGTAATTTGCTTAAGTGAAGCCCAAGCTGATAAAAATAAAGATACTTGATACATATTTAAGGCGCAAAGAGCAAAAATACAAACACAAAAAGGATGGAAAAGGTATCTTTTATTCTGTGCAATTGGAGACTTTTCCTTATGTGAAATCGCTAAGGTAAATCTTTAACTTGTAGAAAATAATAAAATAAATTAGAGATGTATGTACATACATATATGTACATAAGTAAGGACAGATATATTTCTATGGAGCGTATACTAAGCATACACATAAATCGGATACAAAAATATACAATAAGAATACTAAAATCGTATGTTTTGATTTATATAAGTCCGAAATTTTTCTCTTGTCTTTTTACTTAAATCTTTTATGACCTTTCTCAGCTCACATTTGATCACTTCCGACAAATATGGCTTATATTTACAACAATCTCTAAAGCCAAATTTACGTCATTTGAATCATCTAATTCTTTAAAAAAAATCTCGAACCTGAGTCAGTTGTTATTTAGGTGTTATTAAAGTTAGAGTCCGAGAATATTTTCCTTGAAATCTATAAAAGAATTTGCAATTTTCTAGATATTTATTTAGGAAAATCCTAATTGCCTTCTATTTAACTTTTAGCTATACAAAAACAACGACAACTTGTTGTTTAGGCCTTGCGGTGGACTAAACAATTTTCCAAACTAATACCCAGCCCCACCCATTGGTTAAACTTACCCCGCCCCCTTCTTCCTCACAAACACCCACATGAATGTATGCCTATATATGGGAATAAGAACCAAAATCCCAAAAATCCCTTGATTTATTTCTAATACTCACACAAACACGCAACATAGGAAAAACGTATTCTGGTAAATAGAGCAAGTGAAAAGTTTCCCCAACAACTCACCGAAAAAACGGGAAAAAAAAATTGAAAGAAAAAAGGAAAACTTTAGCATTTCCCTCAGGAACTGAATTTGTGCCAACGGCAGTTTGTTTGCAGCTTTCCTCGTATTTGCCCTTCTCGAACCAAGTGGAAGCAAAAGCAAAATGGAGGCAAAAACCATGCAAAGTGAAGCTAAACGAAAGTGCTTCAATTTAAGTTGTAAGCTGATTTGCTAGAGAGTATGCTATACATACATATATACAAAAATATAGATATACATACATACATAGGCGTACATGTATGTTTCATATGTTTATTTGTATATGGAAAATTCTCTTTGTACCGTCTCTTCAGCTTTTCTTTACCCACAGCTTATTGAAGTAGAAAAACTTTTTTTGAGGGCTCAAAATTAAGGCAAAACTTTTTGCTAAAAATATTCCAAACATACATACATATTCCTGTTATGGTTTTTTACTTTCATCGGGTACATATCCTGTCATATGGAACTTGGAGAATTCCTAACAAATTGAAAATGTTGAAATAGTTTTCAGAGTTAACATTGAATAAAGCTTGAATTCTACTGGATTTCAAATTTTTCCTTTTTTGTTTTTAGCAAATTTGTGGTCAATCAAAAAATATCCTAGCTTTTTCCCGGTGTATTCTGATTTTTACTTAAATATCGATTTGAAAGGACGATTGCCTCTCAAATACTTATCTTGGTATCTTAAAAATTTCAGTCCCGTTTTAGAAACTTAAAACTAATTTAATAAGACTTGACTCCTCATGTTTTCAATTTTAATAATTTTGAAGAACTTTTGTTATTATGAAATTCTTTAGAATATAATATAATATATAAAAAACTTGACCCATACATATCAGCTACATAGCTTATATGTATAAGGACCTCTTTACTAATGAATGTTAATGCAACAATTAAAAAATTATCCTTTCTTCTAAGACATTTAATATGTTATGAGCATAAGATAATCTTTGATTGATGGGACCCCATTATGATCGTTTGGAAAAACTATATGAAAATACAATTTATTTCAAAGAGTCTCTAAACTTCAGCACATTTTGCAAACTTTACTCAACTTCATCTTTTATTGAGAGAGTCTTTTATATTTCGGGTGTGGGTGAACGAACAACGAAGGCAACTTGTCTTTGAGTTGGCTTTTTTGGTCTGATTTTGACACAAATCCCTTTGGTGCTAAAGCAATTTATGCGGTTTTTGAAGCAAAGTAAACACACAAACAGACATGGATAGAACACGATGGCGCTTTCTCAATATGCAGGCACTTTTGCTTGGGTAATGGTTGGTTGAATCTTGGGCTTGAGCACGGGTTTGTTGGGTTTGGGTTTCAGTTGCTTATGCTTAAATTGGTTGCCTTCGTTGCGCTGCATAAGTGCAATTTTATGTTTGGCTCCAAAGTTCCTACCAAGCTAGTTGATAAATGGCTCCAAGTTGATTCTGATGCTGATGCCTGATGTTGATGCTGATGCGGGTGGTGTGTCGGGTGATATAATAAAAAGCAAAACAAAAAATGAAGAAAACAAAAAATAGAAAACTGCAAACAAACAAATCTACACAAACTGTAAATTTCCGTACATAAATCTACAAATTTTCATATTTTTTACCATTTCCATTTTTATGTATTTTCCTAACCACAAACAAAAAAATAGAAGGCAAATGCCAAAAAGGCAAAACCACATGGCCACGCCTAACGAGCCGCTGCCTACCTTTTTTGTTTTTGACTTCTTCTGCTTCTTTTGCCAGATAAACCAGAGAACCCAAAAACAACATTTCGTGTCATAAATTTTACGACATAAGCGCGAAAAATAAACCAAAAATAACCACAAAAGCCCACAAAAAAAAAATGAAAAAGGAAAGCCAACGCCCAAGCAAAATAGCGACGACAATGAGAGGAATCAAAAAAACGAGAATTACTTTCATACTCTTTCCAAAAAAAGAGTATATCAAAATTTTACAATCATTTATGAAATTTATAAGGTTTATAAATCTTTAAGTTAACAACTAATGTCATCATATACGTTTGAAAACTAGTTTCATTTACGTTTGTATAAAGACCTGATGCACTTTTCTAGGTTTATTCTGCACTTTTCTAGGATTATCCTACATAGATTTAGTTTTTACTATTTTTAAGCGAACCGATTGATGTTAATAAATAAAAAGATTATAATCAACAGAGCTTACAACTTTAAGAGAATCGACAATCTTAGTCATCTTTAAATTACATTTAGAGGTCTATCCGAAGTTCTTTTGGAAACACTTAAATAAACTGGCCAAGAATTACGTCCAATCGTTTAGAACGGAGAAACTTCATCACTTTAACTTGATAATAATAGCCTGATCAGCCTGAAAATATTTAAAGGTTAATATGATATATTCTAGAACCGTCAAGGTATAGAAACTTCGAAATCACCTTTCAGTTTTATCTCAAAGACGATGGAAAAATATTGTACATGAGGCATAAGATTAAACCTTTTCACACAAATTTATAGGACTTTTGCGGATTTGGTGGCAATATTGAAGAATATAAAATTTCCTTGTAGTATTACAATAAATATCGATTTACCATTTCTGCCGTTTGTTGTTATTGCTATTTTAGGTTTTTTTTTCTCTTTGTGTATAGAACATTAATTTAGTTTAGGCCAATCTTGCCTTTTTTAGGTCATAAATTAATTTAAGTGCCTGAAAATATTTTTTGGTGATAACATAAATATAAAATCATCTGAATGCCTTTGCCCTTAATTTTGATAAAGTAAAATTTTCAAAATGCCAACGAGTTGAAGAAATTGTCGGTTTAATGGCTTCATTTTTTTTCCAACATTATGGTCTAGAGGGTTTGTTGTTGGTAAGTGTGTGGGTGATTTTAGGGGGTATTTTTTTGGGGTTGGCACTTTCAGCCAATTTTATTTGTCTTATGCTTGAAAATTTAATTAAAAAAGTCGAAAAGCATGCATACGAAAGAAAATGTTGCTGGCATTAGCTGGTTTTCTGTATCAAGCGCGAAGTTTTCATACCAACCACCAGAGCAACTGTCAGTCCCTTAGACTGTAAGCCAGATAGACAGACAGACGAATCGTTACCAGCCGCCTTTGGCAACTTGGCAAAAGTTTCTTCTTGCTTGGTCCAAAAGCATCGTTATCAGCGCCATCATCAACGTCAGCAGATACCATAATAATAACAGCAACAACAACAACAACAATACCAAAAACAACAGCACTAACAAGAACTCGTCTTCGATTCCTTCGTTAGCAATACTTTTAAAGTAAATTGCGGCTAAAAAAAAAACCACCCAAAGTCGAAAGAAGAAAGGGGGAAAAAGAGCATAATGGGGTCGTTCGGGTAGCCTTTAAGGGGGATGCAGCATGCTTCTGTGGCACGTCACGGCACTTTGCCTTCCTACGCTTCGTCTCGATTTCTGATTTTCAAATACCCTTTACACGCTAATTGAATGGGGCAAGCACTGTGGAAGACAAATTCGTTATCCCATTTGCAGTTTGAAAACTTTTTGGCACCCTATAACGTATATAAGAACTTTATGGAAGTCAAAAAAAGGAAAGGAACTAAAACATCTGTATAACATGTATGTAGTAGTTGATTTTCGGGAATTTTTCCAAATCAAGAAATCGAACGTGAATATTGGAGTTTCAGATGCTTTAGAGGAAGTGTATGAATTTCGGGGGAGTTCCTTCATTTCCGGAAATGTATATAGCATTTGTTAGGACAATCAATTACAAATACTTTTCAAGTCTTTTCTTATTATTGTAAAGCAATCGAAAAAAGGTTGAATATTGCAATTTCTCAAAGCTATATACTAAAATCCGAGTTTAGAGAGCATTATAGCGGTAGCTATTGGATTTTTAAACTGATGAAAGGCTACAAAAGATATGCAATTTACATACACAAATTAAATTTGGGTAAAAGTTATTTAGATAGAAGGAGATCCGGAAGCTAACATATTTGAACGACTCTTAAGAGGGTTCAAATTCATTTTGGGTTTCATCCTAATATAAAGTTTGTATTAATATAGAAGATTCTAAAGCACAAATTATACAACTTTTATCCTAGCTCTCTAGGTTCCTTACTTTCTACTTACATTAATAATTTGTCAAATTTGCATTCCTTGAACTAAAAGCATTTCATAAGTATCTAAGAGTCGATCATAATTTGTTGATTGTCCCTGGGTGAGCTTGGGAAATTAATTGCATGCAAATATTGACGAAGAGCGCAAGTAAATATAATTTCGTTGTTTGCTCATAAATACGCATTATTATTGCCAAAAATTGAAAATAGAAAAGCGTTCTGCAGCAGCAGCACCCTCCTCTCCTGCTCCCCCCCTCGGCAACAACCATTCTTTGTGATAAAGAAAGTTAATTTATTCAGTAAGGGGGATGAGGTTTTTCTAATGTATGTATTGCCCTGGCAGGTTACGGATGACGATGACGATGATGATGATTATGAGATGGAGGGAATGTAAGTGATGGCGGGGGCGCTAGTCCAGATTTTGACATTTTGTAATCGGTTTAAAGCATTTCTTTTGGGGGGCGAAAATTGTTGTTTCTTAATTAGCATCATTATTTTTGATGGCTTCTACTCCCTCACCTGCTACTGCTGCTGAGTATACATAGAACGATAAAAAGTCTGATAAATGGGCCAAAATGCTTGGGTAATTAATGGAATAGGAGTTTGAGGGTATTAGAGGGATAAGAAATGGAAGGGAGGGGATTGTGCTTATCCAGGTGCGGGATATAAGCTAATTAATGATGCAAGAAAATCAACTGAAGAAGTTCGCTCTAGTCATATGTCTGCAATAATTGAAGCAATTAAAAGTTACCAGTTACCCAACCTATCTAGAAGAAAACACTCCCAACTTTTCGCCAACCCAATGCACCCCACCCCAGCCCCTTGAAACCCTCTGGGAAAACCTGTCAAATTGTAGTAGTTGTTGCTTTGGAAATGGGTCAAGTTTTGGCTTTTGTTTGAAACTTTTACGCAAAAATATCTTGTCTTAAATGGCCCAAGAGGATTCTGAGTGTTACTTTTAATCGTCAACAGAAAGAAGCACTCCTTATCGAAATTCATTTTCTCCATCCTCCGCCCCCTGACATACAACTTTTTGCTCATAAATAATTTGTAGTCCTATTAAAAACTTAAAGCCTTCCCATGAAGTGCCACATGAAATATGACCGAAAAGAAACCAGACAACAAAAAAATCTTACCATGTCAGATAATAAATGATTAACGTTCCCGCACAAAAACCCAACTGGTGAAAAGATTTCCCAACGCAAGACGAGGTTTGTGTTTGTGGGGGGCGGATGGTTATGAGATATATATATAACCCATTTTGTGGTCATTTATTTGACACTTAAAAGAAAAAAAAATGTTGAACGAAATATTGCTGACAAAAGTTCTAACCAAATAAACATTTAAATTGATATTGATGAACGTTAATCCATTAAAAAAAACAATATGAAAATAATGTTGAATAAATCTTAATTGACATACCTAATTATTTGAAATGAGTATATCATTCAGATAACATACCCTTTGCAAATGGAGTATATTAATTTTATTAAATAATTAAAAAATGCATAAATTATAAATATATAGTAACATTCAAATAGTTATGTAGACTTTTGATTGGCGAGGATTGATGAGAAGGCCAAAGTTTAAGAATATTTGATTATTATTCTCACTATAGGTTAAAAGGTTTGTCAGGCGTGAAAAGAGTCGAAAAAACACCTCATCACTTTTGTTGAAAATTTACCAAATTTACAATAATAAAACACTTAAATTCATCATCGATGGAATATTTATTTAAATAGAATTTAAAAAATCATTGCCAACCGCATGGTGAATGGCATTTCCAACAGCGGTCACAATCAGAGTCCCTTCCACAAGTAGCCACTGGACCACCATTAGTTCCACTTTTAGTCGTATAACACCATTGACGAGGTAATACACCACACAGGGCCCAACATTGTCCATTGTGGCATTTTGCTTCGTCAGCACAACCCCAAGCGGGTCCTACAACCTTGGAGCCCACTTCAATCGCCGTCAGAGCTGTTCCCACTTTTGCAATTTTCGAGGCATCTCCTGAATTCAGTAAACCTAGTACCAGGATAGCGAAAAATACGTAGTATTTGATCATGATGAGGATCTGTTTCGAAAGACTCAAGACGACTGTTGTTGTTTTGGCAAAAATGTGCTCTCTTATACCCTCTGAAGTAATTGTGATTCTTGATTAATCGGAGATTAATTCCATTTCTGTTCAGGTCAAACAATTCTGTTTCCTGCAAAAAAAGTGATAATAGACAATCTCCCATCTTAACAATGGAAATGATTTAATATTTTTTTATTAAGACCCTGACTTTATCAGCTGTTTTTTCGGGAAGTAATGATAATCAGAATTCGCTATAAATATTGCTTTACTTGCTTTATCTGTATTACTGATAATTGGACACTTCCATCAATCAATTTTAATTCATTTTTTCTGAATTTTGTTGTCGTTTTGGTAAGATAGAAAAAGATGATGAGCATTAATGCAACTAAATAATAAAATAAAAAAAAGACTTTGTATCAATTTGAACTAAACTGAATGTCATGAATCGATCTAGAGAAAAAATTTCGGGTGTTGTTAGAAATCAATGTTGGTAAAACATATTTTTTAAAGATCAATTATTTATTTTAATAATGTTTAAAATTATTATTACCAACATGAGAATGAGCAATTGCCTATTCCGAATGGATTCGATTGACATTTCGCAAGAAATACAACAAAAATATTTCTTGGAAAATAAAGTGATAACAGAAAATCAGATTTGGCTAAGGTCATGTTTTTTATGTTTTTTCTGTGGAGCTAATGATAATCAGAATTCGCTTTCTTTAGAAAGTATTTTCGGGAGTGTCCAGACCCCCATGACTACTCCCATGGATCCATCCATGATCGTTATTGTTTATTTGGCTAAAGCTTTATCAACGGCGAATAGTTTTTGGACAAGATCTTGGATGTACACATACATTAGGTATAATCTAAAATATTTTATTGCAGAATATCCATAGTAACATACAAATAATAAATATGTAGTAACAAGCAGTAATTTATATTCTTGATCAACTTAAAATGCCGATTTTCTGTCCCTCTGTTTGGAAAGATATTTTTTGACGTCTCCACAGACGATTTACGTTTCTACAATTGGGAATTGAAAATATTAAAATGCTGAAAAATTGTATTCTTACAAAAGTAAAAATCAAATCCAATATGTAAAAAACATGTTTTTCAAAAATCGCGTGTTTATTTTATTAAAATTTAAAGTTATCATTGCCAGCTGCATGGTGAATGGCATTTCCAGCAAGCTCCACAGTCGGAATTCTTTCCACACTTGGCCACTGGACCACCGCTATTGCCACTCTTAGTAGTGTAACACCATTGAAGAGGTAAAACACCACACTGGGCCCGACATTGTCCATTGTGACATTCACCTTCGTCAGCACAACCCCAGGCGGGTCCCACAATTGTAGAGCCTTCTCCAAGATTCAGTAAGCTAAGCACAAGAATAGGAATTAATAAGTAGTACTTCATTATGTAGAGGAGTGTTGTACGGCTGTTGATGTCGAGAGCACTGACTGATGATGTTGAAAATAAATCAGCGATTTTATACACTTTTGGGAATGAACGACTGCGTAATCGGAGATAAATTTCAATTTCAAAGAAATACAACAAATATGTATGTTCATTGATAACAGAAAATCAGTTGTGCTTAAGGTCAAGCTCGCATCTGGCAATGGAAAGTCAATGATTTTTATTATTTCTAACTCCAATAAACATTAGCAGGCCAATAATATTTCGTTAATAAATAATAAAATGGAAAAGAAAAGTGATCAATCTAAACATTTTACAGTAATTTTTCTATGACAGCTAAGGAATGAAATTAAATTTTTGTATATCATCCTAATGGTTGGCAAGATCGAGAGATTTCATATCAATAACTACTAATGTAGTTCAAAAATTATATTTTTACCATCTCTTTAAAAAATAACCTCATTTAATAAAAAAAAAAACCGAAATCAATTTCGTATAACCTAGTTATTTATTGATCACTTTTGTGTACGATCGTCAGAATGAATTTCCAAAACACTCTCAGATTTTAGACTCGTAAAAAATATACACTTTTAAAACTTGACATAAATGTCGACTGCTATTCTCATATTAGAAACTCAATTGACACAACAATGCTGTGCCACGTATAATCCAGTGGGATGTTGGAGTATTTGGATTGCACTTTAGTAGCATGGCGACCACGAAATTGGTACTATGTCCCGTGGTCGAGAGGACGCCACGTCTTTCGGCTGTTTTATACAACGGACATATATAATTGTGACGTTCGGGCATATCGCTGCGTTTAATTGGCTTAAGCCATATCAAGGGCATGGTGTCAAATAGTTCTCTTGGACGAGATTCAGCCAAATACTTTGATTGACGATCCCAACGCGCACCTTCAAGGAAAATGCCGTATACATAGACACCGTCGGCAGGGGCCGTAATTCCAGCGGCCTGATTTTCCTCCACCGAAAGGACTTCATAATCAAAAGCAAGTAGATCAATAGATATAACATATTTTCGTGCGTAATTCTGTTGTGCGCCCGTTAGAAAGGCCTGAGTAAAGAAGAAACCCGAAAGCCAGAATGTCGATGGTGCTCCTTGTTCATACCAGCGCTAGAAAACCAAAAAAGTAAACAACGAATTATCGATTTGTCCTAGATGCAAGCAATATAAACTTAACCATCCATTGGTTGCCTAGCACAATTTTCCAATTGTTGACGAACCAAACTCACCTGCAAAAATTCCAAACGCCGCAGAAAATCCGTCACATAACTTCCAAGGGGCTTGAGACTTGGATACGATTTGCTAGCCCACATTTGTGGAATTTTCGCTATCAAAACGGACTTGTAAACAGCCTCCACAGCAGCAGACATCACAACCAGACCTACATATACAATTAAGTAAAAAGTGGAGAATCAAGTAGGCCATAAATTAATTACAAAAGTTATCGGAATATATTATGTCAATTAGCACATCAAACTTCAAGCAATTAAATCAAATTATTATTATAAACAATTAGCATTATTAAATGAGAAAACTCTTTTTCTTAATTAGTTTCATTTAGTTTTAAGCACAGTATACTAAAACAAAAATGCCTGCCCAGTCGCGACGCCCCACCAAGGAGCGTGTCATACGTGTGCTACATGAGGCACACGAGTTGCGACAGAGCAGCAGTTCGGTGGCAAATTTCAACAAAAACGGTCGATTCAAGGAGCAGCCTCCCAGACATACCAAACGTGTGACATTCAGCAAGCCAGCCCAGCCTCCCAACAAGGATAGTGAAATGCAATGTGGTTTAACATCATGTCTAATTACCAGTTCTACCGCGGACCAACGGCAACTAGGAGGTAAGTGAAAGGAGACTTTTTATTAGAAACCCCACTCACTTTACCTCTAACCTTTTCTTGTTATCCAAAACTTTGTTAATTTATATAAGTAAACTTTGGGACTTATTACACAAGGATCTCCTAGTGAGGTCTTATACCCATACATATGTATAACTGGAGTAAAATATTTGAGTCATATGAATCGTAATTCACATTGTACTAACTTTAATTAGCGATACTAAATTGAAATGTTCAACGTTCCATTATTCGTTAAAATATATGTATTACTGTCTATAATTTGCCATTCTACGTTCATTGCATTACAACTAATCCAGTTTTGTTCCCATTTATTTGCCTTTTTTTTATTAATTTTCCATATCCTTTTCAGGAGCCAACAATCCCAATGAACGCAAAGTGACAAATCTAGCACGCACCGATAGTGAATGCCGTTACAATGCACCTGGAATTGATTTCCTCACATTTCACGATACTACAGTGACTACACATGAGATAAAAATGAATCCCTCTGCGCCAGAAATTAAAAATATGAAAACTAAATGTGATTACTTTCCCAAATTTGTTGATCCGCGTCCGTTTAAGGATCAGACCACTCAAACCCTTTACAGGCAAGCAGAAAATCATTTAGAAATTAAAACTTATTGATTCTCTTTTTTTGTATATAGAGAATCTTCGGCTCAAACAGTGGCTTATTTACCCGATGTAATGGACAAAGAGATAGTAGATGGCCTAGAGCTGTTCAATCTTTCTGCCATATTGCCTGGTGATAAGCCACCCGGATTATATGAGGTGGAAGTGCTGGAACGTGCCCGCAAACGTTGGGCCTTCAATGAGGCTCTGAAAACCAATTTCAGTCGAAAAATGCAAGATGCTCGCAAAGAGGCTATGAATAATAAATACAAGAGCATATTTGAGGCTTTCGAATGGGAGCACTGGATCCAACGCGAAGAATACATACAGGAATGCCAGATGATGCGCTTAGAGATTGTGATACGGATGTTTGACAAGCGGGAAAAAGAAATGCATGAAGCGTCAAAGACACGCATCGAAATGGCTTGCGAACGTATTGAAAAAAAACGTCGCATTGGTTTACAGAAGAATGAAATTGAGTACCAACGTGGCATGCGGCGTCTTGAGGCCAAGTTAACAAAGACTTCACGGAAATGGCATAAACAGAATCCTCCTTATGCTCTGGGCTCACCATGTTCAGAATTCTATGGTCCCCTTATACGTCACGGTGTCGATCCAGCGCGTCGACATTTCGTGGGAATTGGGCAAAAGACTTTCGATATGCGTATCGATGAGCTAGAGAATCGTGTGGATATGACGAAATTACAATGTCCATTTACCAAGCTCAGGGAATGGTCCAAGCCCAAGCAATATGTCAAGGAGTACGAGCAAAACTTCTGCTCCGATAATAATCTACAGAAACTGTACGAATCTCTGAAGGGATTACGAACGCAGGCAACAAAATTGAAAATGGTACCAAAATGCCTTAAACATAGGCCTCAACTAGTGGAAGAGAGAAGCTCAATTATGCGTCTGACCTATGAATATGATACACAACTAATAGAAAAGCCTGTCCACCAGGAGTCGCAAACGGAAATTCGTGTCTATGCCTCAGAGCAGAGATGCGCCTATTTGCAACATATGCGTGAACAAAAACGTTTCATTGATCCAGAAATGGCAAGTAAATTACTGGCCGAGCGTCGTCAGGAAGCTTTGGAGAATGTTTTAAATCAATATGAGGGTAGTTTTATCGGTTGGATAATGCAATTCTTATCAGAGGAAATGGAACGTTTGAAGGAACAGCGCAAATTGCACTTCTTTTCGATATTGGCACAAAAAGAACGTTGGCGTCGTGAAGCCGCCGAAGCAGGTCTACGTCAAAAAGAAAACGATATGCGTATGCTTTATGAGGAGATCTACCAACAGACGAATCAAGTTCATAGCGATGTTAGCAAGGAATATATCAATAGTATATTATCAACCGATATGTCACACATAGCAAATTGTGATGCAGCTGAAACGGTGACGACAATGGCCAAACAAATTGACGAGGATATCAAGAGATGGTTGGAAAGTTTCAAACTAATACAAACTCCTCTCAATTATGTGTCTTTAAGGGAAATGCTACGCGATATGGTTGCACCCGATGTGAATGCCCTGGTGGAGCGTCATGAGAAGTCTCTAATAGCCAAATATATTATTGAAGATGTGCTTATGCCGAGAGTGTGGCTAGAACTAGAACCCTATGATATAGTCACTACTCTGGTCAGTGATCTAATTGATCGATTAATTGACAATGATCTTTATATGTTCTCTAGCGATAGTGAGCCAGAGGATGGTAAAGCAGCACCTACATCTTGGGCAGAGGCTAGGGCTATTATAAGGAAACTAATACGTCAAGCTGTGTCCGGTCAACGATGGAAAGATGAGACAGAACGCGTTTGTCATGAGATCTACGATGATCTTTTTAATGACATCTTTTTGGATATTCTATTTAAAATCCAAAATCCACCCGTTGTGCCGCCATCGGATTTAATGATGGTTCATTCCATTCACTCGCAATCATTGTTCAGGGACACAGATAACTTGCGAGAACTGCAAACAGAACATAAACAAATTTCCGAATTGGAGGGATCTTCTTTAACCGACACCGAAGTCGTACGTGTGCAAATGTTAACTTTGCTCAAGAAGTTGAAAAAAGATAAAATCACAAGAAAATTGGAAACATTTGATTATTATCATGGTGATGATCAGCAAGATGACACCACAGATGTATTTGTACGTACCGAAATATACAAGCCAGCCGATTTAAATAGAACGATTGATAACGATGGCGACGAAATGTTTAGTGTACTTAGTACTCTGGATATTGGCAAAGAGCCAAATCTAACAAGTTTGAAGCACATGCACGAGGAAGAAGACGAATCGAGTTCGTTATCTGACATTGGCATCAACTTTGGTCCAAAAATACCCAAAACACACAAAGAACCAACCAGTGACGATCTAATAACGACTATTTTGAAAAATATTATTCATAGCTCTGATGAACAGGAGATCGATGAAGAAGGTAAGTTAAAAAATCATAGACTTAACAATCATTTATTACTTAAATAGTTAATAAATAATTTTTATCATTCGTATTTGAGGCTCATCAGATGACACAAAATAATTGGTAGAGTAATCCATTTTTTATCTTACATTTTTAAAACATTTTTTAAAGCAAAAATTTTTTGTTTCTTATTTGTGCTTCTATCAGATGATTATGTTCCCCAGACGAGCAAAGATGAGACGACGACATCAACATCGGATCCAAATGAACTGGAAGATGATAACTTAATGACACAAGGTGGATCAAAAGATATTAATGTTAAGCCTCTTAGTGATCTTGGTACATCGATAGAAGCACAGCTTACATCGAGGCTTATTCAGCGACCAAAACAGCAACTTTCATCCCACACACTGAGCTTCAAGGATGCTTCAAAGACAGAGTCAAAGGTTACCATTAATACACCTGCTGACTTGCATAAAAAAACTATAGAGGAATTTGTTAGAGAGTCGGTTATTCAGCCATATAGAGATTCCAATGTGAAGTCAGATTATAATTTAAGAAAGTCCGATATAAATAAGAAGTCAGAAAAACAAAAAACGGCTAAAGGAAATTCAAGTAAAGACCATATTGAATTGAAACCTTCGCCTTCTGGGGGAGTCAAACATCCATCAAAAGAATCAAGTCAAGTTGTAGCTAAGGGTCGCATAGATAGTTCAATTAATCTATCACATTCGGGACATTCGACCCTTTTAGCCAATCAATCTAACAAATCGCAATTAAGTCTGCTTAGCCCGGCCACAAATTTACCAGTAGATCCTTTATCTCAAGCTAGTTCAGCGTATTTTTCCGCCAAACTGAGTAAAACTATGAGTCAAAAAACCAGTGAATATAATGCAGTGGTATTAGAAACACCAATCGAAGAAGAAGAAGTCTCGCGCAAAGATCATATTAAAGATCCAACAAAAGCACCCAAGAAAATTTCAAATGAATCTCATCGAGAATAGTTTAAATAAAATGTGTATTGTTAATTTCAGTAAAAATTAAATGTTAACTTACCCTTAATGCCTTTCTTTAATGTGATTAGACTATTCTTAATTGTCGATAGCAAAACATTAAAACGAACCATTTCCTGCACCAAAACAGTATTCATACTCTGATGATAGATCGTGGGGTATTTCAATAATACAGCATCACGATCAAATAACTTGGGTAATTTATCCAATATATCTGTGGCGACATTTGTCACAACCTCTTCGGGTGTAAGAGCCTTTGAGCCTTCGCTATCATCGTGCGAGGCACTTGTATCCTTCAGGGGAATACGATATTTTTGAAGAAATGGTGGACATGTGGGATAAGTGGGTAGATTAAGGTTTTCTGGAAAACGTTGACTAATCACTTCAGTGTAGATTTTTTGACCTTTTTCCAATTTCTAAGAACGTTGTGTATATGATGTGTGTGTGTGGTGTGTGTGGATGTTAGCAGCAAGCAGCATGTCAGCAAATAGATTTCAAATTTCACATTAAATAATTCTTAAAAAGCAAAAAAAAATTGTGTATAACACCCAACTTACGCGTCTTTCATATATATCCTGGATTTAATTGAACGCATTAAATAAAAAATTTTAATTTAAGTAATTGTTTCTAATATATAGCTCTCAAATTGTATCTTACCCAGCGATCCTTTTAATTTTTTTTTATGGTAAACGTATGTAAGGGTAATGTATAAAAATTTAGTAAAGAAAGGTTTTATATGGCTTAACTTAAATAGCTAATCTTACTCATAAGATATTTAGACTAGGAAAAATTATAGTTAATAAGAAGCATCATACTTTTTTTGTTTTAAAGTATTCTCTAAAACTTCCTAATGAACTTTTTAAGAGCCACACAGTGGGTAAGTTGCTGAGAACTCATTGTACGGACGACAAGTCTTGATCTCTAAAAAAATCTCCCAAGTGAACAACCTACGCTTAGTTTTTCCGTAAAAGTATTCAGTTCACTTCATAAATACAAAATTTAGTTTTGAACAGTTTTATACTTTGCAATGCTTCTTGGATGACACTCCTAACTCTTTTCTTCTTACTTGTTGTTCTTACTGTAATTTAGAATTCTATTAGCTTGGCAATTTATTATTTATTATTTTTAAATTTTATCTCTAGGTGACTCACATAGTCTAGATTTTCTTTTAATATTTTTCCTAAATGTACTTCAAAACTTTTAAAAACTTAGTTAGCTTAAAGGCGGAACAGTCTTTATAAGTGATTAATGTACTTTACAAAAATATTCTTTGATTAAAAATTGTCTTTTTCCCTATACTCTACTGTAACTTATGGAGTACTGTTTGACTTTATCTTAGAAGACAGCTGTTTATTTATTTAGCTATTTATTTTCCTAACAAATACGAATATATAAAAATTTGTATTAAACTAATATAGCTACAACTCTATAGATATTATGTATTAAACTATAAACTTGATAAAATTAAATTCTTTGAAAAAAGTCAGTGTAGTGTGTCAAAATGGTATCCTATCACGATTTTGACTGAAATTAATTCTCAATCTAAAGAAAATGCAAAAGCCAAACTTAAGCAAGTATTAATTATTTTCATTTTTTAACTGCAAATTTACTTAACTTTTACATTTTTCTAACTCACCTGTGTCAACAGTGTATGGGATAGCAGCATATCGGTTTCCTTTTGATCCTTCATAATATCGGCATTGGCATGAAAACCAAATATAGCTGGCGCTGATATTTGGGGTAACTCACGGGTATAATTTAGATACAAGTCAACCTCTTTAAACACTGGCACATAATACAATTCGGATTCATCCAAAAAGTATGGTTTTTCTATATCGATAATCTCGGGACAATAATACTGATCGAGAATAGTTTTTAAAGAACGGCGATCCCAGTCATCGGTAACGCGACCACCGTAATTACATTCACCGGTTAGATAACGTAATGCATCATAATTAACCGTTTCATATTGATTCAGGAACATGCGCAATTGCATTAGGGAGATACGTAAATCGGTTTCGTTAAACTCATAGGGAATATTCCAACCGATTGGACCGAAATAACGACGTTCTTGTATCACAGCATGGAAAAAGCACAACGAATAGATCAATTGCTTAAACACACGAGGCTGTGTACAGGACTCATACCACTCGGGATCACTGATCGGATCACTTAACATTGAACGCAAAATATTCGAACGCAATCCCTTTGGAGGTTCATTGGTCATTTTAATACCATTTTGTAGAACCACCACAGGGAAATGTTCTGCGGGATATGATGTCAGCCATAGACGAAAATCTGGATGGGTTGAATCGGGTAATAGATTCTCACATATCTTTTCCAATGATGGCATAAAACTTGCGGCCAAATGGCAATTTTGTAATACAACCCAATTACCCAATTTAACACCCTCATCGATCATTTTCATGGCAATTGGCCCCTGACCCTGACCCAATGACAATGAGAATAAACGATTTGTGCCAAAGCCCTGATCTTCGGCAAATTTCAAGAGAGTTGCCGTTGGATCTGAACCCGGTGTCAATATAAATATCAAAGGGACACAACAGTGCGAATCAGCGAACGATGCATTCAAATCGAATTGCGGTGGGTCAACAAAATTGGGTCCCAATTCACCGGATACAAAATTAAGTACAGCCGGCACCAGTTTATCCGGTCTAAAGCAACGTAAAAGCAACAATTTTTGAAATACGGACAAACGTTTCGTCCATTCCTTGGGTATACTTTGATTATCCTGCGGTGTTTTCGAATCAAAATACATTTTCCAATTGGCCGCATTCGCACTCATATCCTCTCGCAGTCCTTTGAAATTTGTCAAATTGGTTAGACGACACACTTCATCCCAATTCTGTATACCCAGCCATGTAGTTGGATTCTTATGCGGATTCTCGAGGCCAATGCCCCCGGTTAGTAGAAACATCCATTCGGCATTGTCAATCAAGTTGTCGTGCTTCATCAGGTTGATGTTCAATATTAGAGAGAACAAGAGTTTATCCTGTGTATAAAGTAAAGGGCAAAACCATTTGATTAAAACAAGTTTGATGGATACAGAGGGGGTTGTTGATAACATACATATATTGAAAGAGGGGGGTCAGGGTGCTGTCTGAGGGCCAGGGTCGCAGGGCTCACTCACGCATTAAATGGGTTACACAACACACAGAGATACAGAGGAGAGCAAAGGAGAAAAAAAAGGTTGAAAATCAAAGCAATTCAAGCGATGGATGTTTCAGTAATTCGCCTAGTTCGCTGGTTCGTTTGGGTTGATGTGTTTTTTTTTTTCCTTCTTTCTCATTTTTGTTCACCAGAAGAAAATTAAAAGCCAAGCCAAGGATCAAAGGGTCCTCCAGCATACAGCTTATGGGGGTAAAGGGCATGGCATAATTGACTGAAAAACATCATAAAGCTATATATACGAAGGACTTGTTAGAGGATTTCTCTCTATCTCTCTCTCTTTCTTTCTACCTATTACATTTTTCACTCTGAGTTTCATCCTTTTGATTGCAGGATAAAAAATATAGAAAAAAAAAAACGAAAACCTAATAATATTATTCGTTAAACCAACACACAAAGAGGGGCACAGTGGTTGTTAGATAAAGTTAAAATATGAGTTTTGCCAAAATGTTGAGTGAGCTGTATAATACATAATAAATATGATTCCAACCATCCCCCAAGCAGCCCACATAAATTGGCAGCAACAACTCAAAATTCTAACACACTTGAATTATTTTACAAATTCAATTCCAGCTGCGCATCAACCACAGTAATCTCAATTGAAGTGACAGTCAAAGGTAACGCAACTAACTAGCCAAGGTACTTACCTAGAGACCAAGAGCCATAAAGAACGAGTAAAACGCTTAGAAATTATTTAAGCCCAGTGATGCGGACAGTCTGATAATGGCCCACACAGGCGTAGACCATGAAAAAACCATGGAAAGGGTAAAAATAACTTAAAGCCCGCTTAGAAAAACTCAGGTTGACAAAAAACTTCTACTCTAACTTTAAAAGTATATTCCCAAAACATTGGATATGATATTTTAATAAGGGCTGGAATTGTTTATTCTAAAATTAATAGTTTTTCTTGATAATCGAAGTTAATTGAAGAGCAGCAACGAGATGAAAAACTAAACACATTTTCGAATTAATGGCAGTTTACTTCACTTAAGAAAAGATAAAAAGGAGTGGAAGTAGAAGAATTATCGTTTAAATTTTATAATTAGGTACAATATTCAGACTATTTCCTTGATAATTTGTCGTTTTCTGTTAAATCTCGATAACTTAAGATTTGCCAACGGACAATACCTACTACTAAAGATTAATAAGTTTGTCAATTAACTTTCTTTCTGATCAGAATTATCATACTCTCATATCCTATAAAAAGAATCTAAAACAAAATTTTTATAGACCCAAGCATAAAATAAACAGTTACTTTTGTTTGTTTTACTAACTCAGCCATAGTCGTACTTAAGGCTGCAAAATGGGGGAACTTTGCCCCTTAAAGTATGCAATCTGGAGGAAAAGTATGCATTGTTTTCTTCAAATTTTTAACTTGTAACTTTGAATGTCTTTATAAACAAGGTTTGCTTTCAAATTTTATTTATTTAATACCACAAATTGTCTCTCACTTTTGATATTTTGAAAACAAAACCCTTTTATAGGATAGATAGAGGCTTCTCAAAAATGCCCCAGAAAGTAAAATAAAGCTTTCCTTTTTTAAGCCCGTCCCTGTCTTTATTTGTTCTAAGCCCCTATCTTAAAAATGTTAGCAAAAGCGTACATAATTCTCTACTTAATGCTGTTAAATGATTAATTATAAGTTAAATCCATTTTTCAGATAGAAGAAGATAGAAGAAGACATTGTAAGTTTTTTTCTTTTTTGAAAAACGAGTTATCCCTTTCCTCCGAGCACCCCTGACAATTACGTTTTAAGCAACGTTCAGACGACCTCAAAGCGAATGAAATGTCATATTATGAGATTATGAGCAATTATGAGCTCTCAAACATTATTACCCCCCAAATCCCTAACTTAACGATAATTGGAGGTCCTGCACGTAAATTGATTGAGTACTCACACGCTCGAAGAGACTGCGACAGATGTTGACATAGAGGCTATAGGTAAAATGTGTACGTAAAATGCTTAAACGTGTCGCAATATCATCAACTTTCTCCGTATTATCAATGGAAGCCATATACAAATTGACAAACCAAACCAAACTGTACTGATACATGGGATCAATGTTGGCCAATTCAACTATAAATGCAAAAGAGAATGAATTAATGTCAATATGATTATAATACATTTCAATCATTTATCTCTTACCAATGGTAAAGAATAAAATGGTTGAGTGCTCCGCAATTGGCACATAACTCAAACGTGCTATATCAATTTGTTTTTCTGTGGCCTCGGTTATAACCTGTTTCTCACTGATATCATTGGCCAAAGCTTTGGCTGAACTCAGTATTTGTACTGCAGTTTCATCCTCCAATATATTTTCAGCTGATGAAAGAACTTCCAATATTTGATCTTCAGTCTCCTTTAACATGCGTTTATTTTCAGCTCCCTGGACAATTAAATTATTCTTCTCAGCCTCCAAATCGGGACGTTCTCGAGCCACTGTAATGCCCAGCAATTGATCCTGCAGACCCTGAGTGGTGATCATAAAGTTCAATAATGTCACTTTGACAGCAACTTCTGGTAGATAATGAGGATTACGCAATTTGGTGGTCATATAGAAACGGAAACTGTGATTATATTCAATAACCGAATCGCCCAATTTAATGCACAAAGTGCCACCCTGTTTAAACAATTGCTTCAGCAATATGGACTCCAATATGGGATCCAATTCTTCGCCAATATTTTCCAATAGAACCGGTAAACCAAATTGTATAGCATTCTCCAGAACTCGGGTATAATCGGCCTGGTTCAATCGTATTACACATAGTTTATTATTTTTCTCATAGTTTTTAATCCATTTATTTGCCTGACCCTGTGGGTCTATCATTAGAGGCCAACGACGAGCATTTCTATAAAGAATGAAAATAATATTAAAAAAGTAAATGCACAAATAAAACTTTATTGATCTAGATTAAAGCGACGTTTCGCTAACTCGCAATTCTATCTCAATGAACATTTTGTCATGAATATTTATTCCCACCTCCACCAAAAATAAAACAAAGAAAACGAAATATAGAAACCAAATCCCAACAAAACTCCATTCATTCAACAGATTTGCAACAGTTTCATATATTGCGTTCCCATGACATTCCTTTTCCATACTCTTTCTCATAAGGGGATAAGGTACTTTGTTATTCTAGTTAACTACGTAGAAGTCTAGAATAACTAAAATTTAACAATATTAAATTCAAATTTATGTCGAAATATTTTATACTTAACTTAAGTGAAATTTCAAATATTGACTTTTGCTTCATTTATGTATTACATACATATATCTCAGTCCATGATTCTACTTATGTATTTTGGAACTACTGACTAGTAAAACCGTTCAAAAGTAAATGTAAAGGGTATACAAAACGTGACATAATGTCTATAGAAATAACTATGTATAGCCTTGTGGACTTTTAGTTATTTGCTAGCGAAACAGTTAGACAAAAATTCTATCTTCCCGCGCTCTCTATGACTGCATAGAGCTTTGAACTTTCGCCAACAACTGCATATTTTTCCTTCCATTTTTCATGGAATTTTGTTCGTTTTATTGTATTTCTCTTTTTGGTTTTCCATTTTTGCTAGTTTCGTTTTTGAATGTTAGCAACGGCAGGAATTGCTCTTTTGTTTTTCCATCAAATATTTTTCATTCATCAAGTTTTCAATTTAAAAAATGAAGAAGGTAAGTCGTCTCGCCGACTTAGGTATACCATACACCAGTAAAGCAAATATTTCAACTTTATTAAACAAATGCATTTTCAAATGCTTCTTACAAGCATATCTTAGTATCTCGCTCACTCAATTATACGAGCACCCTAGCGCCCCCACCAGCCAACGGCCAACTCCGGCCTTATGGAAAAACGTTTATATGCATAACTCGATTGTTTTTTGTCCGATTTTGATCAAATTTGGTATTTTGCTAGATATTAGTATTAAATTTAAGTGTACCAAATTTGGTTGCATAAGGTAAAAAAATACGGGAGACAATTAAGTTTTTCAAATTACGGGGGCGGAAAAGGGCGTGTCAAAATTTTTATATATACAAAATGTGTGCATTTACTAAGCGAATATACATACCAAATATGGTGTCTCTAGCTGAAATAGTTTTTGAGATAAACGCTTTTTTTAAATTGCGTGGGCGGAAAGGGGCGTGGCAAAAATTTGAAATAAACTTGATCACTCTACATACTACACGAGTCTACATACCAAATTTGGTGGCTCTAGCTCTTACAGTCTCCGAGATCTAGGTGTTCATACGGACAGACGGACGGACGGACGGACGGACGGACGGACGGACGGACGGACGGACGGACGGACGGACGGACGGACGGACGGACGGACGGACAGACGGACATGGCTAGATCGACTCGGTTGTTGATCCTGATCAAGAAAATATATACTTTGTGGGGTCGGAGATGCTTCATTCCGCCTGTTACATACATTTTGGCGACTTTAATATACCATTTCACCCTATGGGTGTATGGTATAAAAACCAAAAACAAAAACCAAAAAAAGGAGAAGGAGAAAAATGTTCATTCATTCGCACGAGCAATTTGTATTCGGTGTGAATTTGTCATGTGTGTTGGAAAGTCCCTTTTACAGTTGCCTCTTTGTTGGTATTATTTGGTATTTTTATATTGTGTATTTATATACACTTTTAAAAAGGGTATATGACCTTATACTAAGCACTTCATTAATTATTTTTAATAAGAAGTAAAATAAATAAAATGTATTTCTTATTCGTTTCGCATAAGCTTTGAAAAGTTTTATTTTTGAAAAAAACATATTCAATATGGCTCCAAACACAGTTTTTGTTTGGCTGTCTTTTTCTTATGAATAACCCGAGTAGAGTATGAATACTTCGGGACCATAAAACTTTAACCGCAACTCTGTGTTTCCTTTTTTTTTTGCCGGAGACTATGTGAGTTATTGCAGCAAACGAGCAAACAACCACAGTCATATACATTCAAACATGATTCTGTCGCTATATACTATAGAGAACTATACACACACACAAATATACATACATCATATAGTAGTATATATATCAGGATACATAATGTGCTGTGCACCAGGAGAGCAAATACCATTTCTATAGCATTATTCACGCTTATGAATTATTGACGTAAATATTGAATGTGTATTTATGCGGCATTTTCGTTTTTAATATTCACCCAACCTTAGCACAAAAAAAAAAATAATAAATAAATGTTCAATTCATTTTGGGTATGGGATTTTGTGTATTAAGTATAGCACATTGTTGACTGGGTGTGAGTTTGGCATTCATCTCAAATTGTTTGCATAAATAAATACACTTATCCGTTTTGTAGACCCATATACTCTATGTGTGCACAAAACTCGAATCTAGTTTGCTTTCATGTCATCTTGTTGCTGATGTTGCTTTGTTTGATTTCATTCGATAAACTTTTTGTCACAAATTTCTTTGTCAACAAATACGGCAAAAATAAATTTGCAAAACTAATTTAAGGTTATGCAAATTTGAATTTATCCCCCAAGCGGATTTCACTTTTGTGTTTAATTTAAAAAGATAAAAAACAAACAGGCTTTCGCTTAGAAATAAAAAAAAAAAAACAGTTTTACTGATTTTTGATACACAGTTTTTATGTTATACTCGTTAAGAATCAAATTGTATAAAACAACTCAACTCAACTCCATATGATTAGGTGTTCAACATAATAAAAGTTTATATATTAAAAAATAAATTTAAAAAAATATTAATTTACAACTAATAAGCTTTGAAAGAATCAGATTTTCCTAATTAAAATACGTTTAAGCATTTACAAACTATTGCTCTAAAAAGTACTAAGTTAAAGTTTTATGACAGGCACCCAAAATTTAATGAACTATTTAAATTATGCTTCGAAAACATAGATTTCACACACCAAAATTATAACTGTGTTACGAAATCAAATCATTAGTTCCATAATACAGAAATGAATAAATTAAATAACAAATGGTTAAAAATTAGACGAACTCATTCATTTGTCTAACGCTCAAAACACTCCATTTCGAGGATAGTTCTGATACTTCATTGTAAATATTCATATTCGGTGAAATGATCCTTTTGTTTCATAAAATAGTTCAGTCAGTTTCAGTTGTTGAAGGTTTTTTGAAATTAAACTGATTTGAATGGGCGCCCAAACAGTATTTGATACTCTGAACTTTTTGAATTTGAATATAAGTATTCTTTGTGGAGTACTCAAGTAACCCATGCTTTCTATGAATACTAAACAAACATACATCGATTGAAGTTTGTAAGTAGTTTTACATAACCCAAAGAAATCCAAACTAAACATATAGTGAGAATTCGTAGTTGAAATCTTAATTGGCATAACAGCAAGACACACAAAATTGGATTAAAATATTTCGTAATTATGGCTGAATTGTCTCACACTCTAACAATACTATAAACGACAGAGGAACACAGCTCTAATTAAGCACGCATTCGAACATTTCCGCCAATTATCATGATTAGAGTTAGCTAATTACTGATTTTTTTTGTTGACTCAACTCAATTTCGTATTCTAAACGTAAAACAAATGTGCTACTTGGATTCATAAATATTATAAAAGCGTGATTAAAAAATCAATCGGCTCTTATAAGGAATATAATCAAGAATAGAAAAGTTATACTTGCATTTAAGAAATATTTTAACGTTTCTCTAAATAAATTCCATTTAGATTTATATGGAATTTGAGTTGTCTTTGCTGCATTTTAACGCATGAATGCATAAGTGTTTAAATATTTACTTCAGTGAGAGCCAAATTTGTCTCGAAAGAAAAATTACCATAAACAAATTGTTTTATTTTTCCTCAACGAAAATGAAAAAAATCAACAACATTAACATTATTTAATCAAAGGTATGCGCGCCCCACATATGTATAAGACCCTTAAGTCCTATATCTACTAAAATGTATCTCAACCCCTAAACCGCACACCTGTTACCCCTCGAGCTAGGCACACATAGCCCAAATAATTCACGATGCAGAATAGAGAAACGGCTCGAGGTCGCTCGTCACCAGATGCGCCATGTGTCAACCCAAAATATTAGGCAAATGAATGTTAATAGTAAACGACGGTAACAAATACACTGACATGTGTGTGTGTGTGGGTTTGTTTGCCAAATATAAATACAAATTCATCCATGGACCCCTCTTTTACATGTATGTATCTCTCTGTGATGCTAGAGATGGAATCCCCTAACGGCTGTCCATTCATTTTCCCTTCAATGCCTATAAAAATTAAACGTAATCCGCCCTGGGTGAACATTAATCAATTGCTTAGAGAGACCCGCATACAATTTAGCATCCATTCCATACTCTCAGGTATTTTTTGGGTCTGCTCCACCGAATTACTTTGAAGACTTTCGTGGAAAACAACAGCAGTAGTGTGGAATTTCCTTTATTAAATCGAAGGACCAGCTCTCACTCCTCTTCACACTCTCAGTGAAATTCAGCAGATGCGTAATACACGCATCAAACATGAAAATTCTTACTTCTAACCTTCCGTTCCACCTCCACCCACATCACCACCACTACCCCTCACACCTCCTTGCCTACCTAGCGCAACACAGCATTTCTCCCTCATACCTTTTTTTGGTACCTTGAGCTATTGCCCACCACCAATATTCTGGGCCACATGCGGGTGATTCTGTCTGTGTTAATGCGCGTGTGCACCCCATCCTCATCAATGACCCACTCCACGACTAACACTCTCTACCCCCCCAACACACCCTTCTTTCTTTGTCTATGAGTAACAACCGATCCGTCCTTCCCCCCTTCCATCATGTTTAATTCGCGGCTTCTGTACAGCATCCGGTGCTGTTCTCACACTTTTTCTCTCTTTGTGTCGTATCTTTAATTTTCCTAATATGCGTGAATTTCCAACATTTTATGTTTTGTAATTAGAAACAACAACAATAACAACATCACAAAGAAAACACGATGAAACAAAATACCAAAATGTACGTGTGTGTATATGTATATGTGTGTGCTCCTGACAGGCTAGCCACGAGGCCCATAATTACCGTGTCAGGTTAGTTAATTGATGGGCGAATGCTCTGTGCTCCAAGAGCAGCTGTTGACCAAAGCAAAAACACAACAAAAAAAAAAAGAAAACCAATTAAAGCAAATTGAATTGTGCATAACGTGAACTAAATGATTGATTTTCAATTAGTTTGACCTCGTAAAAAAAAAAGTTGAAAAACAAATTAGGAAAACATTTGCATAACGTGACGTTCTGCTTGGATTCTACTTAACTATTTTAAATTTGTATTAGACGTTTTTAAAAATACACTTAATTAACCATTGAAATCAGGATTATTGTTACTACTATTCAAAATTCCAGTTTGAAAACTGGCATTACAATTCAGAAAATGCGGGGAAACGTCGATTGTTCCTTATATGTATATCCATTAACTAAATTAATATTAATGTTTCACTTGTTTAATGAACTTAAGGATTAAATCTTAAATCGACTAAAATAGTTCATTAACCGTTGAGTTCAATCGCATTGTACATTCTTATGGTGTTATAACTCTACTAAACAGGTATATATGTATGTACTAGGTTCCGGTATTTTAAAACTTTAAATATAATGGAATAGCAATAAATAAATATTTTTAATAAAAAAATAATAGGTACATAAAAATGGCTAACGTGTGTCAAACAGGTAATAAACTTTAAAAAGTGTATGATTATTATAAATAAAAGAAATAACATTCTAATATCAGAATATTTTGATATCTGAATATTAAGATAAAAAAAAAAATATTGTTCTATTTAAATAATTCGATATATTTTATAATTTGAAAAAATATCCTAGAAACTCTAAAAACAATCATTTCTAATTTTTGAACGTTTCCAGTTTCTAGTTTCTAATATATTTTTTATAAGAATATTAATGTCTCAAAAAATGTATTCTATTATAATGAAATGATATCATATACACCTTATTTTATTATATTTCATTTGATTCAAGTTTTTAATTTAAACTATTGAAATTTTTTAATAAATAAATTTCAAAAAAATAACTTTCTCATTTATAAATTTTTCAGTTTTTAGATTCTATATATAAGACTATTAATGTCTAAAAAAATGTATTCTACATATTAGTATGAAATGATATCATATACACATTATTGTATGATATTTTATAAGTTGAAAAGAATATTTTAGAAACTACTATATTTTTCCATTTTAAAATTTAAAAAAACGATGTTTTTCTTCGATCTAATCTAAATTTACTACAACCCTAAAAAAATAAAAAGAATCCTAACTAAACTTCCATTTGACGATACCGAAAAATGAAAATTAAAATTGAAATAACGAAAGTAATTACTCACTTCATCATAATGGCACTCTCAACGGAGAATGCATCCGTTGGCAATCCGCATATATTCCAAAAACGTATCTCAACAGGTTCACCCAAGACGATGGCCAATTGGAAATCAGGTGTGCAAGTTACACCATAATTGTTACACTTGACCACCCATTTGCGAATTTGATCCACGCGAAAATCAATGGTGAAGGGACCCAAATAGGCAACGACACCAGATGAGATTAAAACATCACCGGTCACACTCTTAAAGCTGCCCTGAAGCATTTTAGCCGTTTCCGACCAACGTGTGCGTTCGCCGCCCAACCCAGAGATGAGTTCCTGGGCGCGTTGTAACTTTTTCGTACAGGCCTCGTGTTCAGCCAAGAGAATGCTAAAAAGGTGATGTGCATTAGGGAAAACATGGAAAGAAATTGTAAACGCACCCATATTGTCTCAACTGTTCATCCAAAATCTTTTGTATAGCAGCCAAGTTAGCCTCAACTCGTGCCAATTGAGCCAACTTTTCATTTAGCGTTTTCATTGCAGAATTATATGTGGCCTCCGCCTCGGCCAATGCAATTTTCTTGGGTGCCACAACCTTGGCAACAACATCATATTTCGAGAGGGCAATAACCCAGCGACATAAACCTTCACAAGCCGTAGAAGCTGTCTTAATTTTATCCGGATCAAAGGCCTCATTATTCAATATGCGTTGAGCCAATTTCTTCATCACCTCCGGCGGAATATTATCCTTATCGAAATTCAAAAGACTATCCAAAAATTTCATATCACTTAGGACACGTTTAGAGGGACCCCAATAGTCCTCCACGGTGCCGACACCACTGGGATTTGGTACTTTATCGGGTTTGACATCCTTCAAAATGCAAACGGCCTCCATGACGATGCGCACACCAATCGGTGGACTCTTCATGGTCTTGACGACAGCAATATCCGCTGTGGTAAGCGTATTCAAAGCGGCCAATGCTGAATCCAAAATGGGCAAAGCTTCACCCAATTTAGCATCGCATTCATCTTTAATCTCTTGAGCTACGGCTGCCTGCTCTTTGGCCGCCTCCTCATCCTGTTTGACAACTTCCCTCTGCTCTTCGGCAATTTTACTATCTGCTGTAACTTTGGCCACCTGTTCGGCCACAATTTCCGAGGCCTCCTTCAATTTGGGCTCCAAGGCCTGTAATTGTTCCTGCATAACGCCCACCTGCTGTGCAGCAATATCCAATTGGGAGATGCCAGTCAAATAGCGATTACGATTTGTGGTTATGTTCCTAGAAGAGAGATGGGTAATGATTTCTTCTTTACTTTTATTCAGGTCACAAAGATTTTACTTACTTTCTCTTTTGAGATAGCAAACCTTTGAATGTCTGTATCAATTCCAAATACGAAGTTGGTGTCACATAATTATAACGATGCAATCTCGAAAAGAATTTCTCAGATAAACTTTGTGTTGATGTATGAAACTCCATGCACATATCAATAGCTGTTGAACGTTCCAAATCCGTGAGATCTTCGGTGGCCAAGAAACGTGTGGAGACCGCCAAGAGAGCATCTTCGGGCCATGATTGGAACCAATCGATTGTGCAACAATTGACAATTGATGGAAATTTACGTATGCGATTACGCAAGGCCTCGCCAATGGGTGACATGGCCAACACAATGTGAAGTTGATCTTTGCAAGTCTTTAATCGCAAAATAAGATAAATAATGATTATAAAACTATATAAATAAAATAACCGATGCCCACCGTAACAAAGAAATTGAATAGAGCCACTGGACTGCCATCAGTTTGCACTGCCTTATCACGTTGCTTATCAATTTGTGCCATTTTTTCTACTACTTCGATTTTCTCCTCATTGCTAAACAGATTGGGCACCTCACCGGAATTAAGTAAATTGTTAATATCCTCCAGGAATGATTCATCTTTTATCTGTAAGCAAAATGAACTTAGTAATTAAATCCCACCCAAATAAAACAATAATGATTCTCTCTGTGGGTGTGGATGTGAGGTGTATTTTTGTTTTGGCCCATTTATGCACCTGTACGTCCGTAAAGAGAAACACTCCATGCATTTCAGATGCCCCAATTTTGCGTAATATCATTTTAATATCCTCATGATACTCGTAGGGACCATACGTTCGTGTTATTTCCACTTGAAATAGCTCATAGTCGCATATATGCGAAGCCAAACGAGTCAAGCTCTGACGTCCGGAGCCACCGACCCCAATGAGTAGAGCATGACTACGTGGCTGCTTTATGATGCGACATATGCGCGATAAATGTTCAATGGCAAAGCGGAAAAGCACTAAATTCATTGGTTTCTTTGACATATTATTATATTCGACCAAATATGCTTCAACCACACTGCGCAACTCTTCAAGATCCTGTACTTCCACATAGTTCTTGGTATCCGCCTTTGGATTGGTAAAATCACAATAAATCAATTGACGAAAATCAGCTTCCTCCAGTTTCTTATCCTTGGCCACCAGACGGCTAAAAAGACGCGTTGGATCGGTATTAAAAGCATTCTGCACAGTTGTACAAAGGTTTTCGAAAAGCCAACTACGATCACCATCCTCAACTAAGCGATCACCATAGACTCGTAGCACTTCGTGAACCCACAAACGACGCATCGAATTCATATCTTCAGTGGCCTCCGGCACAGACAGTAAAACACCCTGTATTACTCGCGAAAAATCACGCAAGTTGAACAGATAATGCGACTTAGCTGGTGTGGGCAAAAGATTCAATTTGGCATCATTGTAAATGGTAAGCGTAGCAACGACTATTTCATCTATACACGGATCAAACTCCTTCGAAAAGCCTCTAAAAAATGAAAATATAAGTTTAATAATGGGTGTAAATAAACTTCGGTACTCCGAAGTAGGCAGAAGTATTATAAAACCTTGCTGTTTGCACTAGAAGAAAGGCCGATCAAAAGAATAAACAATATCATAAATCAGTGCGTAGAAGAAAGTAGCTATAGGAAATCCGATAATGGTGAATTAAAAAGAAAGCTTGCTAACGAGTCGAAAATGCTCAAAAATAGTTTTTAAACTCTTATCTTGAATATCTATAAAATAGTGGATGGAGGGATTCTTGTACAATTCTAGCCGAAAATGATAAATATTTTTCACTAAAATATTTCCATATAAGGGAAGAAGCTGAACAAAACTTTGGCTAAGTTCCTTTGGCAAATACATTCCAATGAATGATTATACAGTTAAGAGCAAAAAATATCAGAGATATAGACATATGGACATCATTGGTCGGGCACTTAATAATACTTCATCTAAAGAGCCTCTAGTCTAATAGTTTCAAGTTTAGCTCACCGCGTATCCAAGTGCCACAAGACAATCTTACTAAAGATCGTAGTCATAATCTCATTATTGAAATCATCTATGGCTACGACATTGAAGAAACGTTGGAATCGTGGTGTTACAGTATTTCCGGTAGATGGTGGACCCATAGCCGTTATCATTTGTAAATCAATCAATTTCATGGGTACTATATTCTTACGATCATACCACATCATATGATCAAGCATCATACGTAGCAATTCGATTGGTGGTTGAGCTCCATAATTCTCCTTCAATGGCATGGAAACATCATCGACAAAAATAACAAAACGTTTATTTAATGGTGGACCAAAGACACCCTTTCGTCGTTTATCCAATTTGGACATTATGATGTCCTGGGTCTGATTCGCCGATGTTTGGGCTGAGAAGTTGATGAGCAGTGGCTTATATGTATTCAAATCCATGCGCTTCAGCATATAATCGATGACATAGACACTCTTTCCTGTGCCCGTTGGACCCACCAACATCAGCGGTTTACCATGACGAACTAAAAGATCCAGAATGGCTGCAATACGTACACTCTCGTTGGTCTGTATTATGATCTGATTGACTGGTATATCTCGGGGAATAGCTGGAGCTGAATTAACATCATCTTGCCAGGGCTTCCACTTGCCTTTACCCTCTTTAATATAACGATAATCGAATACTGAACCATTCTTTGGGATGGGAAATATAAAAGGTTTTGTCAGCAGATCGACATGAAGATCCTCGGGTATGCCATATGTTTCATATAAACCTGGGGGAAACGTCTTCTCCATTAGAGCACGAAAGATGATATTGAATTTCTCTCGACTTGGTGCATCCAACGAGCCACCCAGTGACCAAATGGTTGAAAATAAAAATATTCCTTCGATTTGTGCACGGAAATCCAAATCGGATATATTCGCCACATATTTCTCATCCTTAAAGTCATCGATGAAGCATTCAAAGAAATTCATTAGGCTAACCATTAAATTGGCATCCGATGTAGGGGAAATCTCTTTCAAACTCTTTCGCACAACAAATATTAGAATTGGACAGAAACGACCGATCATCGTGGAGATCAATTGTTTGCTGACACTATGAAAGGCAGGGGGTAAGGTATTCTTCCACGACGCCACTAATGGTTCCCAGCCCAAGGAACTGGGTTCCAAATAGATCATGCCACAACGCGATACTGTGGCCGGTGAGGCAACCTCCAAGTCCATTGGTTCGAATATCAAATTCGTTGTATTCGACAATTGTATTATCTCTCCCGACATCAGACACAATTTCTTATTGTCATCCAGCACAGTATTCATATTTTCAATCCATATAGCATCGACGGGGCCATCGAATATCAACCATTTTCGATCTGGTGTATCGGATACAGCGAAAATACGATAATTCACCGCCAAAATGCCATCACTCCATTCATGAGAAACTGCATCGAATTGTCCATAAAGTTGTCCCATGGTAATAGCCTTCGGATTGATAACCGTATAAATAGCGCGATTCTCTGAGCCATCCTAAAAAAATATTGACGGTGCTTTTAGATGTTTCATAGTTAAAAGCACATGTTTCCCTTACCTTCTTTTCCATGCATTCAAGAGCCTCAGCCAGTATACGATATGTAGTCGATTTACCACCGAATGGATAACCCACAAGCATAAGACCATGTCGCACCACAATCATTTCATAAAGCTAAAAGAAAGAGATTGCAATTATATTAAAAGGTCTAAAGGCAAGAGTAAAATACTTTAAGTATTCAAAGGAGCATAATAGAATGGGTAATGTGGATCGATGCAAAATAGACTCTGTCTGAACTGTATAACTAATAAGGAGAGCCATTTAATCAACTTTTCCAGTAGGTCAGTGAGTTAAGTGATCAAGTGAACAAAAAAGTTCATTGAAAATTGAAAAAATAACAGATGTAACCAAATAACTGAATGAATAAATGAATGAACAAGTTTACTTTTCTTTTACAGTACACTCACCTGCTGGACTTTCTCTAGCACAAACGGAGTGCATTGCTTATTCTGCCTTTCACAAGCCCATCGAGTGCATTCGTTAAAGACCACATAATCGGCTTCAGGTAAAGTGACACCCGGAAACAGATCCGAGGTAATACCTTGGAATAGAGGAATATCCTGATTCAAAAACTTGGGCAAATTGACATCTTTAATGGAACGTAAGACAAGAATATCCTCATTCTCATCACGATAGCGCAGCTTTAGAGCGCCAGCTGCTTTCAATACCGATTTGACAGCTCTCATGCCATAATCATAATGACATTGTGTGCTCAATTGTTCCGAACATAAGCGATATGTGGCCACAATTTTTACCGACAATGGTTTAGCAGTCAAGAAGCCATAAGAATAAAGTTCAATCTCAGAAATAAGAGCATAATCCGGCACCATCATAGCAACAGAACGGAACAGGGCCTACAAGAGAAATGAAGATAAATAAGTAATGACTAAAACAGCTGAAAGTAATACCAACTTACCTTGAGATTATCAGGCAATTCTGAGCGCCCAGCATAACCAGGATTCATGGTGATAAATACTGCACAAGTGGGATCCAAAGTCAAGGTGGTGCCTTCGAATACCAAAGTGGGACTACCCGAATTAATGCCTCTCTGTATGGTCATAATTTGTTGTGCCACCACAGATAACACCTCCAAATCGATGCGATTGAACTCATCGAAACAGGACCAGGCTCCACATGAGGCTAATCCCTTGAAGAACTTACCCAAAGCCAAATAATCCAAACCATCTGAACAATTGAAGACAACACATTGTTTGGCCACTGCCTTGGCCAAATCTTTGGTGGTCTCTGTCTTACCAGTGCCGGCTGGTCCCTCCGGAGCACCACCCAAATGTAAATTAAGGGCGGCAAACAGAGTGCGATAACAACGATCGGTTAGTGGAGTGACAACCAAGCGAGTGGTATTACCCAAATACTCGTAGCCATAGGGCAATGAACAATTGATCATGCGAGTATCTAGATTATTATCCTCCCAATAGTAACGCAATTGGCATAACCATTGGAAATCTTGCAAATCCTCGACCTCCTTTGCGACTATTTCGGCAAGCACATCACGTGCATGCACATCCAGGACCACCAGAGCACCCAGGGTTATGCGATTTTGAGCATTCAAGTCACCACGCACTAGATCGACTATCTTATTAATCTGTTGTATGCATTTCTGTAGATATTTGGCTAGATTTTCTTTAGGCGTGGGACTCTCAAAGCATTCGGTTATCTCCAGAGTCCAGTACGTCAATGAAATTGACTGAACACACTGGCCTGGCCATGTTAAGACCCAAACGTGTCGTTGCATATTCATATAACTATAGAATGCTTCCGATATCTTATGATGAATTGATTTCTTCATATCAATTTCCAATTCCAATAACCATTTCTCCACTTGACCACGAGCTTTGGCCGTTGATATCACATCAACCAGAACGACTTCTTCACGTTCCGATGAACGCATGGCGGTCACATCGAGATCCTCGGTGAAATTCAATGTGGCTATGCCCTCGAAACATTTCTTCAAATGTGGTTGCACACGGGTCGGATCCTTTGTTTCCGATAGAATTTCCAGCAGCTCGTCGTTCGACAAGAAGAAGAAACGTGGGAAATATAAACGTTTCTTTTCCAAATACGCATTGAGACCCTTTTGAATGATTTCCAGCAAGCTGTAGGCCTTTTTCAATTTGTCATTCATTTTATCGATTTGCACGACAGTCATTACACGTGGATCTGAGGCCACCTGTTTCATCAGCTCTTTCCAAATCTATACCACAAAAAAAAAAAACAACAACAAATCAACATTAGGCAAAAGCAATTTCATACAAGAGGAAAGTAAATGGTAATGTGTCGGTTGGGGTATGGGTCATAACCTTGTCCACAGCACTGAAACGACGACCCTCCTCGGGCATTTGTTGCTGTATATCCGGGCTACTGAATATGGGCTCCAAATACATCCAGGTGGCCTGTACTCGTAACCATTCATCTAATATCTCTTGCAACAGCATGAGTTTGGCTTCCCACTTGCTGCAAAAGAACAACAATGGGTACATGGATGAGATATATGTAGTCTCGTGTGGGTTTGTTGGTTGGTTTTGTGTATGTATTTGACACTGACAGCCCTAAACACATAACGGCAAAATGATGATAATATTCTCGACCATTGCACCGAATTCCAAATTCACTTAAAGTAAACTATGATTACATTTGTTTATTAATTACTTACTGCATACTTTATCTTATCCTTTCTTTGGCATTACAAAGTATTGTCTTAGTAATTTTATGTGGCTTATTAATATACTATAGGAGCTTAGTTGCAAATTCTGAAACACATTCTACACATATTGATTCCTTATTGTCTTTCAAAAGATTCTATGCTAAGGATGCTTCACGTACATATATAATAAAATAATAAATAATTACACTTAAAATTTACAAGAAAGAAATTCAACTTGGGAAAAAATTTCAAAGTATTTCAGCTTCATTTAGTTATAATTCTCAATTAGTTTTAGCTTTGATAAAATCGAATGGTGATTTGATTGCTGGAGTTGTTAACAATACAACTTTAGATAATTAAATATTAGGTAGGAAGATAAAAAAAGAGTGCTGTAAACTACAAAACTTTCAGCAGTAATATAATAATCCTATCGAAACATTGCAAACTATCTAAATTTAAAGAATCTATCAAGTAGGAAACAACAAGTTCCAAGCACAGATACTAAAGTAATCAAACATAATCAAAAAGTTTGAGTGACCTCTAAAGAAGAATAGGTGGTCCATATACCCTAACTAATACTACTTACAGTATGTCCGCTTCAAACGGTTTGATATAGGGTGAACTCTTCATTGTCTGAGTCTTGATGATTTGATCGTCCAACAGTATTTGTATGTCATCCACAGCCGACAGTTTGAAAGTACCGGAATCCCTGTGGGAGACATTTCAATTACATGAGCACACTCAACTCCTTTACCCTCACTCTCTATCTCTTTGTCTCTTACCTGTAGGGAGAGATAGTAAATTCGACACCTTCCCATTCGTTGACCATTTTGGCCATAGCCTTTTCCAAATTATTTTCCTTTGTGGCACTCTCCGAAATGGCCTCAAATTTGGGCACATATTCATCCAATTGATATTCAATAATTTTCTCTAAAGTCAACTCAGGTGACACTTTAATAGGGAAACCAATTATCTCGGATACTTGTTCCCAATGGCGAGCCTTCATGCCCGGATTACCCAAAGTGTTAATGATTGGCATATGCTCGCGGAATGCCTCGATTTGTTCTTTAACATCTAGAATCAATTGCATTGTTGTCGGATGATCGCCCATTTGTTTTTCCAATTTTTGTATAATGCGATAGAAATTGGAAACATCTTGATCAATCTCATCTGGATCAAAGCTACCAACTTGTGAATGCATCCACAAGTCATACTTATCCATAAAATCTTGCCCAGCATCGAATAGATTCTTATACGGTTTCAACTGATCGTGGGCCTTTTTACGCATCGGATACTGTGAAAGATCCCAACCATAGGCTGTTTCCTCTTCATTAATCTGATCGATCGTCTCCATGGCCTGCACTAGACGCTGATCGAGCACTGTGGCTCGTTTCTTATATCTCTGCAATTGTTTGATATCGCCCCAAGTATCATAGGTCTGAACTTGCTCATAATAATTCTGTAGCTCACGACGAAACAGTTCAATGCGTTTCTTCAATAATTCCTGATACTCAATCATCTTCTCAGCTATAATAGCACGATGCTGTTCAAATACTGAAGGCAAACGTAAATACCATTGAAAGGAATTGCTATTGTTCTTAATTTCCAATGGTGAATAGATTGTATGATCCATTAACCACAGAATTTCACCCATATTGACTTTGAGACGTGCCTCCATTTCGGGTACTAAATTCTCTTCAGCATGTACGACATAGGCCTTCAGTTCCATTAGCTCAGCCGTATCTTTGGGTATGGTCAACGCCTTTTTGGCTATGGCATCATATTCCTTACCCAAACGTGATATTCTCGATTGTTGATCGGCCACCATGCGTGCTAGTAGATCGTATTGCAATTGTCTTGCCAATGTCTCCAAATGTTTAATGAATTTATCTCGATGAAACTCATAGAGACCCATACGTATAACACCCCACACCTCTTTGGCTATGCGATCCTCCTTCTCTCGATATTCATAGACCATTTCGGCATATTGCTCGAATGTGGCATTACTTTCCATAAAAAATGCAACGCGTTCGGCATCAATGCCATTGATTAGATCAATAAAGGCATCGAAGTCCTGTAAACGTAACTCGGGTCCAATGCGCTGTTCTTCCAACATGGCACAGATACGATTTTTTGTGTCCTGCACTATGGATTCAGGTACGGCGGGTGTTAGAAATATTTTATTCGAAATTTTCAAATCCGTATAGAGTTTGCCCTCAATGCGTGGTAACATTTGTACACCCATAACAATGGAATCGATAACACGCATTAGTTCACTTTGGATTTTCGAAAATCCCGGAATAAAGCTAATAGTGTCCTCTTCTCCAAGCATTACAGAGATTTCAAAACCAGGATTAGAGTGCTATAAAAAGAAATAAAGATTATCAACCACCTTTCGTTTAATTTAAATTTCAAATGAATAACTAATCCATAGTTTTGTAGGACAATTTAGAGCCATTTTCTATACTTGCCCCAAAATCACAAACAAAATCTGCAAATGCCTTTAAACTTCTTATACAAATATCCTCCAATTGTTGAGTCATTAGAGCGGCAACACAATTAAAGAAACGTTTCACCAATGTAACTCTACGTATATCCGGTAATTGTCCTTTTCTACTGGCCTTCAATAAAGTCGTATGAATCTCACCATACCAAGTGTCCTCCAACATAGTTTTTCCAGCATCTATTTGAGAGCTGCAAACATACTAAAGGAAAAACATTAAGTCGAAAGTTGGTAAGAGATTAGTTTATTCAAGAATATTAGTAAATAAACTTAAATCCTGTTAAACTTACCACAAAATTGAATAAGGCAAATGGTTGCTCAACCTGCTTAAGTTCTTCGATATTGACCAAAGTCTTATTGAGATATTTCATGCTCCAGACCTCCAATATGCTAGCCACACTACGGTGTATGGAGAAAAGCGTTTTCATCAGTCGACTTCGATTCTCATCGTAGCTAAACCGAAAAAGGAAATTGGTGAAAAAAGTTAGTTAGGCTTTTGCCATGCAAATTATCTCATTCTGCGACAGTGAGGCCCAAAAAGAAGGAAGAAACTTTTCACTTGAGCCATTTTGTCACAGTACATTAGGCAGTGCAGGGAACCGCAACCATCTACCACTCATTTATCCATCCATTCCACCATTTGCCCAGCTCTTAATGATGCCAAATGCTCTTAGGACTATAAATTACCCAGAAAAGGAAGAAAAAAAACACCAGAAACTCACTCACACGTTTATCGATATATAGGCTCGACCTCAGCAGCGGCAAACGACGACGACGACAACCAATTTGCCAGAATGCCAAACTCTGAGCCCATTTAAAATGGGGAACACCACTCAACCGCATTTCGGGAAATGGATTGGCACCAAGGTGACCATTTAGAGATGGAAGAACAAGACAGCAATACGCAGTAGTTTTTCAATCTTTTTTTTTGTGGTTGTGTTGGTGTTAAATACATGTTCCAAGCATGAAAACTTTAATATTTTGGTGACCCCGACAACGTGATCGAATAAAGAACACCAATCATTTAAGATGCGAAACTTTAAAGCTCATTTGTTTAAAGAGGAAATACGAAACCCATCACCATTTTTGATTATTTCCCTCGTGTCACGCTAGGCATTAACACCTTCTTTCTTTCCCACTTTAGCAGACGCAACAAATAGACATTATCTTCACATACAATTCCCAACTGGTTTCATTGGGAAGTTTGGCTTTACTACTTTATACATATTGTAGAGTATCCTCCCAATCTAATCCCCTCCCACACCAACTTACTTTGCTGTGTGCAGCGTCGTGTCAGAAACAAGTTCAATTCATTTTTAAGCATATCCTTTTTACAACTTATGCACTGTCTCTCCCTATCGCATCCAGAGAACTTACCCTCTCTTTCTACTTCCTAGCCTTTTTTAAGCTCCACAGTTCCGCTCGCTCATCAAATGTCAAACCAATACACTGGAGGATTTAAACTTTCAGTCAGTCCGCTGCTGCGGTTGATGCTTTTCCATTTCCTTGGCATTGTAGTTGAAGAAAGTGCGGTTGGAAAAAAAAAACTTTTTCGGCATGCCGCAAAGCGATTTTACCAAGAAGCCATGCCAGCCCTCCATACACTCATTCACCATTCCAAGCAGCTTTTAATAATGTCGCACGACTTTCGTTATTTTTCCTTTTTTTGTGCAACTTTGTTGTTGACTTTCTGCGTCTTTCACAACCGCTGCAAAGTTATTTTATAAGATTTTCTCGCGCTTTTCACAAAGGACGCGAATGCCAATTCATTTCATAAAAAAGAAATAAAAAAAAAACTCAAACCGATTTCAGTTTGCTTGGTTTTATTTTGTTGTTGCTCCTTTTCCCTTTACATTGGTACCAGCACCAGCTACCCAGGAGCAACAGGACTCATATGTATGTATGTAGGGGCGTAATTGCATGTCAATTGCACGCTTCATGGGCAAAGAGTAGCGAATCAAGAGTGGGTTATGGTTACCAATTTACGGGGTCCCAGCATAACATATTCGCATTCAATTATGCCAACATTCTTTTTCCCTTTTTGCGGTGCCATAATTTATTTTAATTAAAAAATATTTCCATTTTTCTGCGGGAAAAGTTTAGCTTACTTTTAGGGTAACAAAAACACAATATTATGCAATGCACACTTTTGGGGATGAATCTGTATCTAATTTAATACCATTTTAATATCAAAAAAAACTTTTTATATTTTAACTCAAAGCTTGTCAGTTGCCAGAAGCTGAATGTCAATTTATAACATTGTACATACTTTATTTTTACTCAGTTTTAAAGGACACCATAAGATTTATCTGGAGAAACATTAAAAATATTCTCTTATACATTTAAAAAACATTTTTTCAATTAATAACATAACAAAAAATGTATTGAAGTAATTTAAAGTTACATTTCATTACATAATATAAACGTAATATGGCATCATATCATCATATCGGCCTGTGTGATTTTACGATACCCTTGACCTGTCATTGACAATTTATTATCTCTTATATAGCTCTTGATCCAGCTAACAAATATTTACTCTAATTGTGGATCTTAAATAATTTTGTTATCTTTTTTCATGAAATTCTCGATTCAGAATAAAATAGCGGAAAGTTAAAAATATGTTCTCTTCTTCATTAAAAACAATCAAAATGCTATAGTTCAATAAATATATAGCATTTTACATATCAATAACGGGTTATGGTTCAATAAATAAATAACCCTTCATTGATATGACAAACAATCTCGAGTTTCAGTTGATATTTAGCAGCAGACGTAGATATCAGCAAAAAAATGTATTTGAACTACTCAATCCTCTTTGGAATATTTGTGATCGCATATCAAATATTGCTGGTAAACCCACGTAATGTAAAATTTAACATCTTAAATATTATATAAAAATTATTTAAACTCTGTTTAAAGATAACTGCGACATTTGAGCTTACGAATATAAAATGCATTCCATATGATGAAAATTTTCTGACATTTGATTATTGTCGGATCAAATCGGTGAATCGAACCTACAAGTACTTTTCTGTAAAAATTAAACTACTTCAAAAAGTGACAAAGGTTGATGTAAGATCTCTTAAAATAAAACCTTTATATACCCATAATAATGAATTTAAAATTTCCATTTTAGTTGAATATAGTTACGTATAAGAGATATAACGGCTACAAACCATCTCTTTACAATTTCACCTTCGATGCCTGCAAATATGTCGCATCTAAAAACCGAAATCCTTTGCATAGTTATTTCTTCAATTTTTTTGGTCAACACTCAAATATGAATCATACTTGTCCATATGATGTAAGATTTTTCTCCACAAGTAGAACATAATGCCCATTTTATTGAGAATTTATTTCAGCACGATGTGATCGTAGATAAAGTGTCAATCGGATACTTGAATCATTATACTACAAGTGTTTTACCGATTTCTAAAGGAGACCATGCCGTCTATTCTAGCTGGTATTTAAATGGTAAGAAACGAGCCGATGTTCGAGTCTACGCTACCTTAACATAAATGTTTAAATATACAATGAAATAATAAATAAATTTCCTTTAAAAAAGAATACAAATCTTTAAATCTCAGTTTTATTCACCGTTTAATATTCAAATAAAAATATGTAAATAGACAGACAAAAATTAAGAATGTCACAAGCCGACATTTTTGAAGTCATAAAAAGAGTTTTAAGTTCAATGGGTCTTTAATAGTAATTTGGTGGTGCTGATCACGCCCCTGTACGTAGTTTTTGTTCTTGTCTTACACTTTGGATCTAACTATTCTAAAATGAGTAAAATTTGAGCTAAAAAGTATGCTAGGGATTAAAGAATACGATGCTTTTTAATTTCAAAGAATTATCGGAATCTTATGCATCTAACAAATTGTTTATTAGTAATGTTGGCAAACAAAAGCTATTTTCTTTCCTTATTCTAAAAGCTGTTAAAAATGTAAACAAAAAAAAACAATTTAACTTTCTATAGTATTCTTTTGGGTGCATATTTTCCCCTTATTTAACAAAATATGGATGTGATGGACAAAAACCGAGTCAGAATCAGCGTACCCGAATTAGTTAAGAACACCTCTCAAGTTAACGTCCTTTAAAATCATGTCGGCATGTGTAATTTCTGTTGCAGATTCCTTACAATTAATTCATTTTTATTAAATTTCTTAGGTGCTGCAATTAAGATGTCATGTAATAATAAAGGAAATCCTACTAAGAGAACTTAAAGGTAATTCGGATTTTTGTCAAGATGCATTTGTATATAAATTTAGCTTTTTATGTACAGAGAAAATTTTAGCATAATATGTACATATATATTTTTGAATAATATGTATAAACATAATATTATATCATATCGGCCTATCATTAATACTTTCTTATCTTTTTTATTAGAGCTCTTGATCCAGCCAATGAATATTTACTCTAATTGTGGATCTTAAATAATTTTGTTTTCTTTTTTCAAAAAAACTCGATCCAGAATAAAATAGCGGAACTTTATTAAATATGTTTTCGCTTGTTGAAAACAATCAAAATGCTATGGTTCAATAAATAAATAGCATTTTGCATATCAATAAAGCGTTATGGTTCAATAAATAAATAACCCTTCATTGATATGACAAACAAACACGAGTTTCAGTTGATATTTAGCAGCAGAAGTAGATATCAGCAAAAATGTATTTGAACTACTCAATCCTCTTTGGAATTTTTGTGATCGCATATCAAATATTGCTGGTAAGTCCACTTACTACATATTTAATATTATATATAACATATTCAAAATCTGTTTAAAGACCACTTCGACATTCGAGCTTACGAATTTAAAATGCATTCCATATGATGAAAATTTTCTGACATTTGATTATTGTCGGATTAAATCTGTGAATCGAACCTACAAGTACTTTTCTGTAAAAATTAAACTACTTCAAACAGTGAGAAAGGCTGATGTAAGATCTATTAATTTAAGTAATATACTTATATACCCATAATAATGAATTTCATATTTTCATTTAAGTTGAATATAGTTACTTATAGAAGACATAACGGCTACAAACCATCTAATTACAATTTCACCTTCGATGCCTGCAAATATATCGCATCTAAAAACCGAAATCCTTTGCATAGTTATTTCTTTAATTTTTTTGGTCAACACTCCAATATGAATCACACTTGTCCATATGATGTAAGATTTTTCTCCACAAGTTGAACATAATGCCCATTTTATTGAGAATTTATTTCAGCACGATGTGATCGTAGATAAAGTGTCAATCGGATATTTGAATCATTATACTACAAGTGTTTTACCGATTTCTAAAGGAGACCATGCCGTCTATTCTAGCTGGTATTTAAATGGTAAGAAACGAGCCGATGTTCGAGTCTACGCTACCTTAACATAAATGTTTAAATATACAATGAAATAATAAATAAATCACCTTTTAAAAAGAATACAAATCTTAAAATCTCACAGTTTTATTCACCGTTTAATATTCAAATAAAAATATGTAAATAAACAGACAAAAATTAAGAATAACACAGGCCGACATTTTTGAGGTCATGAAAGTGCTTTGAGTTCACTGATCACGGCCATCACGTCAGGATTTCAAAACAAATTTGTTGGAATTATTTAAAATTACCTCAATTGCAAAATTATTTATTGCATAATATATTATTTTAACCTATTGGTATATTAGGTAAGATTTATGAGCAATTTACAAAATACCGAAGAGGTGTTTCTTTGTTATAATGCATAATATATTGGATATATTTGGATGTGGCTCTAAAATGGGTCAAATTTTAACCAAAAAGTATGCTATAGGAAATCAATGAATTTTCTGCTTTTTAATTTTAAAGAATTATTGGAGTCTTATGCATCTAACAAATTATTTATTAGTAATGTTGGCAAAAGAGCTATTTTTCTTGAACAGGATATTCTAAAAACAATTTTTAACGTTATATAGTACACTTTTGGGTGCCTATTTTCGAAATCCAGAGATCCCCTAATGTTACAAAATCTGATTGTGATGGATAAGAGTCAGAGAATCAACGTACTCGAATTAGTTAAGAACACCTCTCAAGTTAACGCCACCAAAAATCATATCGCCCTGTGTAATTTCTGTTGTAGATTCGTCTGTTTTTATTAAATTTCTAAGGTGTTGAAATTAAGATATGTAATAATAAAGCAAATCCGACTAACAGGATAATTTTTGCTTTTTATGTTAGATAGAAAATTTTAGCAGAATGAAAAGAATTTCAATCTTGATTATTCAAAATAACATCAAATGCAAAATTATTTATTGCATAATATAAACAAATTATTATACACAAAACATTATTATTTTAAACTATTGGTATTGGTATTCAATCTTGAACTAATGGCGGCGTTGGACTTTCCATTAACTACACATAAAATGATTTATATATATATGTACATATGCCTATAGAAGTTAGCCTTTGACATAAACAGCACAATTATGTTTTTGATCTTTATCCCACACAATTCAAATAATATGGTTGAATAAGTTAACCCTTAATTGATATGAAATCTAAACAAACAAAAAAAAGGCAAGGCAAATAGTACCTAGTTAAAATGAGTAATGATGAGTAAAACTACATAATTAAAGCCCAAGATTAGACACAAAACTCTACATAGCTAGTTCGATTTATGTTAGTCATTGTTAAAAACTAGAAAACTCAGTGGTTTATAAACAGCGCTTAAAAACAAATCTAAACTAAAAGGAGGTTGAGTCTTAGATTTAAAAGACAGCATCATGGGTTTCCAGTATTCAATTGTAATTGGAGTTCTACTTTTGGCGCATCATATACTCGAGGTAAATAGTTAAATAACTGCCCAACTCATAAAATAATTTTAATGCCTGATTAAAGATCTCTTCAAGGATCGAACTTACGAATTTAAAATGCATCCCACGTGATGAAAAATTTATATTATTCGAATACTGTCGTATTAAGTCGGTGAATCGAACTTACAAGTATTTTTCTGTACACGCAAAACTTCTTCAAGGTCCAGTATCAAATATAACAGTAAGATTGTTCAAGTTTGTGTGGATATTTATAATATAATAGCATCTTAAAAACTTTTCAATTTAGATAAATGTAGCAACTTATAAGAGATATAATGGCTGCAAACCGTCTCTGTACAATTTTACCGTCGATGCATGCAAGTTTATGGCGACAATTACTTTTACGATTTTATCAGAGATTACTCCAATTTAAATCACACCTGTCCTTATGACGTATGTAATTTTACTCATACATAATTGCTCTTGCTTTTGAAAAGATTTAATTTCAGAACGATTTGATTATTGATAAGGTGACAATTGGATTTTTAAATCATCAGGCTACTGTTGTTTTACCGATTCCCAAGGTAGACTATGCCGTATTTACTAGTTGGTATGCATATGGAAAGTTACGGGGCGATATCAGATTCTATACTACTCTATCATAATTTTTCACACTTGTCGAGTGTGTTGATTATTCAAGTGAACTTATTTAACTTTGTATTAATTTGAATTCATTAAATTTTCGATCTTAGGAAGAGCTTTAGGTCAAGAATAGGACAAGTCTGTTGGCAAATTTTGTTCCATTTATCGGATCCTCTAGCGTTGCTTTGGTCTCCTGGAAAGTTTATTTGGTCCAATATACTTAGCTTTTCGATAAAAATGGGAATATTTAAATTTAAAATTAACGTTAACCGATCATTTGGTTCTTCTTTGCGATAAACATTCTGAGATTCAGTGTGATCCTATGTCAATGATGCCAATTTTCTGTTTATTTTAGAGGTTGCTAGAATAGAGCTTAAATCCTCTTATGTGTGCGTTTTTAAATTTTGACTTCAGGCCTTCAATTTACAATCAATATTACAATTTTAATATACAATTGGAAACAATTGTTGTGTATTTTTCGATAACGAAAGCAAGACGCAATTAATATAATTGTTGATCGTTAATGACAGCTAAAATACAAAGACTTATTGTTTTGATTTGTCTGTTTACCAATTTCAAGTAAAAGTGAATTGCTTGAAATGTTTAATCTGAGTATGGGAGTTCAAATCGAGTCATTTTAAAGCAAGCATGTCTCTCAAAGGTTCAATGTTAATAGGATCTCTTCTTGTGGCATATCAAATTTTCGAGGTACTTATATAAATATTAAACTAACATAGAAAATAATCCTTTGCACTATTTAAAGATCTCATCAAGGATCGAACTAACGAACATAATGTGCATTCCATACGATGAAACATTTGCCACATTTGACTATTGTCGTATTAAGTCAGTGAATCGTACTTACAAGTATTTTTCTGTAAACATAAAACTTCATCAAGTTCCAGTGACAAATGTTTCGGTAAGAGCCATTAATTATTCTGAATGATCTTTTTGATCATTTTGATTTTAGGTAAATGTGGCAACTTATAAGAGGTATAATGGCTACAAACCGTCTCTGTACAATTTTACCTTCGATGCATGCAAGTTTTTGGCATCCAAAAATAAAAACATTCTGTATAATTATTTCTATGGTTTCGTTTCTCAACACTCTAATATGAATCATACCTGTCCGTTTGACGTGAGTGTTTTTAATTGAGTTAACTAAAAAAACAGCTCAATCGCTTTTAACTTTAAATTTAATTTCAGCACGATTTAATTGTAGATAAGGTGACAATTGGGTTTTTAAATCATCAGGCTACGGCAGTTTTACCGATTCCCAAGGGAGACTACGCCGTATTCACCAGATGGTATGCATATGGAAAGCTAAGGGCCGATGTTCGAGTTTATGCTACGTTATCATGAAATATGTACCTACTTAAATTCAATAAGTGACTTTCGTTTAGAAATCATCTTTGCTTGAAACTAATAAAAGTCTTGACTATTGTTACCTAGACCTATTAAAAAGAGAGGAAAACTAAATAAGGAAATGTGGAGAATGTGACTTAATACTTTGATAATATTAATTCTGTGATAATACATTGGATTGTTATTTGTTATGTTTTAGTTTATGAATTTATGTGACCAATTGAGATTGACTTCTCTTGGCATCTATTCTTTAAAATGTCAGTCGGCCATGGAACTTAGTTTGATCTCTCTGACTACAATCTGCTTCTATACCATTATGATAATTATGACCTACTTGAGACATTCTTTCGAATGGGACCCAAACAGTCTCCCAACAATTTAAAATCAAGCCAAAAAGTATGCTTACAAATCGTATGGAATAGTTTTCAGCGGGGTGTGGTAAGCTGATAATAACCTACTTCAATTATCAAAAAAAAAATATACAACCGGTTTCCAATTCTATTTTAACTCTAGTACTGTCAAAAACTTTGATCTCTCCTCTATTAATAATTAAAATGGTATGGTTGAACGAGTTGGTAACATTTAATAAATATGAAAACAACACGTTTATTTTAGTTAACATTTAGTGGGCGTTTGATTTGCAGTTAAAATGTGTCTCAAATATATGATTCCTGTTGGAGTTATTCTAATGGCATATCAAGTTGTTCAGGTAATCTTAGTAAAATATTTGCCTAATGTAGGGGAAATAATCTGTAACTTTACTTCAAGATCACTTCAAGGGTCGAACTTACAAATTTAAAGTGCATGTCATTCGATAAAGAGTTTGTATTATTTGACTATTGTCGCATTAAGTCTGTGAATCGAACCTACAAGTATGCGTCTCTAAATATTAGTCTACTCCAAGTACCAGTAACAAATGCTTCGGTAAGATTAAGTTAAGTTGTTTATATTGCCAAAAGGCTAAGAAAATCTTGTATTTTAGGTAAATGTAGTCACTTATAGAAGATGGAATGGCTACAGACCGTCTATGTATAACTTTACTGTCGATGCGTGCAAATTTCTGGCGTCTACAAATAAAAATCCTTTGATTAATTATTTCTACAGTTTTTTTTCTTCACACTCCAATATGAATCATACATGTCCATATGATGTAAGTGTTATTATTAAATGAACATTCACCTATTTTAATCAAATTTATTACAGCATGATCTGATTGTGGATCGGGTAACAATTGACTTTTTCAATCATCAACTAGTGAATGTTTTGCCAGTTCCTAAGGGAGATCATGCCGTCTACTCTAACTGGTATGCTTATGGAAAGAAACGAGCCGAAGTGCGAGTTTATGTCACGCTATCTTAAAAAAAATTTATAAAATTAAATCAATTAAAATGTTTTGAAGTTTGAAAATAAATTAAATTGTGAAAATATTAGATTTAAAATAATTTGGAGTTAATAAGTCTTCAATAAGTATACCTATTCCTTCTTACAGCTTTTTAAACTTACATAAGAAATCAAAAGGGTCAGAAGGATTAAGAAAAGGTAAACAACAAAGAGGAGTGTTAAATACTTTTACGTTCGGGACTTCACAGAAAAAAAAAAACGAATATTAACCGGATATTGTTTTTTTCAATTCAAGGGTTTAGAAAAGTTTCGGAATCATCCTAAAAGTATGCAATCCACTTATATTATCATAACAGGGTAATAACGTGGCCCAACCGAATAGAAAATCCTAAACTCAGATAACTAGACGTACTTGTGGTTTATCTTTTCCACGAATAACCGAGGATCTACCGTAATACCAATGAACGACACCAAATAAGTGATCTATCGCACTATTAAAATGTATGGTTCATTATTCATTATTTACTTGTTTCGCAATAAAAATGTGTCTTAAATATTCTATTCCTAATGCAGTATTTCTGGTGGCATACCAAATTGTTCAAGAACGTATCTACGTCCGATAAAAAAACTGCCCAATATAGAAAATAAACCTTTACTTCATAAGTTCAACTTACGGATTTGGAATACATTTTATACGATGAGTCTTTTGTTTTATTTGACTGTTGTCGGATTTAGTCTGGTTTAGTCTCTTACAAGTATTTATCAATGAAAATAAAACTTCTCCAAAAGTCAAATGTTTTTGTAAGATCCAAAAATGTTGATGCACAAAAGGATTCGAGGATTTTTGTCATGGTTAAGGTTAATCTAGTTATTGACCGTTTTAACCACTTCATAAGGGAGATCATGCGACTCTTTGTGAGTCGGTTTGTCTATAAAAAGCACCGGGCCAATATTTGAGTCTGTGTTTTCCTAACATAAATCTTGATTCTTATATCTTTTGGTGCTTATTAGTCAATGTAATATTTTCAAAACTCATGATGTATTTTCAAACTAAAATCAGAATAGTCCGTATATAACTACATTTTGGCAGTACATTCCTCTGTTACCGCTTTTTTTTATTTAACTTTATAATTTTCAATACATGCTAATAATCATTGCACACTGAGCTTCCAGAGCAAGCTCCGTAGAATACTTAGAGCGTCTGCATTTACTTGCAACTCGGTCGTTCACAAAACGTTGTCATTTGTATGGGAGCTATATGATATAGTGATCCGATCCGGCTTAATCCGAGATATACAACGCCTGCAGTATATACAAGCTTACATGCAAAATTTCAGCTCTGCAGCTCTTACGGCCTAGGAGGAGTTTGCGTTGATCCAGACGGACGGACGGACGGACATGGCTATTTGAACTCGTCTCGTCGTGCTGATGAAGAATATATATACTTTATATGGTCGGAGATGCTTGCCTTCTATGCGTTGCACACTTTTGACCAAAATAAATATACCCTTTTTGCAAGGGTATAATAAATACAAATTGCACACTGAGCAAAAATAATCAATTCAAGGGTAAAATTGGTATACATGTTTGTCAAATCTATAAGTACAAGGTGGTTTCGGTTGTAGAATACTATGAAGTCATCATTTAATCGATAAAATTTGCTCTTTTATTGAGTCATTAAAGCATTTCGTGTTTAGATACCATGCACCCATAGGGTGAAATGGTATATGAAAGGCATAGGGTGAAATGTATGTAACAGGCAGAAGGAAGCTTTTCTATATTCTTGATCAACATCAACAGCCGAGTCGATCTGATCTAGCTTTGTTCGTCTGTCCGTATGAATCGATGATCTCGGAGACTATAAGAGCTAGAGCCACCAAGTTTCTAGACTCGTTAAGTATGTACAGTGATCCAGTTTGTTTCAAATTTTTGACACGAACTTTTCCGTCCCCGCAATTTAAGTAAAAGTATTTTTTTTCAAAGACTATTCTAGCTAGAGATTCCGTATTTGGTATGTATACTAGCTTAGTAAAGGCGCAGATTTATAGATACATAAATGCATTTCTAATTATAATAATATTTGTTTCGCTGGTGCATGGTATACCTAAGTCGGCGAGACGACTTACTTACTTTATTAGTTTTAAGTGCAATATTTCCGATATTTGCAAACGTTTAAAACGATATGGTTGAATGATTAAAACTGATATTACGTTAAATGTTGTCAATTGAAAACTGAAATAGACAATTCTCTAAAAGTTCAGTAGCCAACATGAGTTTAAAATATTCAATTTTAATCGGAGCTGTATTTCTGACACATCAAATAGTTCAGGTACCCAATTCATAGAATGACAAAGTTAAAAATAATAATTACTTAACTCTTCCTTAAGATCACTTCGCGAATTGAATTAACAAATTTGAAATGCGTCTCACTGGATAAGAATTTTGCAGATTTTGAATATTGTCGAATTAAGTCAATAAATCGAACCTTTAAGTATGTATCGGTTAGAGTTAAACTTTTCCAAGTTCCAGTGACGAATGTTACGGTAAGAAGTACAAATTAATAACAAGTAAATGGTGTCATAATCTTAATAATTATAGATAAATTTAGCCACTTATAAACGATATAATGGCTATAAGCCGACTCTGTACAATTTCACTGCCGATGCCTGCAAGTTTATGGCGTCTAAAACTAAAAATCCTCTGTATAATTATTTCTACGGATTTATAGCTGGGTATACGAATATGAATCATACATGCCCATATGATGTAAGTATTCTTCATTAATGAAAATATGAAATATGGAAATAATACATTTTTGCAGCACGATCTAATTGTGGAGAAGGTGGCCATAGGATATATTAATCATCTAGTTGTCGATGTTTTACCAATTCCCAGCGGAGATCATGCCGTCTATATGACCTGGTATGCATATGGTAAGGAACGAGCTGATGTTCGAGTCTATGCTACAATATCTTAGACCAAGATGCTTTGAAAATGCTTGGATAAAAATGGAGCTTATTAGAACCATTGAAACGAGAGCTCATTATCATTTCAAATGACCTCAAATAGAAAGGAAGTTATAAATCAAAGTGCATTTCAAAACATAGTAATAAAAATATTGGGCATGAAAGAGCATACCAGTTTTGTCATTTCTTGTTTAAAGAACGTAGAAACAGTCTGTAAGAAAATAAAGAGGAAACTTCTAAACCTTAGAATTGAATTTAGAATTAAAAACATTTTAGAAACTATTAAATTGAAAACAAAATGAAGTAAGTAAGTCGTCTCGCCGACTTGGGTATACCATACACCAGGTGAAACAAATACATATTTAAAATTTCGAAAACCAAATGTATGTCTACTAAATTGTTTTAACATGCCTCATACCATTTGCTATCTCGCTCACTCTACAAACACACAAGCACTCTAGCGCCGCCACTAGCCAACGGCCAATTCTGCCCTTATGGATCGCGTAGCAAAATACGTTCATACGTATATTTTGTATGTTTCTAGTCCGATTTCAATCAAATTTGGTAGTTTGATAGAAATAGATAAGATTTATTAGTCTGCCAAATTTGATCGCGATGGTCAAAAAATTGCAAAAGCTAATCGGTTTTTTCTAAATTATGGAGGCGGAAGTGGGCGTGGCAACATATTAAAATATATGTGTTCTGCGCGCATACTAAGCCAATATACATACTAAATTTGGTGACTTTAGCTTTGTTGGTTTTCGAGAAAATCAGTTTTGTTTAATTTTAGGGGGCGGAAATGGGCGTGGCATAATTTTTAAATAGTCAATATCTGCGCGTCTATTAAGCTAACTTACATACCAAATTTAATGTCGGTAGCTGTCATAGTTTTTAAGAAAATCAGAGTTATGTAAATTCCGGGGGCGGAAGGGGGCGTGGCAAAAAGTTGGAACAATTATTTTCTGCGCGCTAACTAAACGAGTATATAAACCAAATTTGATGTTTCTATCTGCTATACTTTTTAAGAAAAACAGTTTTATGTAAATTCTGGGGGCGGAAGGGGGCGTGGCAAAAATTTGAAACAAACTCGATAAGCGTACATACTACACGAGACTGCATACCAAATTTGGTGGCTCTAGCTCTTATAGTCTCCGAGATCTAGGTGTTCATACGGACGGACGGACGGACGGACGGACGGACAGACGGACATGGCTAGATCGACTCAGTTTTTGATCCTGATCAAGAATATATATACTTTGTGGGGTCGGAGATGCTTCCTTCTGCCTGTTACATACATTTTGGCGACTTTAATATACCATTTCACCCTATGGGTGTATGGTATAAAAATATTAGATCAATATAAAGATTCGATTGAGCCAGGTATAAAACTACACAAAAAACTATAGAAAACGCCTAAAAGTACATATACATACTATAAAATGTATAACATACGTTTAAAGCGGTTTCGGTTGTTAAGCGATTTCTTTTTTAAGTGTTATTTTTAAGTTCAATGTTTATTTTCGCGGAAAACAGGACAGTTATTTCAATTACAAAATGCTGATTTCCTGGTTTTATTTTGTTTCGTTTAGTGTGTTACCTCAAACGAAAAGATCTTTTACGATTAAACATTTTTCAATAGCTTCAGTTTGCATAACTTCTAGATCTAGTCAAAAAAGTAATGACGGTTCTAAAGTTTGTTTTTCCGTTCAAAATATTTGTGGCAATTTGGCTTATACAAAATACTTTATTTAATGTAAGTATTTCGTTGTTTTTTTTTTTGGTATTTAAACAAAATTTCTTCTAAAATTCTTTAGGACGCCGTAATTATGAAATTTACGAATTACAAGTGCGAGGATATCAATCCAAGTATCCTTCAGGTACATCAATGTCGCTTAAAAAGCAGTGAAAAGGAATGTTGTTACTCTAAATTTTAATGCAACACTACTAGTTTCGGCCCAAAAGATGCGAGTAGAAGTGGCATTATTCAAGAGAGCAAATGGATATAAAAACCATGGCTGTATAAAGTTAACGTAGATCTCTGTCGATTTTTACTAAAGGCTTACAATCCAATTGTTATGACTTTACTTGGCGAAGGACGTCGATTTACCAACTTAAATCATTCATGTCCATATCAAGTAAGAATCCAAACATTAGCATAAGAAATATGATAGATTATTATTGTTTCTAGGGACTTGTGTTTCTGCAAGGCTGGTATTTGAGGCCCGAGGCTTATCTACTACTACCCTTTCCCACTGGAGAATATTTAATTGAATCAAAGTGGTATGTCAATCAAAAATTTGCAGCGATTGCAAAATACTATTTTACAATTGTGGAGGATCTATAAAAGAGCTCTATATTTAATAAAATTGCATATTTTCTAAAGCGATTAATGGAAAATAAAAATCCTACTAAAAGAAAATAAAATGAAATGAAGGGAAATTCTGCCTTGCCAATAAACCCGTCTCGAACCACATTTATCTGTTTTGAAACAGTCTTATAGCTAAAAAAAATGTAAAAAAACCACTACTACAAATATCTCATTTTCAGCTATAAAGAACATAAAAAAGAAAAAGCTAAGCTGTCAAAAACAAAAGAAAGACTTATAAGACTATGAAACGTTTCTTCCACTGGCAAAGTTGAATTGTATTTATGGGCCACCATTCGACTCACACATAACTCCGTAAACGGTTCAATGATGATTCTCGCTTTCATTACAATGTTTAAAACATCAATAATTATATTCATTTTTCTTAGATTAATTGTATTTAATCATTTGATTAAATAATCGACTAATGATTCTTATTTGCCATCACTATGCAAAAATCCTGTGTTGAGATCGTCAGTCAGCGTTTCCTACTGGAGAGTCAACTTAATAATTATTAATTATAATCAAGTCTATAAAGGTTTCGGTCCTGTTCTGGTCAAGCAAGATTTCAAGTCAGAATATATGTAAGGATCTTGGAAAGACTTTTTAATTCATAAATTCAACTGCATAACTTGTACAAAATTTACAGAGTTTTAAATGACTTTATAGAAGTCACAAAGGCTTTCAAGTGAAATCTGGATCACATCAATTTGTTAAACCTTGAGATATTACTATGTACATAAGCTTCTTTTAATTTTTATGTAGTTTTCTTTTTTAAACTCCCAACAAAAATCAAAGTGATTTTAATCACAAAATTCTGTTTTCCTGTTATTATTGTGTGCGTGCAGTTTGTCAACTGAAATGAGAAAATAATTTGAGATTAACAATTTTTCAATGACTTCATTTTGCGAAACTTCTAGTAGGTCAAAAGAGTCATGATGGTACGAAACTTAGATTTTCTCTTCAAAATATTTATGACAATTTGGCTTATAAAAAATGCCCTATTTACTGTAAGTATTTCTACTTTAAGCAATTAATGCAACATAAACTATTCAATAATTTTCGTAGGAATGTGTAATTATGAAATTTACAAATTATAAATGCGAGGATATCAATCCAAGTATCGTTCAGATGCACCAGTGTCGTTTGAAAGCAGTGAAAAGGGATGTTGTTACCCTAAATTTCAATGCATCACTACTGGAGTCGGCCAAAAGGATACGAGTTGAAGCGGCACTATTTAAGAGAGCAAATGGATATAAGCCATGGCTATACAAAATAGATATAGATGTCTGTCGATTTTTCCGAAAAGCTTATAATCCGATTGCTTTAGCTTTAGTTGGCGAAATTCTACGATATTCGAATTTTAATCATTCATGCCCATATGAGGTTGTGAGGAACATTATATACACAAGAATAATGTCCCACACAACAAACAAGCTACAACAAACAAGATACAAACAGCCAGATACAAACGCAGCCAAGACACAAACCAAAATATAAGAGTGAGATCGGATGTGAATGATCAAATAAACAAGGCCAGCCGAACATTGCCGATCGAACCCCACGCAACCGCTGACGATTTCGTACAAGCGGGAAGATGCGTGGGAGACATAATGCGATAAGTTCGGTCGTATAAGAGCCAATACAAGAGGCCGGCCGAATATTGCCGATCGAACCCCACGCAACCGCTGGCGATTTTCGTACAAGCGGGAAGATGCGTGGGAGACATAATGCGATAAGTTCGGTCGTATAAGAGCCAATGCGAGAGGCCGGTCGAACATGGCCGATCGGACCCCACGCAACCGCTGGCGATTTCGTACAAGCGGGAAGATGCGTGGGAAACATAATACGATAAGTTCGGTCGTATAAGAGTAATTGGAACCCGGCTTGACTGCATAATTGCACACAAAAGGGGGCATTGGCCTACTTATGCAAATTAAGAGCACAGAGAGGCAAATATGAGTGCATGCATTAGAATACGCTGAATAAATGTACATGCATGTCACACGTACACTATGCGTGAGGGAGAGTATCGATGACCAATAGCGTACTCTCTGCCTACGTCACGCTCATGAGAATGAAAGCAGTTAGATTGCGAGCAGCCAAAATCTGGTGAGCGAGAGAAAATGAAAGTGAGGGCCAAGCAAGCCCATGAGACGGGTGCGGGGTATGCATGCTTGGTATGAAGCAATGAGGGTTTATGGATGTGTGGGGGGAATATGCAAGCCGAAGGGGGAGGGATGAGGCCATGGGGAAGCCCTCTATCTGATGGATGCGAGATGCATATGAAAGTGTATTTGCATGGGGATTTAAATAATACAATATATTAAATTAATCAGGCTATTTATGTTCAAATGATAAGTTTAGTTAATACAATTAGTATATATGTATGTAAATATCAATATTGAGCAAATATGGGTGAAATTGGGTATGACGAGTGAATCAAAGGGAGCGACGGGCGACGGCAGCGCTGGCAGAGAAAGCAGAGAGAGTCAACGGGATATGAAGGGCGGCCAATAGAAAGGCGACGCCAATGCGTGAAAGTGATGGAAGCACGTAGATACAAGGGAGCTAGACAAGGACAAGGAAATAAATGGGCGCTCAGCCACAAAGAAAGTGGACATATGCGCAAAGGATTTACGGGACTTTCACCACGCATAGCAACAAGTGGATGCGTGGGTGAAAGCAGAGGGCCGATGGAAATGTACCAGCTGTATAGCGGTACTACACCAAGATATTCCTGAGGCCGTGGGAATTGCCTATATAAAGGCAACGCCCATCAAGCAGAGGCATCAAGTCATCAAGTCGTGATCAAGTAACAAGTAATTAAGGCCTTACGAGTAACCTTAAGAACTTATCAAGGAAACAAAAGGAGCAGAGGAAAAACAAGGAACTATACAGGCCTTACGAGTAACCTGTACAGTTTATTTCGACAGCAACAAATCCTTAAATAAGGATAGTAAGCACCGCACCCAAGCTAGAGTGAGTTGGAGAGAAGCCAAGCATTTCCAGGAGTATCCAAAGTCAGTGGTAGGCACGAGGATATATCCTACTGCCGGAAATTCCAGGATCTATATATCCTGACGATCACCAATTACTGAGGAACATCCTGCTTCGTGATAGTCGCTACGGGATGTATCCCAGAACCTAAAAGCGAAAGCCATCTCAACAAACAATAGCGAAAGGGGTGCAGAGGTGTGGAGCACCAACCAAGCGCAGGATACAGGCCGAGACAACGACCCGCAACGGTTGCAGGAGCAAAAGGAAGGCAAGAAGGGACGACGAGGGATTGCGAAGTGATTCGACAACGCTGTCCAAGTCCAGATCTATCGTAGAGAAACTTGTCATAGCCAATCAAGCCCATAAAGCGATCGCAAATAAACGTATTATAAAAAACAAATCAATAAACAAAGCTGTTCTGATTTCACCGGGGCACAAAATAAATTTTGTTGTGCCGAACCTAGCCCACGAGATATTTTAAATATCCCGAAGGACGAGAAAGGATCGTTACAACTGGCGCCCAACGTGCTATACTGGTGAAATTTAGAAATAAAAAAAAAAATACAGTTTATAAATCAGAAAAAGATCAAAAATGGGAAAAGGATGGATTTACCACATGAAGAAGGAGGATTTGGTACAGACAGGCCAAAGGATCGGGATCGAGATAACCGGCACAGTGGAGGAAATGAGGAAACAGCTAGGCGAGTGGGTAGAAAGGAATGAAACGGACCCAGACTGGAAGGAGGAAATAAATAGATTGGAAACAAAGTACTCGAAAAATATAAAAATGAAAACAATAGCAAGCACATCAAAAACATGCGAAAGTGAGGCTGAGGAATTCCAAAAAATAAACATCGCCACACTAGCAATCCCACCATATTTACCACCAAGATGGGGAAGCGAAGGAGCCCTAGATAATGCAGAGACAAAGAGGGACATAAGGAGACAAACAATAGACCCCAAGAAAACGGCACCACATACAACAAACAAGACCACCGAATACGCCAAGGTGGCAAAACAAGTGAGGGAGTGGACATTCAGGTTCGACGGCAATTCCAGACCACTAGAGTTCATAGAACAGATCGAGTGGTCAGCAGACATGTATGGCATCGAACTGGACATGATCCCGAGAGCGATGCCAGAGCTGCTGAAAGATAGGGCACTCAAATGGTACGTCGCAAACAATAAGCAGTGGCGAACATGGAAGGAATTTGTTGAGGGCTTCAAGAAATATTTCTTGCCGAAAGGATTCTTCAACAAATTGGCTGATCAAGTGAAAAATCGCAAGCAAAACAGAAACGAGTACTTCAAGGACTATATGGTGGATATGCAAACATTGATGAGACCCCTAAAAATACCAGAGTACGAACAATTGGAGGTCATATTGGAAAATTGCACTCCAGATCTAAAAATATTCGTTCGGCCGCACAGGGTCAGAGATCTAGACGAGCTGATGCAGTTGGCAGAAGAACACGAGATGCTCGAACAAGAGCGATTCGAGTTCCATCGCGAAAACAATGCTCAAAGAACACATAACAACCAATCAAACCACAGAGGAGGAAATAATCACGGGCCACCAGTCACACAGTGCCGAAGATGCCAGGACAACAGCACGGAGAATCATTCGAGAGCAAACCAAGAAAACAAGAACGTCCGAGACGGAAAAGTCCTGAACCCGAATCAGGCGTGCCGCAGATGCGGGGGAGCCGGACACTGGGCCAGGGAATGCAACAATCAGAGACTCAATTTCTGATGGCAGTGTGGAAAAGTGGGCAAAAGGACGAAAGAATGTTGTTGGAGCTCGGGAAACGAAAGGCGGTTCCAGCCTATCAGGGGCGAGCAGGGACCCAGCCAACAAGCTCCTCACCACTAATAGGCCAACTAGTAGAAGAAGAGGATCAATTGTCAGCGATTATCGAAGTAGCAGGAATACAGATGAAAGCGACAATTGACTCCGGAGCCACGAGTAGCTTTATCAGCAAGCAGATATTGGAAACAGTGAGGAATAAGGGAAAATGGGAGAACACACACAAACAGGTATACATGGCAGACGGAAAAGTGCGAGACATTGAAGAGCAATGGACAGGATGCGTGAGATTCGGACACAAGGAAATCCACATGCCATTTCTGGTCATGCCAGAAGGAATGGATGCGCTAATATTGGGGTGGAATTTCCTCCGGATTATGAACACAGAAATATCGTGTGGTGGCCACAAAGTGCGAATACCGACAATGAGGCGAATACAGGGCAGGCGCGTAGAAAGAATATCCATAATGGTCACTCAGAAGAGTGACCAGCAAGAAATACAAAGCTTTCTGAGTCAGGAATTGAAGGAATTAGAGAAAGTTAAGGGACTGTCAAAGGTGGGAATACATCGCATAACGATGAAGGACGATATCCCAATAAAACAAAGGTATTACCCGAAAAACCCGAAAATACAAGGAGAAATCAATGCAAAGGTCGACGAACTGTTGACAATGGGATGCATAGAACCATCGCAAAGCCCATATAGCTCACCCATAGTGATGGTGAGAAAGAAACAGACAGGCAAATGGAGATTATGCGTAGATTTTAGACAGATTAACGCAAAATCTATAAAAGATGCATACCCAATGCCACGCATCGATTACATCTTGAATCAACTACGCGAAGCAAAATTCATAAGCAGTTTAGATCTGAAGGACGGATACTGGCAGATTCCGTTAGAAGAGAAAAGTAGACCAATGACGGCATTCACAGTCCCAGGGAAGGGGTTATTCCAATGGAAAGTAATGCCATTCGGTTTACACTCAGCATCAGCAACTTTCCAACGCGCACTGGACCAAGTCATTGGCCCAGAAATGATACCAAACGCATTCGCATACCAAGATGACATTGTGATAGTGAGCAAAACAATCGATGAACACATGAATCATCTACAAGAAGTGTTCAGGAGATTGAAGGAAGCAAACTTGAGAATTAATGCCGAGAAGTGCCAGTTCTTTAGAAAAGAGCTAAAATTTCTAGGCCACTTGGTGACAGAAAACGGTATTGCAACGGACCCAGAAAAGGTGGCCGCAATAGCCCAATTAGAACCACCAACTTGCACAAAGGAATTACGCCAGTACTTAGGAGTGGCATCTTGGTACAGACGGTTCGTACCAGGTTTTGCAGCACTAACACACCCATTGAACGAACTACTAAAGAAGAGAACAAAGTGGCACTGGAGCGAGGAGCATCAGGCAGCATTCGATGCCGTAAAGAAAAGGCTGACTAGTGGCCCAGTATTGGCATGTCCAGACTTCACAAAAACGTTTGTGCTCCAGACGGATGCGAGTAACATGGGATTAGGAGCCATATTGGTACAAAACACTGAGGATGGAGAGAGATTGCTATCATACCTGTCAAGAGAATTAAACCCAGCGGAAAAGAACTATTCGGCAACAGAAAAGGAATGCTTAGCGATAGTATGGGCAATACGCAAACTAAAACCATGCCTTGAAGGATACCGATTTAAAGTGGTAACAGATCACATGGCGTTGGAGTGGTTGAATAGCATAGAAAGCCCTACGGGCCGTATAGCCCGATGGGCACTGGAACTGCAACAATACGATTTCGAAATAGCATACAGAAAGGGAAAATTAAACATTGTCGCAGACGCTTTGTCAAGGCAACCAATGGAAGGGTGCAGAAGAATAATAGATAATGGTGCCAGATTAAGACAAGCAAACAACGAGTGTGGGTGGATTCAAGACATAATGGGAAAAATAAAACAACAACCACAGAAATATCCGGATTACATTATAGAAAATAGTCAGGTTTACAGGAACATTCCACACAGAGCAGGCCAAGAAGAAGTGGTAGCTTGGAAACTATGTGTGCCAAAAACACTACGTAACCAAGTAATGGCCGAAAACCACACGGCAACAACAGCAGGGCATACAGGGAGCAGGCGAACTACTGCCAGGACCGCAGCAAGATATTACTGGCCAGGAATGCAACGAGATATCAGGACATTTGTAGGAAAATGTACGATATGCCAACAATATAAACCCAGCCAACAGCAGGCAGCGGGAAAGATGCTAACACAAATACCGGAAGAACCATGGTCTACAGTATGCGCTGACTTTGTAGGACCGTTGCCAAGATCGAAACACGGAAATTCGATGCTACTAGTAATCATTGACAGATTTTCGAAATGGACAGAACTGATACCGATGCGAAAGGCAACGGCAGAAAGTCTAGTTAAGGCCTTTCGAGAGAGGATACTATCTCGATTCGGAGCTCCAAAAATGGTGATAACGGACAATGGAGTTCAATTCACTAGCAGGATATTCAAAAAAATGTTAGAAGAATGGGGATGCCAACACCAACTGACAGCACCGTACACGCCACAAGAAAATCCAACCGAAAGAGCAAATAGAACAGTAAAAACAATGATTGCTCAGTTTACGGGGGAAAATCAACGCAACTGGGATGAAAGTTGGCCAGAAATAACTCTAGCAGTGAATACAAGCCAATCAGAGGCAACAGGATTCACGCCAGCGTATGTAATACAGGGGCGTGAACCAAGAATGCCGGGTGCACTATACGATAATGTCACGATAGGCACAGGGAAGCAAACGATACCACCAGAAGCGAAGGCAAAACAAATGCAAGAGCTGTTCGAACTAATACGGCGAAATCTGGAAACGGCTGCACAGGATCAGGCACGCCATTACAATCTGAGACGAAGAGAATGGAGACCAGTGATTGGAACCACAGTATGGGCAAAAGAACACCATCTTTCGAATGCGGCCGAAGGATTTGCAGCAAAATTGGCACCAAGATTTGGAGGTCCTTATGAAGTGACAGGATTTTTGTCTCCAGTTATATGTAAATTACGGCACAAAGAAACAGGAAAAACCAGGCAAGCACATATCAGCCAGATGAAAGAGCAAATAAGTGAACAGACAGATGTCAATAAAATAGATGAACAATGAGTATGGACGAATCTGATGACATGGCAGCGAGAAATCTGCACAGACCGGCCGGCTGGGCAGAAATCTCAAAAACATCTCAAAAAAAAAACAAGGATAAACAAAAAAAAACGATCACACAATCAAAGAGAGCCAAAACCTACACATGCGCACGATAGTACACATGTAATAGTATGAGTGCACAAAGAGAAAACAAAAGGAAAGAGAGGGGAACACACATACACATGCGCATAAGAGTGAGCATGTAATCGTGCAGCATCGGGACATACACACACATGCGCGCGTTAATACATTAGTATTAGTGGAGCATTGCAGGAGCATTAGAATATTCGGCATCGATAGTTAAAATAGAGAATCCAAAGTTTTGAATAACGGTAAAAATTTGACAAATATCAAAGATGCGAGGTTTCCTGCATGCAGAAATCCTAAGCAAGAGTCACTCAAAGCTTAACACTCGGAGAGTAATCAACAAAAAAAAAAGGAATAATCATGAACGCATTCAATGCAAATTTTGGCCAGGATGAAGGCGTAGCTCGACGAGGTGCGGCACCGCGGGCCAATATGGAACGCGGTGACTGGCATCGGTCCGATGAGGAGTCCGACGACGATGAGCCGGATATGATGGATCCGGAAATCGCCGCCTCATCGGACGAGGAGAACGATGAGGACGTAGAGGACAGTGGCTACGGGTCAGAAGAGAGCGAGGCAGAGTCGGTGGTGAATCCGGGCCACCAGGAGGAGGAAGAAGACGACGAGATGTGGAGAGAGCTGGACGAGGCGGTAGCCATGATGGAGAACGAAGTGGCGGATGAAGAAAGCAGCGAGCGAAATAGCCCAGATGTGTATGCGCCGTGGGATCAGGAAGAAATACCTGAGCCACCGGCACAAGCATGGGAGCCAGCACGGCCGCCGACGCCGTTTCGTATGGTGGACTACATGTCCGAAGCCAGCGAATCGGAGGAGGAGGCCGTGGCTGGTGTGGGCGAGGCTGAAGGAGTGGCCAGCCAAACACCGGAAAATGTCGAAAATGTGGTGCCAGGCGACGCATGTTGGCAACACATGTGGGTGTGCCAACAAATAGAAAACCTAAGAGCGGCAGACAGGGCACGGCAGGAGGCGGAACGATTTACCCAGGCCAGGGAACGGCTGGCGATGGCAATGCTACAACAACAGCAACAGCAGCAACAATGGCAGCAACAACAACAACTGCAGCAGCAACAATTGCAGCAACAACAGCAACAGCAGCAACAATGGCAGCAACAACAACAGCAACAACAACTGCAGCAGCAACAATTGCAGCAACAACAGCAACAGCAGCAACAATGGCAGCAACAACAACAGCAACAACAACTGCAGCAGCAACAATTGCAGCAACAACAGCAACAGCAGCAACAATGGCAGCAACAACAACAGCAACAACAACTGCAGCAGCAACAACAACAGCAGCAACAACAACTGCAGCAGCAACAATTGCAGCAACAACAACAACAGCAGCAACAACAACAGCAGCAGCAACAACAGCATCAGCAACAGCAACAGCAGCAACGAATGCAACAGCAACAGCAACAGCAGCAACAATTGCAGCAACAACAACAACAGCAACAACAACAACAGCAGCAACAACAACAGCAGCAGCAACAACAGCAACAACAACAGCAGCAGCAACAGCAACAACAGCAGCAGCAGCAGCAACTGCAACAACAGCAGCAGCAACAGCAACAACAACAACATCAGCAGCAACAGCAACAACAGCAGCAACAGCAACAACAACACGAGATAGAATATCAAGAGTGCCCATGGGGGTGGCCAAGACCGGCACTAAATAGGCAAGTGTCCGCACCCATGGGGCACCACACCAGTACTCGGCCAATATTGGCCCGGCAGCTATCATGCCCAGTGCCGTACGGGCACGAAAGGTATGAGGCAGTGCCAGAAGAAGAATGGCCAGAAAGGGTGGTGGATGTTGTGGGCCAAATGGCCCAGCACGAAGGACCACGAGTAGTAAGATTAGTGTGGGTGGGTCAAACAAGGTATAGGATTAGGATAGCGCAGGGGGTAGTTCGGGTATATAGGGAAAGGAGGGTATAATAAGTAGGATAATTAGATGTAAGTAGGAAAAAAAAAGATGCGGAACGGGCCAAAAATAAAAAAAAAAAAAAACAACAATGAAAAGATGCCCTAATCCGCCAGCATTTAACGAAAAGATACTCAGTAATCGCCAACATTAGAAGATGCCAAATGGCCAATAAAAGATGCGAGCTGAGTCCAAAAGAAAAATATCCCCAAAAACAAGCAAAACACATGCAAAATAAAAAAAAAAAAAACTACAAAGGCAAAACATAAAAATGCACAAGTACGAGAATGAAAAATACACACGCAGAAAACAAACACAACAAACACATGCAGAAAACAAACAAGGTACAAGGGACAGGGGAGGGCAAATCCCTCCCGAAGAAGGGGGGGAGTGTGAGGAACATTATATACACAAGAATAATGTCCCACACAACAAACAAGCTACAACAAACAAGATACAAACAGCCAGATACAAACGCAGCCAAGACACAAACCAAAATATAAGAGTGAGATCGGATGTGAATGATCAAATAAACAAGGCCAGCCGAACATTGCCGATCGAACCCCACGCAACCGCTGACGATTTCGTACAAGCGGGAAGATGCGTGGGAGACATAATGCGATAAGTTCGGTCGTATAAGAGCCAATACAAGAGGCCGGCCGAATATTGCCGATCGAACCCCACGCAACCGCTGGCGATTTTCGTACAAGCGGGAAGATGCGTGGGAGACATAATGCGATAAGTTCGGTCGTATAAGAGCCAATGCGAGAGGCCGGTCGAACATGGCCGATCGGACCCCACGCAACCGCTGGCGATTTCGTACAAGCGGGAAGATGCGTGGGAAACATAATACGATAAGTTCGGTCGTATAAGAGTAATTGGAACCCGGCTTGACTGCATAATTGCACACAAAAGGGGGCATTGGCCTACTTATGCAAATTAAGAGCACAGAGAGGCAAATATGAGTGCATGCATTAGAATACGCTGAATAAATGTACATGCATGTCACACGTACACTATGCGTGAGGGAGAGTATCGATGACCAATAGCGTACTCTCTGCCTACGTCACGCTCATGAGAATGAAAGCAGTTAGATTGCGAGCAGCCAAAATCTGGTGAGCGAGAGAAAATGAAAGTGAGGGCCAAGCAAGCCCATGAGACGGGTGCGGGGTATGCATGCTTGGTATGAAGCAATGAGGGTTTATGGATGTGTGGGGGAATATGCAAGCCGAAGGGGGAGGGATGAGGCCATGGGGAAGCCCTCTATCTGATGGATGCGAGATGCATATGAAAGTGTATTTGCATGGGGATTTAAATAATACAATATATTAAATTAATCAGGCTATTTATGTTCAAATGATAAGTTTAGTTAATACAATTAGTATATATGTATGTAAATATCAATATTGAGCAAATATGGGTGAAATTGGGTATGACGAGTGAATCAAAGGGAGCGACGGGCGACGGCAGCGCTGGCAGAGAAAGCAGAGAGAGTCAACGGGATATGAAGGGCGGCCAATAGAAAGGCGACGCCAATGCGTGAAAGTGATGGAAGCACGTAGATACAAGGGAGCTAGACAAGGACAAGGAAATAAATGGGCGCTCAGCCACAAAGAAAGTGGACATATGCGCAAAGGATTTACGGGACTTTCACCACGCATAGCAACAAGTGGATGCGTGGGTGAAAGCAGAGGGCCGATGGAAATGTACCAGCTGTATAGCGGTACTACACCAAGATATTCCTGAGGCCGTGGGAATTGCCTATATAAAGGCAACGCCCATCAAGCAGAGGCATCAAGTCATCAAGTCGTGATCAAGTAACAAGTAATTAAGGCCTTACGAGTAACCTTAAGAACTTATCAAGGAAACAAAAGGAGCAGAGGAAAAACAAGGAACTATACAGGCCTTACGAGTAACCTGTACAGTTTATTTCGACAGCAACAAATCCTTAAATAAGGATAGTAAGCACCGCACCCAAGCTAGAGTGAGTTGGAGAGAAGCCAAGCATTTCCAGGAGTATCCAAAGTCAGTGGTAGGCACGAGGATATATCCTACTGCCGGAAATTCCAGGATCTATATATCCTGACGATCACCAATTACTGAGGAACATCCTGCTTCGTGATAGTCGCTACGGGATGTATCCCAGAACCTAAAAGCGAAAGCCATCTCAACAAACAATAGCGAAAGGGGTGCAGAGGTGTGGAGCACCAACCAAGCGCAGGATACAGGCCGAGACAACGACCCGCAACGGTTGCAGGAGCAAAAGGAAGGCAAGAAGGGACGACGAGGGATTGCGAAGTGATTCGACAACGCTGTCCAAGTCCAGATCTATCGTAGAGAAACTTGTCATAGCCAATCAAGCCCATAAAGCGATCGCAAATAAACGTATTATAAAAAACAAATCAATAAACAAAGCTGTTCTGATTTCACCGGGGCACAAAATAAATTTTGTTGTGCCGAACCTAGCCCACGAGATATTTTAAATATCCCGAAGGACGAGAAAGGATCGTTACAAGGTAAGAATCGGGACTATAGCAGATGTAAATTGTTATATTATTAATCTTTTTTTTCCTAGGGACTTGTGTTTGTGAAAGGCTGGTATCTAAGACCAGAGGCTTATTTACGATTTCCATTTCCGACTGGTGACTATTTAGCTGAGCTAAAATGGTATGTCAATGGAAAATTGGGAGGTATTGCCAAAGCATATTTTACGTTTGTAGAGGATATATTGGATTCTTAAAGGTTTTTTCGAAAACTATTTTTAATTTACAGATTTTTTTTAAGGTGAATGGTAAATAAATAAAAGAACTAAAATTAAATGTCAACGTTTTTTTTTGTTTTGTTTGTTTTCTGTTTTGTTTTATAGCCTTGCAAAAAGGGTTTCTTAATTTTTGTCAGAACTGTGCAACGCATAGAAGGAAGCATCTCCGACCACGTATATATATTTTCTTGATCAAGACTACTTGTTGGCTAACGGCTGCGCCCTTGCGGAGCCCCAAACTGCTCGCTTTATATGATGCGGCCTTCGGATGATTTCCACCGAGGCGGCTTTGAGGCACTTGCGATTGGCAAGAAATGAGATGACCAGGTTGACTTCAATCGGTTGCTTTATTTTCTTAACCTAAAACTATAGTACAATTGTCGGCGGGCACAGAAGGTGCAACCGCATCGACCGAGATTAATTTCAAGAGTAATTCAAGTACAGCAAACCACGCTGTCTTTTACAAAATTCAAAGTTCTGGAAATTTCCATAGAAGAAATAAGAAAGAAAAGAATTGAAGTAACGGATCTCCAAGTTTGTCACTTCAAAGTAACTTGCGCTGTTCTTGGTCTCTCTCTCTCTCTCTCTTCGTTCGTTTTCTCTTTTTAGCAAAGAGAGTCTGGCTTCAGTTGCAGCTTAAACATTCTCCCCCCTTTGATGATGACGATCTTCATCATCAAATTCACGTCTGGAAGACTCCTGCGAAAGAAAACTGAAACGAGAAAGTAAGAATTTAACGCTTAGGTGTAGGGCTGGTGTCATTCTCTATCCAATTCTCCTGAATAGGCAATGGACAGAGTTTGGCTACCGGTCGTTTCATGAGTCCTTTGACTGTCTTCACAGTCACCACTCTCACTAGTCCATCGGGTCCTGCATGTGTCTCCATAACGCGACCTAGAGGCCATTGATGAGAAGGGAAACGCTCGTCCCTGATGAGCACTATGCATCCAACTGTTAGATTTTCCTTGGTCTGCAGCCATTTTGGTCTCCTTTGTAATCGTGATAAATATTCCGAGTTCCATCTTCTCCAAAACTGTTGTGCATAATATTGACAATTCTTCCATCGATCAATCAGAGTAACTTTAGCCAATTCCGGAGAAGGAGGTGCTAAAGGCGCTTCACCCATCAGAAAGTGACCGGGTGTTAATACCATTAAATCGTCAGGATCATTTGATAGGGGACATAACGGTCTTGAATTTAAGCAAGACTCAATCTGTGCCAACACAGTTGCCATTTCCTCGAATGTTAAAACTTGTTCTCCGAGAGTTCTCTTCAGATGATACTTCATGGACTTCACTCCAGCCTCCCACAATCCACCAAAGTGTGGCGCTGATGGTGGGTTGAAATGCCAGTTGATTCCTTTTCTCAATAGTGTTGGCGCAATGTGTTTCGTAATGTACGAACAATATGCCAGTTTGTCCACTTGCAATTTTTTGTTGGCTCCAATAAAATTAGTACCGCAGTCACTATAAACGTCTGTGCATAGGCCACGTCTGCCAATGAAACGGTTAAATGCTCCTATAAACGCATCTGAGGTCAGATCTCCAACTGGTTCCAAATGAATGGCCTTTGTCACTAGACATACGAACACAGCAATATATCCCTTCTGGGATACACGTCCTCTTCCTTTGCAGGGCGAAATATTTACGGGTCCAGCGTAGTCCACTCCAACGGATGAGAATGCTCTAGAAGGGCGTACCCGTACTGCTGGTAACATTCCTATTTTCTGACCTGCAAATTGAGGCTTCATCTTAAAACATGTGATACATTTATGAATTCCAAACCGAACTGCATTGCGTCCATTAACAATCCAGAATTTCTTCCTTATAAAATTCAGCGTTAATGAGGTTCCACCATGCAAGGTGCAAATATGACTGTAAGATATGACCAGATCTGTGAAAGGATGTTTATACGGTAATATATAAGGATATTTTTCATTTATGGGCAACAGGGAATCTCGGAGCCTGCCTCCGAGACGTAAAACACGTTCGTTCGCATCAAAATACGGATTAAGAGACAGTAGTATGCTGTCCTTTGCTATTACCCTTCCTTCCGATAGCGCCTTCCATTCAGAGTTAAAACAATCCTTCTGCACCATCCTAATCAATTCACGTAGGCCCTCTTCTAATTCCACAATTGAGAGTCCTAGTCCTCTTCGTTCTGCCACAGATGTTCGACAATTATATACGAAACGTTTTATATATGATATAATCCAGACGACTCGTGTATACGATGAATACTTGCTGATAAATGCTACACTTGGCATTTCTTCCACTGATATCTTATGGCACGTCACCCTTTTGACTTCAGTGTCAACAACCGACAGCGAATCCTGATCAATAGCATTACAAGGCCATTCGATGTCCGATCCTTGTAACCATGATGGCCCATGCCACCATAATTCACACGATGCCAACTTGGTTGCACTCGTGCCACGGCTTAGATAATCTGCAGGGTTATCTTTCGAGGCGACGTGTCTCCATTGCCTTTCGTCTGAGATTTCCAGGATTTTGTTTATTCGATTGGACACAAATACTTTCCAGTTGGCAGCTCCACCACGGATCCAACTGATGGTTATCATAGAATCTGACCAAAAAATAGTGTTCGAATAATTAATGTTAATTCTTAGATTCTCTTTTAGATACTTATACATTTTGGCTGCTTCAAGCGCAGCACATAACTCTGCCCTAGGTATGGTTAGTTGTTGTTTAGTTGGCGATACTCTCCCCTTTGACAATAGCAACTCTGTGTGATACTTATCCTCTCCAATTGGGAAGCGCAAGTAAGCCGCAGCTCCATATGCTCGTGACGAGGCATCGCAAAACAGGTGCAATTCAGCCACACCACCCGGTAGCCCCCATGTAACATGCCGTGGTATTCGTATAGTTACTATGTTTGGTAACTCTTTTACGAATTTCTCCCATTCTCTGTTAATAGTGTCCGGTAGTGTGCTATCCCAGCCAATTTTCTCCTTCCACAGTTGCTGCATGAGAATTTTGGCAGTAATCATTATCGGACTAAGCCATCCCATGGGATCAAACAGTCGTGCAATTGCTGATAGTATTGTCCTCTTTGTTGGTGAGCTCATTGGTGGAACGACATGCAAAGCAAAACGGAACTCATCTTCTTTGGGACTCCAGTATAGACCTAACGTGCGAATAGTATCATTACCTTCCATGTGTAACAATCCGCTTGATTCTCGATGCTCAACTGGTATGTTCTCTAATAGCTTTGTGCAATTACTCGCCCACTTCCGTAGTTCGAATGTACCACTACGAAGCATTCCAATCACTTGGTTCTTGACATCCTCCGTTTCTGCAATACTGTCGCCACCAGACAGTATGTCATCTACATACATTTGATGATTTATAACATCCACCGCCAGTGGATACTTCTTGCATTCATCCATAGCTAATTGTTTCATAACTCTCATGGCTAAATAAGGTGCGGAGCTCGTTCCAAACATCACCGTTGTGCAGGCATATTCTTCCACATAATCACTTGTGTCCGGATTCCATAGAATACGCTGGTACTGCGCGTCGTCGGGTGGAATATTAATACATCTGTACATTTTTTCAACATCCGCCATAAATACCCATTTTAGCCCTCGCCAATTGAGAATGATTCCTTGAAGATGTACGTGCAATTTTGGACCTATTGCTAGAATCTCATTAAGCGATTTTCCATTACTCGTCTTGCTCGATCCATCGAAGACAACTCGTACCTTCGTAGTTGATGACGATTCCTTTATGACTGGGTGATGCGGTAGGTAGCAATGATCGACTCCCCCCAATGCAGGATTGCCCGTCTTACTAGCCCGTGACGTTACACGTTCCATTTGACCCAGTTCCAGATACTCATTTATCGTGCCAACATAAGCGTTCTTCAAACTCGCATCGTTACGCAACCGTCTGTCCAGAGAATGTAATCGTTTTAACGCGCTCTTATATGATTCTCCAATTACCATTGATTCGTCCAAGTATGTAAGAAAAGGAAGACGAACAACATATTTCCCAGACGGCATTCGGCTATGTGTCTTAACGAAGAAATCTTCGCACCAGTTATGCTCTACTGAAACCCCACGTGGCTCCTCGTCGAATTGTTCTAGCTCCCAAAACTTACATAACAATTGTTCAAGTATCTCATCAGCTTCCTTCCGTCGTACCGTTATGGTGTAGGACGATCTCCTACCAGCTTCTTGATTCGTTTTTCCTGATACAATGTATCCCAAATGCGTATTTTGCGCCAGAGGCATACCACGTATTCCTCGATGCACTTCTCCTAACATCAGCTCATCGTAGACGTCATTTCCCAATAAAATATCAACTCCTTGTGGACTGAAGAAGTTAGGGTCGGCCAACGGTAAGCCCTTCAGATGAGTCCACTCTTCAAACGGCAGTCGTTTGATTGGCATGCGCTTACTCACTAGAGGTATTACTGACGCGAGCAGCTTATATTTCGCATGTGGGTTGTAGATTGATCTTATGACTAGCTCCACCTCTGCTGCCGCATCTGTAATTTTTGTATCTGCTAATCCAGTAATCGTGATGTGAGCCTGTTTGCGCCGTAAACGTAGCTGCTGAGCTGCATTCTCTGAAATGAACGAAACTTGTGAACCTTGATCCAAAAACGCTCTAAACTGTAAGGGATAACCTTCTATCGACTCTACCCACACCATTGCTGTTGGTAATAAAACCTCGTCTTTGTGCCTTACCGCAGTTTTTGTTGTACTCTTTCCAATTAAAGCATTCGCAGATGCTGTTGGGATAACTCCCTTCCTTAGTGTGCCAAGCGGCCTCTCGCATCCTGATTTGTCTACATGGAGTAGTGTATGATGCCGTCCTTGACATTTTTCACAATTTACCGCACTGTCACATGCATCTATTCGGTGATTTGGTCTAAGGCATCGAAAACACAGTCGATGCCTCACTACACACGCCTTTCGTTCCGATAGCCTCATCTCCTGGAATATCCTGCATACTCCGATAAGGTGTGCATCCCCTTGACACACAATGCATAGGTCTGTCTCTCGAGTAACAAATGAAGCCTTTGTGTAGTTCTGGTTAACTCGTAACCCATGTACACCTGGCTTTGCATTCCGATGTCTATCCCGTGATAGAGTTCCCTCGATATTACCTGCTGACGCCGTAATCATTGTTCTGTACTGTGTTTCAAGATACTGACTGAGCTCCTCAAAGCTCGGCAGATTCTGCGTTGAAGATATTGACCGCTCCCAATCCACACTTAATTGATTCTGTAATCTCTTCATCATGTAGTACACTAAAATTTCAGACTGTTGTCGCACATCCACACCAGTCTTCTCCAATGAATTCACACATGAGCGGGAAGTTTGCACAAATCTTCTCAAACTTTCCGCATCTCCATATTTTATTGGTAATTGCTGATCGAACACATCCATGTAATGTAAAAATAACACTCGTTTGTTATCATACAAATTTATCAACATTCTCCAAGCCACTTCATAGTTCGCCGCTATTAGCGTTAGATGTTCAATATCCTTAGCTGCGTCTCCAACCAACGAATCCTTCAAATAATGAAAACGATGTAAGTCCGTCAGCTTGTCGCAGTGGTGTACTCTTGTTAAAAACACCTCTTTAAACGCCGGCCACTCAATAAATTTCCCGCTGAAGGTAGGCAGTTTAACTGTTGGGAGTTTCACTTCCTCCAAACATGGTCCCATTTGTTCATGCACCGTCTGATGCAAACAAGACTCATCAAATGCAGTCGACGCCGGGATTCTCCGATCCTTATGTCTCTGCAACTCATTTCGAATCTCAGCTACTCCGATTATGTAGGTTTCTTCGAAACAGTCTCTGATGTCTTTGTCAAAATATCTGCCCTTTATTTCCGCATTATCTCGTTCTTGAATCAGTTGGTGATGATTGCGCTGAAAATCTGCGTGAAGGTGGGCAATCGAGTCCAATCTGGCTTCCAGATGACTCTCGGTATGTCCCGACTCCTCCGATTTATACCGCGCCAATGACTTCTCCAGCGAAGTGAGCAATGTGATTTGCTCCGTAGCCAACGGTAACAGTTTTTCAGCCATAATGAACACCTACCCAAACACATCAACGTTAAATTGTACTCACCCGAATCAGTCTATCCACTGGCAGTCACACTCTGAATCCAATCGCCAAGATCATTCCTCCCGGGTTTCGGCACCAAAAATGTTGGCTAACGGCTGCGCCCTTGCGGAGCCCCAAACTGCTCGCTTTATATGATGCGGCCTTCGGATGATTTCCACCGAGGCGGCTTTGAGGCACTTGCGATTGGCAAGAAATGAGATGACCAGGTTGACTTCAATCGGTTGCTTTATTTTCTTAACCTAAAACTATAGTACAATTGTCGGCGGGCACAGAAGGTGCAACCGCATCGACCGAGATTAATTTCAAGAGTAATTCAAGTACAGCAAACCACGCTGTCTTTTACAAAATTCAAAGTTCTGGAAATTTCCATAGAAGAAATAAGAAAGAAAAGAATTGAAGTAACGGATCTCCAAGTTTGTCACTTCAAAGTAACTTGCGCTGTTCTTGGTCTCTCTCTCTCTCTCTTCGTTCGTTTTCTCTTTTTAGCAAAGAGAGTCTGGCTTCAGTTGCAGCTTAAACACTACTAGATAAGTTTTAATATAGTCATGTCCGTCATTCCGTCCGTCTTGATCGACGCAAGCTCCTCTTAAACCGATCAAGCTTCAATGTAGAGTTTTGTATGTAGACTTGTAAATACTGTGTGGTTTGTTTTGATCCGGATTGGATAACTATATCATATAGCTCCCATTCAAACGGCAAAGTCACGATATTAAGATATATATAATTTTTTTATTCTCTAAGCTATTGGCACAAAAGTTAATATCTATCAAATTTAATCAAGAGCGGATAACTATATTATATAGCTGTTGTATAATCAAAGGGTCAAACCCGTTATGACAACTTTTGGAATCCATGAAATAGTTGAAACTTTTTGGGATATTTCTGTGTATTTAAATTTGATTTTATGGTTATATTTTGCGTAAAATTAACCAACTTGAAAACATAACGAAGCCATTTTAAACCATAAACTAGAGTACAATTAGTTTGCCAACTCAAACGAGACGATGATTAGCGATCAAAAAGTTTTTAAAAACTAGTATGTCGAAACAATCATGGCCCTAATGTTGGTTTTTCTGTTCAAAACATCTGTGGCTATTTGGCTAATTCAAAATGCTTCATTTACTGTAAGTATTTCTACTTTTTTAAATTCATCTTCAATCATTATAATTTTTGCAGGATGCAGTAATTATGAAATTTACAAATCTTAAGTGTGAGAATCTCAATGCAAGTATGATTCAAATACACCAATGTCGATTAAAAGCAGTGAAAAGGGACATTGTTACCCTAAATTTTAATGCGACACTACTGAAGTCAGTCCAAAAGATTCGAATGGAATGCGAACTATTCAAGAGAGCAAATGGATACAAGCCATGGCTATACAAAATCGAAATAGATGCCTGTCGATATTTACGAAAGTCTTATAATCCGATGTTTACTTTTTTAGCTGGTGAAGTCTTACGATATTCGAATTTTAATCACTCATGCCCATATGAGGTAAGAATCGGAACTATAGCAAATGTAAATTGTTGTATTATTAATCATTTTTCTTGCTAGGGAGTTGTGTACGTGCAAGGCTGGTATCTAAGACCAGAGGCTTATTTACGATTTCCATTTCCGACTGGCGACTATTTAATTGAGATAAAATGGTATCTCAATCAAAAACTTACAATTATTTCAAAATACTATTTTGCTTTTGTGGAGGATTTATAAGGATCTATTTTGGATTCTTTTTCAAATTTTAAATGGTGAAAGGGATTAAAGATAATAAGAAATAATAATAAGAATAAGAAAGAAGATCATAAATACTTGATAATTTTACAGGGTTCGGTTAGGTATAAGAAACTATTACTACTATTAAAGGAAAATAAAACAACTTTTGGAACTTTATATAATATTTTTAACAGTTTTACTTAAACTATTGATCGTTCGTTTGAGTTGGACGTTTTCATTGACAATTTGGTCATTTTGTTAAACACGATAAAGCCATTTAAATTGCTGCTTTTGTTTTGAACAATAAAATGCAATTAAAATACAATCAAGTGTAAAGTTCACTTGGGACTACAAATTTTTTAAGCACTTCATTTTACATAACTTCTAATCAGTCAAAATAGTGATGATGGAGTCAAAGTTCAGTTTTCTCTTCAAAATATTTTTGGCAAATTGGCTTATTCAAAATGTTTCTTATAATGTAAGTATTAAATATCTTTATATAAGTAAGCATCAGTAAGCATGTATGTATATTCATATATTCTATTCTATAATTTCCGCAGGATGCTGTAATTTTTAAATTTACGAATTACAAGTGCGAAGATATCAATCCAAGTATTATTCAGATACACCAATGTCGTTTAAAAGCAGTGAAAAGGGACATTGTTACCCTAAATTTTAACGCGACTTTAGTCGAGTCGGCCCAAAAGATGCGAGTAAAAATGGAACTTTTCAAGAGAGCAAATGGATATAAGCCATGGCTGTATAAATTTGATTTAGATATTTGTCGATATTTACGTAAAGCTTATAATCCGATTGCTTTTGTTTTATTGGGCGATGTTTTACGTTTTAGCAACCTCAATCATTCATGTCCATATAGGGTAAGAATCGAAACTAGAGCCTAGATAAAAGTATACATTTTTTCTTCTAGGGAATTGTGTTTGTGCAAGGCTGGTATCTAAGACCCGAGGCCTACTTGCGATTTCCTCTTCCCACTGGTGATTATTTAGTTGAGGCAAAGTGGTATATCAATCAAAAATTTGCAACTAATTCAAAGCACTATTTTTCATTTGTGGAGGACCTATAAGAAGACCTACATAGACCTACTAATTACTTAACCAACTAGAAATTGCGTCTCACAAAATAAAAACTTTGAAATTTAGGAATTTTGTAGATGTGAAAAGGATGGCAGACTAAAATTAAAATAAAATAAATGTAAGTATAAATTATAACTTAAAAAAAAAAATTTGTACTTCATATTAAATGTTCATGCCAAACTTTGTTAAGAAAAGAAATATGTATTTGTTTGATCATAATAATAATCATATTTTGGAAATTGGTTTGTTAAGGTGAATAAAGGAAAATAACTTGCAGATTATTTTCAATTGTGACTAGGACATTCAATTTATTACAATTTTCATGACAATTTGGACTTAACCTAAAAAATTAACGCTCAAAAATTTATCGTTGCATACTTTACGGGTTTTTATGATTAGATCGCACACCAATTAAGGAAATCTCGCTTCAATAGTTCCAATAAGTGGGTATGCAGATATTACCATTTTGGTCTGGCATATTAAACCATTATTCGATTCGCATAGTTAGGCTTAAAAGCAACATAATCAAAGTAATTACTTTGATATAAAAAGTTTATGGTTAAACGAGTAAATGGCATGTCATTTATTGGTAACAGAAGTTAAAATGTATTTCAAGTATTCGGTTGTACTCGCATTTCTTCTTACTGCCCATCAAATAGTTCAGGTAACTGTCCATGTTCTTACTTAATACGTGAAAGAGATTTAATTAAGTCTTTAAGATCACTTCGCGAGTGGAACTTACGAATTTAAAATGCATTCCTCTCGACAAATCGTTTGCCGACTTTGAATATTGTCGAATAAAGGCAGTGAATCGAACATACAAGTACTTGACTTTAAAAGTCAATCTTTTCAAAGTTCCCATCTCAAATTTTTCGGTAAGCTTTAAACACATTTATGTAACATACTAAGTGCAAATAAAAATTTTAGTTAAATGTATCAATACTAAAACGATTAAATGGATATAAACCTTTTCTGTATAATGTCACGTTCGATGGATGCAAGATGGTTTCAAAATTTAACAACCCTCTGATTCAATATTTCTACAGTTTTATTGCCGAGCATTCCAATATTAATCACACCTGTCCATATAATGTAAGTAGTTTTTAGTAGGCAAAAATATGATTAAATATTTCTACAGTTTTATATCCGAGCATTCCAATATGAATCACAGTTGTCCGTATAGTGTAAATATTGTAATTTAAAAACCCAAATGAAGTAATTAGCAAATTCTTTTCTACCATGATCTTATTTTGGATAAGGTATCAATTGAACTTCTGAATCATCAATTAACTGAGACTTGTCATTTCCTGAAGGAGCTACACCTGAACTGTCTACACCACGTGATGGATACTGAGGTGATGTCCACAATTAGATTTTTAAATGTTTGAAATTGGTTGGTGTAATCAAATAAAGAATAATAAATTGCAGACGCAACTTTAATTGGTCGGCACGGCCTATTCCCTGGACTAGTACCTATCTCTACCTCAGCGCTGCCGTCTCACATATACTGTAAATGTTCGTGTAGATTCGACAACGACACTTCGGAAACAATTCGACTCGTGCTTGTCAAAAAACAAAATGATTCTCAAAAAAAAATTAGTCCACAAGTAAAAGATACACTTAAAAAAATGTTTGTTGACTAATGAAAAATTTTATTTTTTCTTTATTGAAAATTTGGATTTGATGTGCAATGCGTTATTTGTTATCAAATTCCTTTAAAGCTGGTTATAATACTTAATGCATTTTACATTACCCTTATGACCTAAACATAATGCATTTAAACATATTTTGAAATATTTTAATCTAATTATTTTAGCTAAAGAGTTTTTTTAGTGTTAAGCAAGAAAACGTTTCGTACTTCGTGTGTGTTTCTACATCCACAAATGCAAAGCCTTATTTTTGATTGTATGCGTGCCCAGCCCTGGTTTAAATGTTTAATTACAATTTTAACTTTCAACGAAATGAAAGGTTAAACTTTTACCTAGCATACTTTAGGGCTTGCTATGATTAGATCAATGATTAAAGCAATTTGCTTCAATAGTAGCTCTAAGTGCTTATTTGTCGATATTAGTAGTATTTAGTATAAAATTGAAAAGTTTATGGTTGAACGAATAAATGACAAGTCTTTGATTGCCCACAGTAGTGAAAATGTATTTCAAGTATTCGGTTGTACTCTCATTTGTTCTTGCTGCCTATCAAATTGTTCAGGTAACTGATCATCTTCTTACCTAATACGTGAAAGATATGTTATCCATTCTTTAAGATCACTTCGCGGGTCGAACTTACGAATCTGAAATGCATTCCTCTCGACAAATCGTTTGCAGACTTTGAATATTGTCGGATAAAGGCTGTGAATCGAACTTACAAGTACTTAGCATTAAAAGTTAATTTGTTCAAAGTCCCTGTAACAAATGTTTCGGTAAGATCTTAGGAAATATGTATATATAATATATGTAGAAACATTTCTAATGACAGTGAATGCTTCCGTTGCAGATTAATGTGTCAATATTAAAACGATTAAACGGTTATAAACCATTTCTGTATAACGTCACGTTCGATGGATGCAAGATGGCTACGAATTTTAACAATCCTCTGGTGAAATATTTCTACAGTTTTATTTCTGATCTTTCTAATATGAATCACACTTGTCCATACAATGTATGTAATTTTCTAAAGAAAGAAAACCACAAAATCCTAGAAATTATACATCCTTTCTATTTTCTAGCACGATCTGGTTGTGGATAAGCTATCAATTGAATTTCTAAATCGTCAATTAACTGAGACTTTGCCGTTTCCTGAAGGAGATTACGCTGGCTACACCAGTTGGTATGCATATGGCAAGAAACGCGCTGATGTCCGAGTTTTTGTGACCATAAGTTAGATGGTGCACCTTAAAAAAGCAAAACGCATTCTTTTCAATCAGTTCAAGGTTTTGATTTGTATTGTTTTGTATGGAATAGCTGTTGCGCGTTTTATCGTTCTAATCATTCAAGAATAAACATCAGTCTATACCACATTGAAATGGCATTAATGAGATATGTCTGCCTTTTGATGCCTCAGTGCGATATTAAGAGTCTAATGGGAACCTGTATATTAATGTTGGGCGACTAGATGTATTCCTTTTTGACTCACTTACTAGCTCAGTAACTCACTGACTCACTTGTTCACTAACTTCGTAGTTCAGTTTTTCTAACACAGGAAACAAGTTTCAAGTAACAACTATATAAGAAACTAAACTGAAATCGCTGGCCACTTATACTGTTGATTTTTAGTAACTGAACCTACCTTTTCAGAAGAGGAATGACAGAATGAACAATTGACAAGTGAGTGATAATGCGTAAATGAACTTTTACTCAACAAAAAGGAAAACATTACGAAAAGTAGGCAAAAAATTATTTTTTTTCTAAAAAAGCTCATAACTTTTTCATTTTTCATCCTTTTTTCCCAATTCTATAGTACCAGAATTACCAATTCTGCTGCAGAAAAAAAAAAATTTCATTTTTGGATTCAGACTTCATTTGCGAACGGTAGGACTTCCATACGGACGAAATGGGGATGTCATTGGCAAATTCCCTCACCCTCCCACTTTTCACGGATCGCCGAAAATAGACATAGAATACACAGAATAAAGTTTTCCCAACAACTGTGGAAAATTTCATTCATTTCATTAACACGGCAGCCTAAAAGTATGCAAGCGGAAAGCTTTGGTCGATTAAACGAATTTAAAAAAATCTCTTAGGTAACCGTTTTAGTATAACCAAAGCGAGTTAAAAGCCTTATGTTTCTTGCTTTCCATTTGTAATTAATTTAAAAAAAAAAACCCATACTGAATTTGAAAAATCCATTTCTTAACAGGCCAGAAGAATGTACCTTAAAAATCTGTGGCTGATCGGAATTGTCTCTATCCAGAAATACAAAATTCGAGTGGCATCATTTCCGGCAAAGATTTCGACAAAGATTTATGCGTCCAAGCTGACATGACTTGGGATCGTTGACAGGTTTACCAAGTGATCTTACACAGCTCGGAAAAAAACTGCATCAGTTACCCCATTAGGCTCGGAACTCTTTCACGATTGAGATTGTATTCTATACAATTTATAAAAAAAAAATACTCTAAGAAATAACTATGAGAAATAATAATATGTTCACTTCCTATTGGTTCGGCATAAAAGCGATTTGGTCGTTTATTGTGCATTAAAATATGTTAATTAATATGTAATCTACATTAAAAACCACTTAAACGATAATTATCAACGAATAAATGAAAGGTTATTGATTTCTGGCAGTAGAAAAAATGTGTTTTAGGTATTCGGTTCTGCTGGTAATTATTTTTACTGCGTATCAAATCGTGCAGGTAACTATTGAAATTAATATTTAAATTTATAAAACAAATCTAAGCCTATGTCATAGATCACTTCCCGGGTCGAACTTACGAATTTGAAATGCATTCCCTTAGACGAAAAATTTGCAGCATTTGATTATTGTCGCATCAAGTCGGTCAATCGGTCTTTCAAATATTTATCATTAAAAATTAAACTCCTCCAAGTGCCAATTACAAATATTTCGGTAAGGTAAATCCTTTTTTAAGTCTTATATAAAAATAGCACGAATCATTGATACCGATTATTGTTGTTTGTTATTTTTTAAAGGTAAACGTATCTCTACTGAAACGATTAAATGGCTATAAACCCTTTCTATACAACATCACTTTCGATGCATGCAAGTTTATGTCGTCGAAAAATAAGAATCCTTTGATTAATTATTTCTACAGTTTTATTGCCGAGCATTCCAATCTGAATCACAGTTGTCCATATATTGTAAGTAATTTTCAAAAGAAAGAAAACCACAAAATCATATAAATTATCCATTCTTTCTAATTTCTAGCACGATCTTATTGTTGATAAGGTATCAATTGAATTTCTAAATCATCAATTAACTGAAATTTTGCCGTTTCCTGAGGGCGATTATGCCGCTTACACTAGTTGGTATGCATATGGAAAGAATCGAGCGGATGTCCAAGTATATTTGTCCAAAACTTAGGAGTAAAGTTAGACTTTTAAATAACATAAAACCAATAAACCATTGAATTCACATACTGATATAACTAGAGAACTAACAATTGAGAATGGGTCATTATTTTTCACATAATGACAAGCACCCCAAGGACCTAACGACACTAAGTGTACTTTCAGCGTTAGGGCGGTGTCTAATTTGTTGATCAATTTAGTTGCCAAAGACTTGACTTTCAGTCTGATTTTCTTTCTGATAAAGAGTAGGGCTGATATCATATTTTTTCTTTCGCACTGATCGGGAAGGGTACTCCTGGATACCTTTTGCTGCCTTTGACCAACAGACTTCCTGGGAACCTGCATATGGCAGGGAAAGTCTGTAGAGTGACCTTGGGACTAACATTGTTTCAGGTTCCTGAGAAGAGCTTCAATAATCCAAGCAAATACCTCCAGTCAAGGTAGTGAATAATTTGAATGTGGATTAAAATTATTGTTATGCGAACTTCTCTCGAAATAAAACAAAATCATTTTGATAGTTGACTAAGTGTGATGGGTAAATGTCATCACGTCATTTCCCGGTTTGTATGGACAGAAAAATCGAATCGAAAATCGATTTGGAAATTGCTTTTGCGTTAGAACGTTAATTTATGTGTAATGTTCATTAAAATCAACTAAACCGATATGGTTGAACGAATGAATAATGATTTCTGACAGTACTAAAAATGTCTTTTAAGTATTCGGTTCTGCTGGTAATTATTCTTACTGCGTATCAAATTGTTCAGGTAACTTTTGAAATTAATATTTAAATTTATAAAACAAATCTAAGCCTATTTTATAGATCACTTCCCGGGTCGAACTTACGAATTTGAAATGCATTCCCTTAGACGAAAAATTTGCAGCATTTGATTATTGTCGGATCAAGTCTGTCAATCGGTCTTTCAAATATATATCATTGAAAGTTAAACTCTTCGAAGTGCCAATTACAAATATAACGGTAAGATTAGTTTAACAATAATCATTGCAACCGTTAATTGAAAAATTCTTTAGGTAAACGTATCTTGTCTAAAAAAGTTAAATGGTTACAAACCATTTCTGTACAATGTCACCTTTGATGCATGCAAGTTTTTGTCCTCGAAAAATAAGAATCCTTTGATTAAATATTTCTACAGTTTTATTTCCGAGCATTCCAATATGAATCACAGTTGTCCATATAGTGTAAGTTTTTTAAATTGGTTAAAAAATTCAACGGAAATGATTATCAAATTCATTTCCAGCACGATCTACTTGTTGATAAGGTGTCAATTGGACTTTTGAATCATCAACTTACTGAGGTTTTACCAGTTCCTGAGGGAGATTATGCTGTCTACACTAGTTGGTATGCATATGGCAAGAACCGAGCTGATGTCCGAGCCTATGGGACGATATCTTAAGAAGCTATTATTCGCAGTCACTATATTAACTTGGTTACAAATTTATATTTGTCCTGTTAAATATCTTTAAAATTTAAATAAAATCTCAAATTTTAACATAGCATACTTTTCGGCTTGCAATGATTAGTTCATACACTAATTAAGGAAAGCTCGCTTATTGAAGCGAAACTTTAATTGGTAATTTACTGCTATTTTGTTGTGGGATATTGATAGATATTGCTTTCAAGAGTTTAAAAGTTTATGGTTTATGGTTTATTGCCCACAGAAGTTAAAATGTATTTCAAACATTTGGTTGTACTCTCATTTGTCTTTGCTGCCTATCAAATTGTTCAGGTAACTGTTCAACTTTCTAATTAATACGTGAAAGATATTTTATTCATTCTTTAAGATCACTTCGCGGGTGGAACTTACGAATCTGAAATGCATTCCTCTCGACAAATCGTTTGCAGACTTTGAATATTGTCGGATAAAGGCTGTGAATCGAAGTTACAAGTACTTGGCTTTAAAAGTTAATTTGTTCAAAGTCCCTGTAACAAATGTTTCGGTAAGATCCTAAGACATATATATATATATAATATATGTAGAAACATTTCTAATGCCAGTGAATGTCACCGTTTTAGATTAATGTATCAGTACTAAAACGATTGAATGGATATAAACCCTTTCTATACAACATCACTTTCGATGCATGCAAGTTTATGTCGTCGAAAAATACGAATCCGTTGATTAAATATTTCTACAGTTTTATATCCGAGCATTCCAATATGAATCACAGTTGTCCGTATAGTGTAAATATTGTAACTTGAAAACCCCAATGAAGTAATTATCAAACTCTTTTCCAGCATGATCTTATTGTTGATAAAGTATCAATTGAATTTCTGAATCATCAACTTACTGAGGTTTTACCAGTTCCTGAGGGAGATTATGCATTCTACACTAGTTGGTATGCATATGGCAAGAATCGGGCTGATGTCCGAATATATGCGACCATAACTTGAAAGTTATTAAAGACATAATTTATAATTGGTTTTGGGAATTAAATAAAGAATACTAAATTGCAGACGCACCTTTATTTTTTGTTTAAAACTAAAAAATTACAGTTTAAACAAATGAAATTAAAAAAATCAAAGATCAAAATTAAACATAGCATACTTTACGTATATGCTATGCAATTAGTTCACACGGATTTTGAAGAAAAACGCTTCGTAAGTTACCCTAAATTGAACTTACATGTACTTGACTTTAAAAGTAAATCTATGGTTCCTACAATAAATGTCGGTAAGATCATAAGACATATATAAAATATATGTAGACATATCGCGCTAACGTCAGGGAAAGTCACAATTTTAATAAGATGACAATTGAGTTTTTGAATCGCCCTAAGGGAGATTATGCTGTCTACACTAGTTGGTATGCATAAATAGAATTCATAACATTTGCAATTTAATTTGACAAATGCAATCCGCAGCGAAACCGTCAATTTTGGTGTTGCATACTTTGCAGCTGCTACTGTAGGAATTTTAGTTTTTATCGGAATCATCTTTATATAACTTCAACATGGTTTTGACACTTCGCAATTATTTTAATTAGACAATTTTTTTGCAATAAGTAATATATGCCTTAAAATGGGTTTGCAAAGTAAACTTAAAGAAGATATAAACCGTTCATAACACCCCCAGATGATATATATGATCTTTGATGATTCTCTAAAGAAAATTAGTGCTCAATTCTTCAACTCACCGATATCGCCAATGATTTGCGAGTAGTTCGACTTCCTTTCGAGCAGGCGTCTCGATTTTGTGACTCGAACCCTCTTTGGTCAGGTGATCGAGTTTGGTATTACGCAAAACAAAATCCACAACGGCCTTCTTCATGGCAAATACATAATCGGCTCGAATTTCAGCAATATTTTCACTCAAAGCTGCTTCCCATTTGTTCAGAAATGCAGGCACCAAATTGGTTATCCTTTAAAATAGCAAAAATTCTCGATAAGTTGATTATATCACATGATTCACTTTGTTTACTCTTACCTCTTTAGGATTTTATTGTTTAGCGATGAGACGTGTATGGTATCAATCCCATGTTTAATGTAGTAATAATAGCGCAAAGTTTCCTTCTCGTCCTTATCGGGAAACGGAACTTCACACTGACTGGTCACTTCAACATCCTGATCATCATCCATATGAAGAATTAGCTCGACCAATTTGGCTCGGAAATGTTCACGTTCCATGCGCATGACCATGTAATTGCCTTTACCCTTGCGATCGTCGTTCAAATTGGCTGCTCCTTGTTTGCGCTTGGCTTTGCGAGCCTTTTTCGAATAGAGTATATTCTCAGGCAGATCGGATAGCATTTTGCCATCCAATAAACGGCTGGCACATTCGGGCATATTCAATTCATACCAAAGACGACGCGATTTGTATTCTGGATTCGCTTTCGATTGTAGAATACTTTGAAGAACATCCGGTTTGGGTCGATTATAAAGCATTTTTGATTTCTCACAGATGCGACGAGAGCCGCAAGCGGATGTAAAACTGGGTATACTCATATCCCGATTGGGATTTTGACGATTCTGCATGATCTGAAAATAAACAGAGAGGAGAATTAGTTGAAAGGTTAATTTACAAATATTCAAACTTACGCGGGTTTTTTTTGTGTCTCTAACGGTTGGCAACAATAATGGTTGTTGTATTGGCTAATAACCGTTTGCCAGCTTAAAGCGCCACTGTGCTGACTTTAGAGTTATACAACACTAGTGGCGCACACATGTAGTGTTGCCCTAAAGTACACAGCTGTTTGCAATTCTCTCACTCTGGCAACGCTTACGCCGGCTGTTCTATTCTATATTGTGCAACGAAAAAAAAAAGAAAAAATATTGAAGTTTATACATACATGTATAAAAAAGTTGACAATGTTTCTTAAGTTTCCTTAATTTTATAAATCTCAAAATTTCTGACTTACTGTTCGTTGTCACCAGTCGTCGTTGTTCAATTCTATTCCAATACTAAAAATTCACACATTGTTTACGTATCAGAAACAACCTTCACAGTTGCCAAGCAATCGTAAAAAAATAAATAAATAAAATTCCAAATTTTTCCCATAAATCACAATGTTTCTACAAAAGTTTGGCATGCGCCGGTTGCACACGACCACCAAACAGCTGATGGCGGTCGCTGCAGCGGGATCGGGTGGCGGTGGCCTGGAGAAGAGCGCTTTGGCTGCGTTGCGCAAGAAGACAGGTTACACCTTTGCCAATTGTAAAAAGGCTTTGGAATTGAATCAGAACGATGTCAATGCGGTAAGTGCCATGATAATCATATGGATAAAATTCTAACAATTCAGTCAAATTCATTTTCACATCATTCAGTAGGTGGAGGACCATTAAGAAATTGGAAAAGGGGATAATGACTGTAAATAAGGATCTTATTCGACACTTTGACTTCATTTTCTCACAAATTGGCTAGTTTCTTATTAGTTGAAAAATAAGCAAATATTTATTTTAAATTAAGTAATTTAACGCTGTGGGAGCACCTTTTCAGTCTGCCTAAAGACACATATTTTATCGTCAATTTGACTTATATTATACCTAGATTATAGATTATACCATTTTTATAGAGGAAAACATTAATTTAGAAAGTTTAAAGAGGCAAACACTGGCTTAGATTTTTCAGAAGAATGATTCCTTCCTTCTAATTCTTGCAGAATGATAAATTTTGTGAAATAGGGAACTTAGATTGATATAGCAAAAGGTATGACTTGTGGAAGATTCAACAACAACTTCCCAGAGATGGTTGTGGTATTCTTAGACCTTTTAGAAAAAGGAACTAGCAATACTACTACTCAAGTACTCTACTGTCTAATACCATCTGAAGGAGGAAACCACTGGTTTAATCCTCTCAGTAGATTTAATGACTTCTGACTGATATACTAGAAGTGGAAATGACTGACATAAACCTTCAATGAACCAGTTGCTTAGACCTTATAAAGGAAACAACCACTGTCTTAGACATTTAATAAAAGAAACTAATAAACCTTCTAGAAGTCGCAAAGGGAATATCCTTAACGAAGGAGGAGGCTCTACCACTGGCTTAGACCTTTCGGATGGAAGAACCAATAGCTCCAACTTTCTAGAAGGTGCATACACTTGATAAGAGCTTTCTGAAGAATAATCCACTGACATATATCTACCAAAATTATTCGGAATATATAATATTGACTAATCTTTTAACTAGCTAACTAAGACCTTTTAGAATAAGGAATCACAAGCTTATACCTTTTAAAAGGTGGTGTCACCAATAGCTTACATTCGAAATTTAGGATGAGGAAGCTACAGGAAAAAAGAAATGCTTCTCTATGAAAGAAAGATTTACACTCATACCCCTTCCCCAAAGATAATAGGCGAAGAAGATTAGACTCAGTTTTTCTCTTAAATACATAAAAATAGAACACAAGGAGTAGTCTACCTAATTACCCTGATCTATTCATAGTTACTCGACAGGTTTCTAATTTGCTTACTTCATAAAAATTAAATCATGTAAATTTGCAACAAATCTCTAACAATATGTTCATTTTAATCTATTTCAGGCTGAAAAATGGTTAAATGACCAAGCCCAAACAATGGGCTGGATAAAGGCTACCAAAGTTGCCGATCGAGTCACAACTCAGGGTCTGATTGGTATTCTAGTTCGGAGAAATCGTGGTGCCATGATCGAATTGAATTGTGAAACTGATTTTGTGGCACGCAATGATACATTCAAACGTTTTGTCGATCATGTTGCTCGTATATGTTTGCATTATACAGATATGACTGAATTCGATGGCGATTTGTGGAAGGTGAGTACAAAATACCCAAAATGATAAATAGAATTTGTATTAGTCGTTTTAATATATATAGTCGAGCTTAACTCGATTTAAGTTCGGTAAGGTCAGTTTAATAGGCAACATTTGTATGTAAATTGCTGCCAATTAGAGCATTCCTTTATCCTCGCTTTAAAATCCTTATGAGATTCAACTAAATCGATTCTTTTCATGTATTGTTTGCAGCTTGGCTTCGATGCAGATGCCCTAAAGAATCTTGAAACACTCGAGGGTGGAACTATGGGCGATCATTTGGCCCTGTTGATCGGGGCCGTTGGTGAGAATTGCTCAATACGTCGTGCCCTTTGCTTTAAAGTGAACAACGGTTTACGTTTGGCCGGTTATGCCCATCCGGCACCCACAAATGTCAGCACCACGGACGATATCACACAAGTGGGAAAATATGGTGCCATTATCGCCTATCGTTCGGAACACAAATTGCAGGATGTTGAATTCAATAAAAGCATTTGCCAACAAATTGTTGGCATGAAGCCCAAAAAAATTGGTGAATACGATAAGGATAAGCCATCGGAAAATAAGGATGAAGAGCCATGTCTAATACATCAGGAATATCTACTAGATGCCGATAAGACAGTGGGAGAAGTTCTTTACGAACGTGGCATAGATATTGTTGACTATCATCGATTTGAGTGTGGCGAGCAAACGGAACGACATCTCGATGAGATTATCAAGGCTCAAGAGCAGCAAAGTAGCAATTAGAAACATTATCTAAATAGTAATTTTTGATCAAAATAAAACAAAAAATTTGCATGTTAAACCCCAAGAAGAACAATATAAACGCAATGAGTCATGTTTGAAAATTGTACATACCTGAACACAGGGAATCACGCTTGACCGCCTTTCAGTCTGTTGGTTGGTGATGGCAGCAACAGGCAACAAAATAATAATAAAAAAAGAATATGTACATATATATGTATGTATGTATGTACTTACCACATTTGGAGTAGAATGAACTGTTTATGGAATATGTGTTTTGTTGTTCTAAAAGCCCGCATGTCATGCAATATCCCATTCAGGCCCAAACAGGTGGTGGTTAGGTGCTGTAATAAACTGACTTGACCGGATCCAGTTTTATCTTTTCTTTTTTTGTAGTTGAAAGTTCCACCCTCTGTAGTCGCTGGTGTGAATTTAAAATAATTGGTCATTCTTTAAAAGCCAGCGAATGGGGGAAATGCTGATGACTTTGTATGAGAATTGGTTTAGATTCGAGGATGACTTTCTATTTTTGTAATGCCTTTGGGAATAACTGAAGTTTTAGTCATTATGTTTACATATTTATGTACATACATACATACATACATATTTAGAAATGTAGCTAAAAAATAGCCTAAGCCATCAAAAAAAGGGCAGCGTGGTGTCTTAATTAAGACATAATCAAACTGATATTTCTCGATTTATAAATTTCAAGTTTTTATAAATATTATATTTCTACTAGTTTTTGAATTATTTTTCAGATTTCAAACACATTTTACGTTTTTTTGCATCCTAAATTTGCACTTCTAAACAATTCTTCTGTGTGTGTAGCGGAAATTAAAAAGAAAACGGTCACTCTGCATAAACAATCAGAACACGTGTGTATGAAAGAGATAACTAGCTAGCACAACGAAGGTCAACCTCCATACATGTGCGAAATGAAATAGAAAAGGGAACAGAAAATACAACAAAACATAGGAATTCTTGGCACAGTGTCACAAATCATATGAAAACGCCACAAAATATTATTAAAGTACAAAAAACAAGAGTCCATATGGATTTAGATTATTGTAAGTGCAAAAGCATTTTAAATTAGGCAATTTATTGACTTACAGTGAGTCAAAAATGTATTGACATATTTAAAAAATTAATATTCCAATATAATAACAGTTATAACTAAATAAAAATAGTAAAAAATATATTATATTATTTTAGGTATTATAATAGTTTTTAAGAAAAAAGAAAAATTAAATGCTTTTTTTGGAATTTACATTAAATAAGCTTAAGCTTAATCATTTTAATTAAAAAAAATAATTCCACTGATACTCAATGTTGGCCAATATGACATGAATACGAACATTTGTGTCGGCACTGAAAAAAGTAGCCCTGGCAAATCATCTAAACAGGACTGGCATTTGATTCGACTTAAAGCAAAAGTGAATTTGCAAATTGTTCTAGAAAAATATGGATTTTTTGGACATTGAATCTTTTCGCTCTAAATACAGTGATATAACTGTTACAGCTGTGCCTTCAGGCGGTAATTCATCGACGAACTGTAATGTACAAAAGGACGGCGATCCATCGATGGACGAACCGTTACTCGTAGAAGAACCACCTCGTGTGGAAATCACCCGTGTGGAAGTAGTAGGAGGTTCAAATGGAGGTGGTCATGGTAGTGTTCCACCTCCACAGACATCTAATGAAATGGATCTGAAAAATGCCGCCACTGCGTATGCAATGGAATATAAACAGGTGATGGATAAATTGGAGCATACCCGTTACTTGCAGGCCCAATTGCAATTATTGACCCTAGCCAATGGAGGCAGAGTTCTCGACAACGGTCTCTTTGATCTAATACCATCGGGAATTGGTAAGTAAATCATATTTGGGCCACCCCTTCATTTATGTTATTGCTTAAATTTGTTCAATTTTCCAGCTAATGATCCCACTGCAAATATAGTGGATAAATATTCAAATATTTTGGCTACTTTGGCCAGCATGAAAATGGAAATCTCACCCACTTTAATGGGAGCTCGTGGGCCTAGGGAGCGTTTGTTACGTGATATTGCCCATGCCCGAATTTTGGTAAGGGAGTGTATCATGCTAATTGAACGGGATCAACAGCAAGAAGAGCAGCAACAATAAACCAAATGACGTCAGACGAAGAAAGGGGAGAAAGGAAAAGAAAGAAGCAGCACTTAGGTTTCAATTCCATTCCATTTGTTTACGATGCATAATAAAAGCATAAAAAAATACAGTAAAAGAGAACACAGTTCTTAGAACTACCTCTGTCTCTCTCTCTCACTCTATGGGATAGTCATATTTTGACACTTGCAGTCAGCGAAGCGCAGCAAAAGTTGTCTACAACACTGACTATGTCGACCTATTGATACCCTGCACTTAAAAGGAACAATGGAATTCATATATAAACTTACTGATTTATATATTGATTATTAATTATTTTCCAGACCTTGTTTTTATTTTAAAATATATATTTTACTATTTGAAATTTGCTTTAATTGCAAGCTAATGAGAAATTTTAATGTTTTTTAAAGTTCTTATAAAATTTGTTCATCCCATTATACCCTGTGCTGCCCATTGATATGGCAGGCCTCTACATAGGTAAAGGGTCAAAAAACACGAAAGAGCAAAAGCAAAAACAGAAAAAAAAACGAAGCCTAAGTCAGCTGCTCTGCTCTGCTCTGTCATGCCCCTGTGCCTGGGCGCGCATGCTTCAATTGAAGTTTTTCGTTTCGTGTTTCAGTTGATTCATTTGCGGCTTTCCAGCTTGAAGCGGAGTTTCGGGCTTACGCATGATTCTCGCCAATTTTTTGTTAACGCTTCCGTTTCGTAATTCGATTTGTGCATAATTTGGGTTAATTTGTTTTGTGTATCAATTTCCGCAAAAGCTATAAACAAAAAGAAAGGAAACCAACAGAAACAACATACATACACACATACATATGTACATACATACATATGTACATTTGAGTTTGTCCATCTTGGTCGCTATGTTCGTAAGGAGTAACGGTAAACAACAATAGTGAACAAAACGGAATTGGGTGACAACAATTAATAATAGGAAAAACAGAAGAAAAAATTCAAAGTGTGAACAAATTTAGATCGTTTGAGACCAATTAAAATAAACAACAATTGCAAACAACTTTTAAGCGCCGGCGCAGCAGCTGCACTTTTGTTTTCCCCTTCCTGTTCCCCTCATTTTCTTTGCTTCTGTCACATTGACGACAACCATAAAAAAAATGCCGCCATTTAATTTCATCAAACAGGTGAGTGTAAATGAAAAAAATCAACAATTTGTAATATTTTTTGCATTGTTAAACAAATTATGAATTAAATTGTCACAATTTTGTCTTGAGTATTATTATTATAATTGTGTAAGTGTGTTTGGAAATTTTTCGTGGCTATTAAAGTTGCAGAACTTTTCACAATTTGTTAAGAGATAATATGTTAATGCATATGAAATATTGGCATCACACTCTAACGCATAGTTACAACCATATGGGTGTGAGTTTTTCCGGCGAAGTACCAAGGGTGCGGGGCAAAAAAGGCGTTTACGTTGGCCGCTACTTTGGAAAATTTTGAAATAATATTGTACGCTTTGTTTAAGAAATAATTAGATACCACAATTTTGTTCCAATTTAAGTACACATAACGATATGATTTGCATTGGTTTAAGACAAATTAAGGATATTCTTAAAAGAGAAATAACAAGATTTTATGCAAAACAAACCAACAAATTCTGAGTTAATAATCCTGATCAAAATTCAATAAATTTTTGTAACTTTAGATAGGTTGTCTATCATATTAAAATTATCTATACAAAGGAGAGATATTAAGCTAAGCCAATTGATTCCTCATAATATTTTACGTCTAACTCTTCGCAAATTATTTAGATTTTTGGATTTTAAGACAAAAATTCCTAGATATTTCAATACTTTGCTTTTTTGTACGAAGTCTTGATCCAATAGACAGAATATAACTTCTACTTATTATTGTAAACATGGAAATATGTACATATGTATGTTTATATAAACTTTACTTATGAATTTAATATTTGCTCTGCTTATGAATATGAAAACATTTTAACCAATTGGATTTCAAGCCAAGTCGAGCTGTTGACCAAGAATATCCTTCTTTCCATGTTTCGAAACAAATACTTCATATCTAAGCTTTTGGGTATAAAATATACCCTAATAATGTAACTGAATGGTTTTGAATACTAACGTCAATTCATTTCAGTTATAATTGAACGGAGCTGAATGTCTTCAGGATTGTTTGGAATGATTCACACAGATGTATAAAAATTCAGAGAATTATATTATATGTATTCATAGTTAACTGGTATATGGTGAAAAACTTTAAAAATTAAAAGTCTTACCTTCGTCATCGTGATCGCGTTCAGAATTTACGAAATATTCAAAACAAAACACTTTATCTTTCCATTATTTATAGTTTTTTATATTTCCAATCTATCCTAATTATGTAGATCATAAGATTGTGAAGGGTCCTCCAGCTTTCTGTGGCCTTCGGGGACGAATCAACAGTTTGTTTCTGTTCTAAATTAGAAGTCAAGGCTATGACATCTTTTCAGACACCAAAAAAACAATATATATTGATATTCTATAAAAGATACATGATGATTCATCTTGGTGATATTTTGTTTCATCTAAAAATTGGCACGAAAATATGACATCGTCATTCAATTACCTTTTCAATTAATTACAATAGTTTGTTTACCTACCAATGGTGACACAACAAGTGATTTTCTTATTGTTAAACAACATTTTGTCAACAATTGTCTGCCATATTTCAGCCGTTTAATTATGTTTTTTACGATATTCACTTTGGATATTCAGTTTCGAAAACCATGATTTTATATTAAAGAAGCTTGTCAATTCGTTTTTGAAGTGTATTCTTAAGAAAGGGCACAAAAAACATTGGCAGCGACAATATTACCACAAATGTCTGAGTTTTTTTTAAGCGATTTCTCCTATAACCATATCAGTTGACAAGAAACCGACAAACGTGTCTAATTGGTAAAAACCAAATGAATGAATATGATTCCAAACATAACAAAAATCTGAACTGAAAAGCAATTTGAATAGATTTATCTCAATTTGGTGAGGAGGGAACGAGAACACACAGCTGGAGAAGTGGCGCTGTAATTAAGCGTGTCTCAATTTTTTTTGGGTGCCTCTGAAGATGCTTCATCTGATAGCTTCCGGTGATTAAATGTGGTCTCAAAACAAAAAAAAAAAGACCAAAGAATTGAATAGCACAGAGAAACAGAAAAAGAAAGAAAGGCTAGCCATAAAAAGGTGGGAACAATTTCCACGCCCAAAAAAAAAAACCAAACTAGAGATTTCTTTCCAAAAACAAAAAATTTTAAGATTGTTGTCTTGGTTTTACAATGCAAATGGGTCAATGGACAGTGTTTTAGGAGGCTAGTTTTTTTAATTTCAGTTGGTATGATTATAAATAGATGTCTGTGTGTGTGTGTGTGCGTGTATGTGTGTGTGCGTGTAAGTGTGTGTTTGTATTTTGGGGCCTGCCTAATGAATTTTTTAGAAGCACGTTAAAGCCTCATTTTGTTTAATTTTTGTTGGTCAAGTTTTTCCTCTTTGTCCAACGATGAATGGATCTGAGTTTGTGTGATAATTAAGATGAATGACCCCGAAAGAAAATCAAATAATAACATCTCTTCGTATTAGAGATGAGAGTTACACAGAGCATCATATAAAGGAAATTTAATCACATTATCGGATTTGGTTTTATTGGATAATTAAAGCCTAAATTCTGATTATTCTATATCGAAACCGAAAATGATTAAGAATCTCTTGTTTTTACAGAGACTATAAAAAAGTTCGATATATCGACAATTTTGGCTAGGAAATTGAAAAATGTCTCAACCCAACGAATTTCAAGTTTGTCAGGACTTTCTCATTGAAAAACCGAACATGTAAAATATATTCTCAAGAAACCTCCGTGACAGGAACTTCTCGAACATCTTCTACTTACTTTGAGGTATCGTTCTTGTAAGCTGCATCTCAAATATAGTCGTTATGGGACCTAATTCATTTTATTTATAATATTTATTTTCTTTGTGGGAGGACATCAGATTTTATGTCGCTATTTCAATATCGTTTTCGAAACCTTATCCTCTTATGCTTATTGTTACATAGTTTTAAAAGAATTAGTTACTTTGAGCTTAATTCATTCTTTTTAACCTATCAACTTATAAGCAGACTTCATTATAGAAATGAAAACTTTTTGAACATTCCAATTTTGTCTCTTTTTTTTCGTTCTCTCCTTCCTAAATAGATCACAAATTTTTCTTTTTCTATGGCCAAATCATCTTCTTCTTTTTCTTTTTCCTGTTAATACTTATGTTAAAATTTATTAATGCAATTTGTATTATGTTCTTTTGGATTGAATAGAGGAAATATTGCCTCATGACAAAACGACAAAACGACAACTATTTCTAGAAATAGAGAATTAATTTTCTAAAAATAGAACTACGACTAATGTGTGCACTTGGAGGCATGAAAATTCCTTTTTTTTAGATCCATGGAAAAAGACTTACGCGAATTCCTTTATTGATTAAAAATACGCCTAATCGTCCAAATTTTCAAATCAAAGATAAAAGTATCCTTCTGGTAAATATAGTTAAGATCAGTCTATGGTTTAGTTGATCGTGACTTAACTATCGCCAATGAAAGGCATATAAAGTGATTTCCTTTTCATAATCCCCTCTACTCTAGTTTCTTATTCACAATCACGCTCACATCTCTAACTGTGAAAGTTATTGCACCACACTCTATCCCATTCGAAAGATGTAAGTTGTTTCTTTTCGGGGTAGAAAGGCTGTTTTCAGGTAAATATATTATCTTAACTCCATGTTGAACTTTTGGCTGCCTAATATATTTGCATTTCATTTTCTTGGTCTTTTTTTTTTTGGTTTTTAGTTTAGTTTAATATGTAGTTATCATAGAGGTTAATTGCATGTTAAATAACTGTTAAATAACGGTAATTTCGTGTATACATTGTTTGTGCAATTGTTTTGCCTCTTTTTGTTCAGTACGCGCACAGTTCGCTTTTTCACCTTTTGTAATTTCGAATGAAGAAATTATTTTTGAACTTTTCGCCCACACAACGAAAAAAAAGACCAGACACCTTTCGACTTCAGGTTCGACTACTTATATTTATTTTATTTTGTTGTTGTTGTTTTGTTGAGCGTGGGAAGAAATCAAGTAGCGTCTCCCAATTGTTGAAATTATTTGTTACGGTAGCAATTTCAATGCATAGACCAAAGGCAGAAGAAGACACAAACATGAAATGAAATGCAATCTCAATAATCAATTGCAAAGAAAATCCAAAATTGGTGCTCTCTTAGTCTCACCTTTCGAAATCGCATTTGATTAATGACGCTCTGTCCCGATAGTTGTTACCATTCCATTTTTGGTTTCCCAATCTTAAACACAAAAACTAATTAACCATTATAAATGCTAAGTTTTGTTTGTGATAAATGCACTTTTGTTTGGTAAGTCAAAACACCTGTTATTGATGCTATTGGGTGTGGAGTGGGGTGGTTGGGAGCCGTTGATTGTGTTATACAGTTGCTTTGTGACTGGTTCGGTAAAAAGGTGAAGCAAAGAAATGGAGAAAGAAGTAGAAAGATTACATTGATATTGATATACTCTTCGAAATGATTGATTTTTTTGGAATGGAAATCTCATTGAAAAGTGGTCATTTTGAACAAAAATTATGTTGGATTTTGTGTTAAACATTTCGATAAATTAATTTTTTCCTTAAAATACAAACTGTTTTATGTTGTTTATTTAGTTTATCTTTGTAAGATGTATTAATCAAATTTGTTTTACAAAGCATAATAATAATAGATTCAGGTGATGGATTTTCGATCGTAGACAAGTTAAAAATATAACATTTATAATAGGTCTTTGGACTGTGACTAGTAAATTTATTAGCTGAAATGTGTAGCAGTTGTATAACATATTTATTTCAATTCTACAGCAAATTTTACTACTTGTATAACAGATTTCCATCAGTTGCATAGGCAGTAGTTTAATATCAGTTTTCTACCAGATGAATATAAATTGTAAATCATTTCTTTAACGGTATTTCCAGTTGTATAATAGATGTTTACCAGCTCCATAGATTCTAATTGAGAGATAAATACTGATTGTATACCACATTTATATAAGTTCTATTCCTTTCCCTAAACAGTATCCAGTTGTATAACAGATTAATACTAGGTGCATGGGCGCTACTTTAATATCAGCATCTTTTAGTTGTATAGACATAGTTAAATATACATAAATAGATAGTAGTTCAAAAACAGATAAATATTCATTATATACCAGGTTATGCATTTGCATAATAGATTTCTTTCAGTTGTATAGAAATTCGTTGAATACTACATACATAACACATTTATTCCACTTGTACATGAATATTCTATAGATACTACCTAAATCTGTGCTGTATAACATATTTAAAACAATTTTTTAGTCAAATTATATCTTGTGTATAATTGATTTCTACCAGCTGTATAACAAATTTCTATGGGCATTAGGTAAATCTGAGCTATACAACAGATTCTTAACAGTTGTGTAACTAGTTAAATCTCTGGTATAACGGATTTCCACTAGTTGTATAACAGTTTTTAATATAGTATTAATGAATATATGACAGCTTAAATAGACTGTGTGACAAAAACAAATAAAATATATAACAGTTGTTTAGCTGTATACAGCTAATACAGCTAATAGTTATGTATTAGTTGTATTACAGTTTTCTACCAGGTGTATTAAACTTAAGATGTAGAATACCAATCAGATTGCAAGTGTATAACAGTTTGACATATTAAAATATAATATTGTTATACCGGTTAGGTATAGGAACTCTACTACAATAGTTTTAGAGTAGTTTTAAAACTGTTTTTATTTAATAATTCATAATTTTCACTTGAACGTGCAAAGCACTTTCCCATAAAGATAACGCAACAAATGGAATGATTTAGCTAATTCTTCTTATCTGATGATCAATAGAATAAATGAAGATCAATTCTTGGGAATGTTGTTGTAGTCAGCTGGTCGTCTAGCCTAGAAACGATGGCAATTAATGTTGACTAGCGGCGGCTGGATGCTGCTTCTCCCATTTTTTTCCACGTCGATCTTGTGCATAGTTTTGCCCATCTTCAGCTGGCTGGCTGGCTGACTGGATGAATTCTCTGGCTAATGAAAAGACAGTAAAAGAGCATAAAATCGGCACAAGAAGACACAATCACCGCTAGAGGGGATCAAACTGAAGAGAGAGATAAATATGAGGTGAAATACTGAAAGAAAAACCACACTCGAGAAGTCAAAGCGGTACATTTATAGCGACTGCGACTGCTGATGCTGCTGCTGCTCCGTTTCCCGTTTACTTTGCTGCCAGAAGAGGTTGTTGTTGCATGCTGCATGTTGAGTGTTTGCCGCTGAAGCTGTGGCAAATGCCACAAAACTGCATGTTAAACTTTACGTAAATGTCGCGTGTTTTAGTACTTCCCCCTTGTACCAGAAAATCAAACAATGCAAACTGTTTATTTTGGTGAAAAGGAAAAGTCAATTATCATAAATTGGTAAATTGTAGCGAAACAAAAAAAGTTGCATTGCTTCATCTCATAATGGCTAAAAGTCGCACATTTTGGTTTGGTTTGTTTTGCATTTTACAATTTAACAATTTGTGCTTTCATTTTTCATTTCATATTTTTCTTTTTTTTGTTCAGTTTTCTTTCTTTTTTTTTAGTTTTCACGCCTTGAACCGAACCGAACTGAACCAAAGCAACCAAGCTCTCGACTCAACGGTTGATTGAACTTGTCAGAGTTTTGAGTTACTCTACTACAACAAAAGAGAGTTGGCAGTTGTTGGAGATTTTGAAAGGCTTTGCATTGTTGTCTTATGTTGTTTTACCCTCGACATACCATAGTATACATATGAATGTAAACCCACCTACTTCAGTTCTCCTTGGGCTCAAGAGGTCTCCCGACTCCCAACTCCCAACTCCCAACTCTCCACTGTACCCCATGAACTTACATTACACAAAGGTATTACCAAACTCCAGTAGAGTTCGGTAAACTTCTGCGTATGCAAACGTATCTATAGATAATTTCTACTAGTTAATGTTCATGGCAGGCGTATAGACATAAATCATAAGAAAATGTTGCGAAGAGCAAATGGTGGAAGAAAAGCATTGCAAATCAAGTCAAGCGAAACAAACAGTTGACAAAAGTTTTTAAAAAGGAAAATGAAATGAAAGAAAAAAGAAAAGGAAAATCCATGCAAATTATCTATAAGATTTCCCGCCCTCTTTCTCACTCTCTTTTAATATCTGCTTGATTGCATATGAAAAATATCCAGTGAGAGTCTTGTATAAACCGTATTTGTTACACTCAGTCAATTAACATAGTTGACAACAAAATTTTAACCAACTTTTCCGGAACAAATATTCTTTTTTCATACCAAAGATGTAAATTATATTGACTAGTTAATATTGGTTTTCTTAAACAAAGCTTATTTGGAATTATCATTTCAGCAGTATCGAAATCATGATACAGTGTAATGAGTTTATTAAATATTATTGTTTTATGATTGAATTACTAATATCCTTTAGTTTGGGTTTAAAGCCTTACCACCAAACGGACTTTTCTTCGAAAGGGATACCGCAAAGGTAATAATATGAAAGTCTGGAAATTAAGATTGATTCTGATTCCGACAGAGTTATTTGTCCTAATTTATTTCGTAACATCTATTTATTGTATTTGGACGAAGTTTACATGGAAACCAAAATTTTAGACACAGAAAATGTATATCATATTACCAGACATAAATTTCATTTTGAATTATCAAATACTGATATCCTCTATGAGGTTTGGTAGAGTTTAAGCCTTACCAAAGGAGACTTGGCATGCTAGTCCACTGTATTTTCTAAAACCTCTGACATACTTACAAGAAGCAAAACGTTTGTCTAAAAATAATAGAGTGCAATGGGTGAACAAACTGACTTCTAAATTTTTGAGAAAAGAGTATCTTAATTACAAAAAAAAAGTGGGAAAAAAAGTTATTAGCTGACCAATTAGGATCAAATACTGAAGCTTTGCAGTTGAAACACTCATGAATCGAAGTAGAACGAAGTAAGATGCCGATCCTTCTCTATCCTTTCAGGCTATTTACCATTTGTGACAACTGTCAGTTAATTGTGGGTCCTAAAAACAGAAAGGTATATAAGCCTGTTCTTAATTAAAGGCTTTTCCAACACTTTGTAGATTATTCGTAAATATCTAACAAATTTCTTAGCCTTAGGTTTATATGTCAAAGTTCTAATATTGATTCTTTGTGAAAAAGGTTCATAAAATATTAGTAATAAATGAAACTTGGCGTAGTAAAGACATAAGTTTGAATTTAATGAACCAATTTTATACTTTTTCATAGTTTGTTTTGAAGAAATCATCAGCGATCATGGGTACTTTATCCCCAGCGCATGTAAATCAGTTTATATTTTCGCGAGAACGTCGTCGATTTGGACGGCAATGTGTATTCTCGGATCGTAATGAGCTACTCTTGAGTGTGAATCCAAGTGCCAAGTTGCGCATGAAATACGTTTTGGCCAATCCGGTGAACAAGTCTACCCAATTGAGTGATCAAAGTGCAGCATCGACCATTGAGACTGAGAACGTGACATTCGATCAACATGGAATGAATCACTTTGAGGGCGGTTGGAATATCAAAGAGGTGAATGTTAACGATGAAGAATCGACGAATCGTTATCGCAAAAAAGTTGAACGCGAGGATACCTGGGGCGTTGAGGTGGGGCGTTTGTTGCGGGATACAATGTCCATAGCGCAGCAGAATAATGCCATTAATATTTATCAAAATCATTTTGAGGATCTGCCCGAAGAATTGGGATCGGGCATTAAAATGGAAATATCGGGACGAACTATTAATATATTTCGCGACCTGTGGCGGCCCCAAAGACATTTGACAATGTGCGAATGGATGCCGAGCAATCCAACAGAGTTTCTGGCCGTATACTCCAATTTGAAGCGTTTAAAGAAATCGTACAAACGTTTGATTAATCGTATGCCTGATTTTGGCAATGACAATTCATTTTATATATGGGATATTTATGATCCAATCAAACCATTGGCTTTTTTTGAAAACAGAGGGGTCGTTTCATTTGCCAAGCTGTGTATAAAGGATGAGAATGCATTAATTGGTGGTTTGTATTCGGGCAAAGTTTGTCTATGGAATATTGCCGATTATGGTTCACCCAAACGAAGTTGTCCGCTAGAGGTAGCACATCGTGAGGTCACCTCGGCTCTTTGTTGGGTCCATTCGAAATCCAACACTGAATTCTATTCTGGATCACTAGATGGTTCGGTCAAGTATTGGGATACTCGCGATCTGAAGATGCCAACACAGGAACTGCTGCTCGAACCGAATACCTCTGATATACAGGATCGTCAGAACTCTCATGGTGTTACCGTCTTGGAGTTTGAGTATACCATACCTGTGCGCTATATAGTGGGCAGTGATATGGGATATGTGTTTGTTGGTAATCGCAAAGGTGTGACCCCATCCGAAACACTTCTCAGTCAGTATCAGTTATTTGCCGGTCCCATTCGTAGCATTGTGCGTAATCCATTCTTTGTGAAGAATTTTTTAGTTATTGGCGATTGGCGGGCACGCATCTGGTCCGAGGAGTATAAAAACTCGCCCACTACTATGTATATAAAGAGGCAGAATCAGTTGACTTGCGGTACCTGGAGCACTGGACGCTGTTCTCTGTTCGTAACTGGCGATAGTGTTGGAAATTTGGAGTTTTGGGATCTTTTAATGAGTCATCGCACTCCCATTCTGTCCATACCATTACGACAACGTATTACCCATATTGCTTTCCATCCGGATGCGGAATACCTTACAGTCGGCTTGGTCACGGGAGATATTCAACTGATGAGACTAGACGAAGGCATGCTAACAGCAACTATCAAGGAGAAGGCATTGATTGCAGCACTTTTCGAGCGAGAGATCTCACGGGGCAAGCTATTGGAGTCCCGCGAGGAGGAGATTAAGCTGAAGCAACGCAACACTGTATTGCTGGCTGAGGCAGCTGAACGTAAAGCTGAAGAGGAACAATATTTGGAAATGGCACGTGCCTTTTCCCTACAAATTGATCCCGATAATGCAGAGGACTTTCTAAGGCTAATAGAACTCGATGGGGATTTTCGTAAAGCTTTGGGCGACTTTCATGAGGCAATCCATAGTGTATCGAAGAAGCGTTCTGAACGACACTTTTCCAATGAACTGACAGTCTTTGAGGCAGGTTACGAATCGTTTACGGAATTGAAGACAGAATCCAAGCCAGAAATACAATTAACCCTGCAAGAGCCAGAGCTTGAGCCGGAACCAGAGACTGTTCCTCCTCCTGAAGCAGAGGTTGTCCCAACCGAAGCAACCGATATTGTTGCGCCGCCGGCAGATCGTTCCACATTACTAAAGAATTCTTTTTAAAATATTTTATAGAAAGCAAATTCATATGCATTAAAATTTATAATACGTTAATTTAAAAATATCTGGATAAAGCATTAGGATACTTGTTTTAATTTTCTATTATCTTATTTTAAATTGTCAGATATTTCATATTTGCATACCACTTCATTGCAGATCATACAAGAATATATGTATTAAATATATTAAATATTTGTATAACAGTTCTTTAGCAGATTATATAGGCACACACTTGGATAATTAGCAAGTTGTGTTTGAACTATTCCAACTAAATTTATGAACTTTAAATCGCTGTACAAGAGTTTTTTAAGGGTTGGGAATAAATCCTCATAATGTATGTATTTCATATCAAATGCTAATAAGATGTCTGCAAAACCAAATTTTGTAACTAGATTTAATTTAAGTAAAGACCAAAAATTATATGATACAAGTACAATATGATACAAGTCTTATAATGGATGTAAAATCTAGATGAAATTGTTATGAATTTTTAAACTAAACAAAATGCTTTGTTTTTCAACTTTTCCCTTGCCATTTTCCCGCTCACCCATCTTCTGGTTGAACCGCCTTCTTTGCCAACTATTTACAAAAGCATAACAAAATGCGCGCTGCGCTTTCTGCGTTTTCTTCTTTACCGCTAAACTTGAAAAGACACACAGTCAGACAGTGGGGGGGACCACAAGACACATAACTGATAATTTTCATTCAAGTTGATTTTCCTCTGACTCACAAACAGAAGTCTTAGTCGTAGTCTTAGTAATAGTGAACGCAACGACGCTTCCCACTCTGACTTCGACTCCAAACTTCGACTGCGAAGCCGCCGACTCCACGACTCCGACAGTTGTCTCTTTGGTGAACCATAAACTTGGTGTGCAGCATTTTGCCACGGACCAGTCTGCAATCGGCTCTTGTGGCAAACACAACGCCGATTTAACGCGCCTCCTCTCGATTCTTTTGGATTTTGTGAGAGTTGAAGAAGATAAAAACGATCAAATTTGCCCTGGAAACTAAAATCAATTTATATATCTACAACATTACTCCAGACATTTCGTCATTGTCGTATGAAATTCAAAATTATTTTAGTCAATTTTTTACAGAATTCTCAACAAAATTTTTAGTATATACATGTGTAAAATATAGTGTGGTGTGTGCGCGTGAAATTTAATCAAACTCGAATCCAGATTTTCACTTTTGGGTTGAGCTGCGCGCCGGTCAAACATTTGAAACTAGTTCAAGGCTGCCTGCTGACCGCACTCTCCCCTCCATCAACAACATCATCGTCATCATCATCAGCAGCTATATCCTTGTCAACTATCTCATATAGCCTCAAGATCTCATCAGCATGGAGCTATCACTGTCACCAAAAGAAACGGTAATTATAGAGATGAAACACACCACAGAGATCTGTCTATATTGTATATAGATATCTCTTCTCTCTTTGACGCTAATTAAGAGTCCACTAAACTTTTGTTTATCCAGTTAATATTTATTGAGGCTGAATGGATCTATTTGTCTGCTTAGTTAGCACTTGAAAGGAGTTTTGTTTTTGGTGTTAATTAAACTACATTGTAGACGTTTGCTAGGTGTTGTTTATAGGTCAATACCAATTTGAAGATGTTAAGAAAAAACAGAAGTCATCCAAATAGACAGGAGTTTGAACTCAGACTACATTGCATTACCATTGAACCACTTTTAGACTTGTTTTTGAATATTTTCTGTTATTATTATTCTAAATCAAATATTGTTATCATACTATTTTAATTGCTGACAAAGTTTTTAGATATGCCTATCTAAAATTCAGATTCTGATTGCATGATCCGCCTTCTTTTGTTAAAATCGATATAGTTTATCTTGATTTTTAGAGTAGAGGACTTTTTTTTGAGGGTTTTTTAAATAATTGCGTGCTTAACATAATTCCATAAATTTTAAAATTTGAAGAAATGAAGTAAGTAAGTCGTCTCGCCGACTTAGGTATACCATACACCAGTAAAGCAAATATTTCAACTTTATTAAATAAATGCATTTTCACATGCTTCTTACAAGCATATCTTAGTATCTCGCTCACTCAATCATACGAGCACCCTAGCGCCCCCACCAGCCAACGGCCAACTCCGGCCGATTTTTGTCCGATTTTGATCAAATTTGGTATTTTGCTAGATATTAGTATTAAATGTAATTGTGCCAAATTTGATTGCATACGGTAAAAAAATACGGGAGATAATCAAGTTTTTAAATTACGGGGGCGGAGAAGGGCGTGGCAAAATTTTTATACATTTAAAATGTGTGCATTTACTAAGCGAATATACATACCAAATATGGTGTCTCTAGCTGGAATAGTTTTTGAGATAAACGCTTTTTTTAAATTGCGGGGGCGGAAAGGGGCGTGGCAAAAATTTGAAATAAACTTGATCACTCTACATACTACACGAGTCTACATACCAAATTTGGTGACTCTAGCTCTTACAGTCTCCGAGATCTAGGTGTTCATACGGACAGACGGACGGACGGACGGACAGACGGACATGGCTAGATCGACTCGGTTGTTGATCCTGATCAAGAATATATATACTTTGTGGGGTCGAAGATGCTTCCTTCTGCCTGTTACATACATTTTGGCGACTTTAATATACCATTTCACCCTATGGGTGTATGGTATAAAAACACATAATATTACAAATATAAGTAATAAATATAAATTGCCAATTTTGCGAAATTAAGTCATATATCCGCTGTCACTTTCATATTAAAATAATTTTGGTTTCACTACCAAGAATTTCAAAAATGTGACTATAACAGATAGTTTTTTAATACAAATTTTGGCATAGTTTAGTAAATAAAATCAAATTTAATCAAATAAAAATGAGTAATGCATTAATATATAAAGCTCAGTAAAAGTTAACGCATTCTAAAATAATATGCAATGCATTTTATTAGTTAAAAGTGTTGAAAAAAATATGTCATTCATTTTTTATTATACTATAAAATTTAGGATCTCTAAATTTATTTTTATTTTTTTTAATGTGCTGAAATTGTACAACGGATTAAGGATCTGACAAAGATTATTTAAATATTGAATATAACTTAAGAATTATTCAGAGTAGTACCTTGAAAATAAAAGTTGTCAAATGAAGACATTTTTATCCTTTTTTGCTCACTCTTTATCTTTACTAATTGGATTCTAATATTAATCATTTTTATTCAGATTGAGAATTGTTGTTTAAAATATCATTATTGCGTTTCAGAAGTGTATATTAAATTCGGCTCTCTTGATTGAGCTTCCGGTATTCTGTCTCTAAAGTTTCTGTTCATTATCTTTTGAGGCCTCTTCTAAATTTTTTCCATCTTGTTTTTATTTTCTTTTTCTTGTTGTTTTTTGTTTAGAACCTTTCTTGAGGCAACTTTAATGTAGTAATTGATGAATGTTAATTGTCATAAACGTAAAACTGTGAAAGTCTCTGAGGCTAAATAACTTTTTATATTTTTTTCTCTCCTCTTTTGTTTTGTGCCACTTTTTTTTGTATATTTGTACCGCATTGTTTTTTTTTTTGTGGTGTCGTTTGTTTGAAATGACAAATGTAGTTTAGCTGTCAGCAGACAGAGAAAAAACATATTAAAGACTGGTTCAATCAATCATTAACCATGACTTTGGTTCCGATCAAGAGGAAAAACTAATGTTGCTCCATATGCCCGTTTACAGGCAATAATTAAAATGTTTTCATGTAACACATAAACAAACAATTCAAATAAAAAAGTAATTACAAAAAATGCATCAATATACACTAATAAAAAATGGATAAATAAGTTGTGAGTAAAAAACAAATTTTGTCCATGTTTTTCGAAAATCTCTCAACTAAAAAGAAAGGAAACAAAATAATATGGCCACCAATCAAAAAATCCGCTTATACTGAAATTTATCTTTAAAGACTTTTAAATAAAACTTATTTTAGATTTTTTTACATTTGTGTCTTTATGAATTTGCTAAAACACATAATAAATATAAACAAATCTTGAATATTTGGGAATTGGCCATACAAAAAATTATGTCTTTCGGTTTAGAAAATTCAGTAATTTTCAAAATAGATTATGAATTCATTAAAATTGACTCACCACTTGAAAAATTCACTAGTTGAGGGTATAACAAACTTAAAAAAGTTATATAAATAAAATATTATTCCAAATATTAACATTTTGAAGGGTATCCAAACCCCAACGACTTCCCCTATATCCGTCTTTAATCTTAAAAAAAATTGTATTTGTTCTAAGCAGAAAGTTGTTATTCTCTTCTTATTCCAAAACTTTTTTTGACTGATGGCAGTTAAAATCAAAATAAAATACAAATTAAGAAGCTTAAACAATGAATAACAATTTCCCATCAACTTGTTAATGGTAATTATCCTATCGTACTACTCATGAATCCGATACATACGCATTTCTTAAAGAGTATTCGCAGTCCGTCGCAATTTTTCATCACTTTTTGAATGATAGGCGAAGCATGAACTAGTTTTGGTTTGGGTGACTTGAAATGTAAATGAAAATGAATATGTAGATGAAAACGAAATGTTTCAAATATCAAAACAAAGTTACCACTAATGACCTCAACGTTGCCGTTACACGATCGATAAAGATTGAGTTGCATATATCATTTATTGATAGTTCCCGCCCCTTTCTGTTGTTGTTGCTGCTCCATTAGCTTCAAACAACAGTTTGAACGACTTTCGAGCAGCAGGCAACGTGCACGTTCCATAAATAAATTGAAAAAGAAGAGAAAAATTAATTGTATGATAAAAACAAAAACACAGAAAAACAGAGAGAAAGAAGAAGAAAACAAAAACTGGCTGCGGTATAGTTTTCACTATCACTTAACTAGAGGCAACCAGCCAAGATGCAGAGCACCCATATGCCCCACATCTGCCCCACCTCCCCATTCTATCATCAACTTATTCGCGGCCAATACCAAAGTCAAAGTCGTTTCAAATACTTGTTTTTTTTTTCATTTTTCTGTGACATCCTTGGATTCGACCGAAGCCTGTTTCCAAAATGATTGGTTTGACAATTGTTGAACATTTGGGGAAAGGTGTTGGCGTTGTTTTTTTTTTTAATTTATTTTTGCTGTAAGTTTATTTCTAATGTAGTGTCTGACAAGACAGCTATAAATCATTTGTTAGGTAGGAGTTCAAAAAAACACAATTTCAAATTTCACCAAACAGAAAAACTACAAAAAAAACCTATGATTTTCAGATTGTAAAATAAATCAAAATACCTTAATTCAAATCCATTTACTTCTCCAAATTATTTATCTATATATAGTAACATCATTTCATGTTTAACAAGTTTATGCTTTTTATTTTTAAAAAATCTTAGTAAAGTCATATTTGAGAGAAGTTATTTACGCTTAATTTTAATTGCAATGTTTCTAATTGTAAGTAAAAATGTAATAATTAATACCAAATTAATTTCGTTTTTTATTTTTCAGGAGGTGCGTCCCGATACGATCCCCGATTTAAAAGTCGATGCAACTTTTCGTAAAGTGGCTAAAAATGCAATTACATTTGCCTTATGGAAAATCGACGAGGATCGTTTGGAGGCAGTGTCACGCCCACAATATGGATTATTTTATGATAACTGCGCCTACATAATATATGCCTCGTCTTTGGTGGGACATTATGCCACGCATGAGACCATTGTAAGTTTTTCACACCTCTTTCCATTTAGCTGAGGCATTTAACTAACAAGTTTTTGCTTATTTATTGTAGACACGCGAACAAAAGTCGAATGTATTATTGGAACGCTATATACACTATTGGTTGGGCAGCAATGTGAGCGAACAGAATCGTTCGAATGTTGTGCATAAAATACAAGAGCTGGACTCGTATTTGGGCAATGTGGCGGCTATTTATCGAGAAACACAGAATCATGAGAGCGCTAGATTTCTATCGTATTTCAAAAAGGGATATGAGTGAGTATACAACATTAATTTAGAAGGCTTCTTATAAAAAAATAAGTGAAGTGTTTATGCTAAATGTTGTATATTCCTCCTAGTACTCAATTTTAACGAGCCACCAGGCTCGCTCTTTCTAAATTAGGATGCAAATTCTCATAATATTTAAACTTTACCTCAATCTATGACATTTTATGATTCTTAAATGTCACTTATTCAAGGTTGATGCTTCTTTTCCTTCTTAATTTGCGCTGTTTTTGCGCTTTTGTAATACAAATTTAAGCTTAAGGTCATTGTTTAGGGGTCTAAGTGTACTTAACCTCAAACTGATATAGGATTCACTTTAGTTTTAAGAAAAAAAGATAAAGTACATGAAAACAAGCAAACTTTTGCTCGCTCAAGACCATTTTATACTTTTTAATCACGATATAGTTAAATATTTTGAATAATTGCATAGAATATTTAATAACATAACCCCAAATTTCTTTTCATTTCACTTTTGTGTAGCATACTATCGGGGGCTTTGATTAATACACCACAACAACCACGTCTTTATCAATTAAGCGGTCGGAAATGGTTACGTTCAATTGAATTGCCCACCATTGAGTGGTCACATTTCAATTCCGATTATATAATGATACTCAAAATGGAGACCATTACCTTCATATGGATAGGACGTTCTAGTTCTGGTATTGAGAGACGCAGTGCCCTCGCATGGGTGACCAAACAGTCGCCAAATTCAAATACAACCATAGTCGATGATGGCTATGAACAGGCAATGACTTCGGAGGAGAAACATTTGTGGAACAGTGTGCTGCCATTGCAGAAACGTCTCGTATGCCAGGCAAATCAAAAGAAAAGTTCCAGTTTCAAGGATTTGGAGAGTAATAAATTTCGTATTTATAAATGCAATCAACGCGGACGTTTGCATCTCGATCAACTGGATGTCGGCTTGCCCGCAAAGGATGATCTTAGCGATGCTCATGGTGTGTATTTGTTGGATAACTATGCCCAGACCATCTGGTTATGGGTTGGGGCTCAAGCCCCTCAAGCAGATGCACTCGCCGCCATGGGTAATGGACGTGCCTTTGTGAAAAAGAAGAAATATCCAGATCATACTCTGGTCGTGCGAGTTCTAGAAGGTCACGAACCAGTGGAATTTAAACGTCTATTCGCCAATTGGTTAAGCGTTTGGAGTCAAGAGAATTCGCGTGGTCATAAGCCAGTGTCAACGAAATTTGGTAAATTAGATGCGGTTTCGCTGTGCGAACGACCCAAAATGGCTGCCGATACACAACTAGTTGATGATGGACGAGGTGAACGTATCCTATATCGTATAATTGGTGATCAAATGCATGAAATCTCAAGCACAAAGCCTGTCGTCTTTACCACAAATGCCAGCTATGTGGTTATATATAGTGTACAGGTAGGGTATAAAATGATCAACAAGCTTAATATAATTTGAATAACGTATTTTTCTATTCTACAGTGTGCCACCATTATACCAGCTGATCTGGCCGCTGTGGGAATTAAGACAATTGTTTATCAATGGAATGGTTCTGAGGCCTCTGTGGAAACCATTGGCAAGGCGGATAAATTTGCATTAAAAAGTTTTGAGGATCTGCAAAAGAAAGGACAAACTGCCTCGATGTTTGTTCAACTCTACGAGTTTGATGAGACTCCGCACTTTTTGCAAATCTTTGAAGGCAAATTGATTATAATGCATGGACAACGAAGCGCCATACTTAATAATAACAACAACGATTTCAAGACAAACATAATGCTAGAGACATTCCTGCTGAAAATCTACGGCGATGCCTCGTATAATGCCAAAGCTGTGGAAGAACTTCCCCTATCATCGATAACCTCCAAAGATTGTTATGTGATCAAGACGAGTCATGTGTGGGTCTGGTGTGGTCAAAGTAGTACAGGTGATGCACGCGAAATGGCCAAAACGGTGGGCACTCTCCTGGGTGAAAGTTCTCTCATTCTCGAGGGCAAGGAGACTAAAGAGTTTTGGCAATCGGTGGCTCTATATTTCAATCAAACGCTCGTTATCAATGGCAACGGTACCACTAACAACTGCAATTCCTGTGGCAGCAGCAGCAGCACAAGCAGTAGCACTTCTGGAGCTGGTAGCATGTGCAACGGTGGCAACATTTCGCCAACTCTGAGTAACAATTGTTATTTGAATACGACAGTTCCCATCAAACCACGACCACCAGTTCAACTTTTCTTGGTGTGGTGGCAAGCGAACTCAAATACCCTACTCACCGAGGAGATACTTGGTTTCGATCAGGAGGATCTATGTGCGGATTGTACTTATATACTGGATACTGGCTTGATTACCTACGTCTGGCTGGGCTCACAGGCTTTGAATCAGGAGAAATACACAGCCATTGCTCAGTGTTATATACAAAATGCACCATTTGGTCGTCGTTCGGCAACTGCTTTGGCCATTGTCCGTCAATACAATGAACCGAATGTGTTTAAGGGGTTCTTTGAGACCTGGAAAGATGATTACGGCAAGGTAAGTTTACGGGTTATCAATGGGAAAGGGTCGAAAATTCAATAATAATAAATTAATTCCATAACAAATTTTGATCAAAAAATTAGTCTCAATCTAAGATGGTCGATTTTCTCCAGCAACTTTAATTTAGATTATTAATAATATTCTTTTCTTCATTCTAGAACTTCATCTCATATGAAGAAATGCGCAGAGATCGATGTGCCACTGAGGCGGCTCCCAAAATAAATGGCAATATCGTAAATGGATCTGCAGCATTGATGCGTAACAATCAACAAAAGGACTTTGATGGCCATAAAAAATATCCCGTAACAGTACTTACCCAGGAAACGGATATGTTACCAACTGAAGTCAATCCCCTTAAACGGGAGGTAAGTTGCAAAGAATTTTGAATTTCCATTTCAAACTTAAAAATATATCTTCTTCTATTGCTTAGGTACATCTGACTCATGATGATTTTGTATCGATTTTCAAAATGTCTTTTTACGAATTCGATGATCTGCCAAAGTGGAAAAAGACCGAACTCAAAAAGCTCTACAAATTGTTTTAAATAAGAATTTTCCAACGCACTGTACATAAATAGCCAGTTTTAAAATGAATATATACTATATATTTTGGATTTATGCAAAGAAATAAAGAAAAAATTTATAATAAATCAATAAATAACAATGATTTTATGGTGCAGTTTCCACCTCATCAGAATCGGCATCATCATCACCGCCGCCACCTAAGTAAGATAAAGTTTTAGTATGTTTTTTGAAAAATTCCATATGACTTGCAACTTACTGGGAAATAGTAGACCAATAATGAATTCAAAAATGCCACCCAATAGATCCCAAAACATTATTGCCTTTGTTCGTTTTGTACTCAACTGACAAGCTCAATGGCTAACCACTCAATAGAAATGTCCGAAACGCATCGAAAATCATTTTAAAGGCAGTTAAATTTATAAGCTAAGGTATAAACGATGAGAATACCCATGAAAATTTATGATAATGAAATATTTGTCAACTTTTTAACATTGGTTATAGCTTTCTTAACCTAAGTATAGGCGGGAAATTTAAGATTATAAATCTGTTTTCTTTTTTGGTAACTCTATTCTCTATATTAATATACTCAAGTTGTCTTTAGTTAACGCAACTAAAATTCACTTTTTCTACACGGTATCGAAATGTTGAGACTCTATTTTGTTTTTTTGTTTATTTCACTTAATGAGCCATGACAAAAACGCCACAACTGAAATATGAACTGGGTCAAATAGCCAAAACCTATTGAAAAGCTTTTAAAAACTCGCTCATTATAAGAAGAAAAAAATATTATCCGATTACATCAGTTTGTAATTGTTCAAAAATATAAATTCCAAAGTCTATTGAAATAGTATTGATGCTCATGTCATATCATAATTTTTATTGAATTACGAAAGAAAACTTTACATTTTATTATAAGCTGTAAGAAGAAGATAAAATGTAATATAATCTTTTGCAAAAGAATCTCATATACTTACAAATTCCATCAAAAATCAATATCCCAGACTTCAATGGAACTTGATTTTGGCATTGGTTCCTTTTGTTTTCTTGGACCTTTTAGCCATAATTTGAGGTGCTCGTTGAATCATAATCATAATCTGAGCTATCAGCTATATAAATATGAAATTTTTATTACATATCAATAGTTTTTTACTATATGTTTCGATTACTTATCCAACTCTTCTCCTATATCCTCTAACTTACAGCCGAATAGCACATCGCCAATAAAATCCAGTATAATGCCAAGAATCTCACAATCCTCCATGATGCTACAGTTTAAACTAAACTAAACAGAACTCTGCATCATTTAGTTCTTTTATAGAAGATTTATAAAATATATTAAACTGGTAAATTTCCATAGGTATAATGACAAACTTAATTTAATTAATGTCCAAGTCATTTGTTATAATTAATTAAACACACTTATTTTTGTCATGATGAAAACTCAAATAAAATCGTCGATTTTCATCCATATCAAAAAAGGGAAAACCCATAAGTAATATTTGAATTATTATTATTTGCTTCGATTAACTAAATCCTAAACAATGATCGTTAAAAATAATGTTTTATATTTTATGGTATCAACTTATTTATTTCAAAATAAATATATGCAAATTGATTACCTCTATATGTACATACTTTTCTTGATATGTATATTCTCTTTTTAAACATTAAGAATAATTGCGCTTAATGGATCTTTTGGTATATATACCAGGGAATTACATGAATATACTCACCCATGGACAAATAAATAGGTTTGAGCCTCAGCATTTGACAAATGTCCACATTAAAAATTTATAAGTGGCAAGTTCTACGATCAGAAAACTGATTCTCAAAGATACATAAGTACATGCATAAAGCAAATAACTCTATGAACTCTGTTTGTTTCATAAAAAGCATGTTATACTCCTGGTATTTGTGAGTCAAACCAAAAAGCTATATAATGGAATTGGATTCATCCGTCTACAAAACCAATTTGAACTCTAACTTGTATTCGGAAATATTAATTATAGTTTAAAATAATCTTACTTCTTTCTTACTTTAAGTGATTTGTAAGGAAATACTTGATAAGTAACGAAATATTATTATTATCATCAGTATAGGATTTAGTTGAAACTATTAACCAAACTATTTTTTACAAGAAATATCAACTAGGGACAAAAACTACATTCATACACTGCCCTAAAACCTGAACCCGGACCCTCGAAGGACTGCACTTCAAGCTCTTTAATTTGACAGAAAATACTTCGGAAGACGATTTATTCACATATTTTTTATTTTAATGTAAAAAAATATCAAAGAAGCTAACATCGGCTATGCCGAAGTTTATATACCCTTGCAGTCCTTGGTAATAATAATTTTACATGTTCAAAATTTGTTTTCTGCAACTCAATTCATCAATATACAAACAAAACAATTTTACTCTCTATTTTACAATTTGTTCTTCTTCTTCCCTTATTCCCAAAGCAAAGCAACGCACGCATACACATACAGTTCATGTAGCGTTGCGTCTGTGTGTGTTATATTTATCCGATCACATTCATATTTTGGGATCTGGGGTTTTATATCCAATATTATCACATATGTAAATTTCATAGCATACTCCGATTTTTATGAAAATGTTTCTTCTAGTTCTTCTAGAGCTATATGATATAGTGGTCCGATCCTTATGAATTTCATACTTTATTTTTCCCGGGTAATAAAAAACCCCGAAACAAAATTTAAGACCGATAGCTCTTAAGACGGCTGAGTAAAACGCATACGCACAGACGGACGGACAGACGGACATGGCTATATCAACTCAGCTTCTCATGCTGATCAAGAATATATATACTTTATGGGGTCGGAAACGTCTCCTTCTGTGCGTTACAAACATCTGACCAATTTTATAATACCCTCTGCAAGGGTATAAAAACTGAATACTAATTCATTGAATACCAAGTACTTTTCGGATTTTAAAATCATTTGTTCCTAAAGCTGTGAAAAGCCAGTAAAAACTCATTCGAACGAGTGAAGTATAAATCCAAATGTCTCTCCTGAGCTTTTGAAAATTATTCATGCAATGCTTAAATAATTAACTTCTAATAATGTTCCTGTTAGTCTTTTCTACAATTTCGTAAATTTCATATTCAATATCGTAATATTCGTTCTATATTGGGAATTCTTGTTCATGCTAGAAAACGATATATTCGTTCTTCTGAGAATCTCTGGTCTTGCTTAATCTAAATCAACAACTTCTTTATAAATTGGTATCCAATTTTTCGCCAATTTTACACAAGTTTTATCAACCTATTTATCCATACAAATGACACAATAAGAATCAATATATCAGAGAAGATACAATCCATTGATTTCCCAATACATTTTTCTGTGAATAATAATTGTTGCTATGATGCTGATTAAACACGTTATAATACGAAAACCTTGAAATTTTTTTATAAAATGTGTCAAATACTTGATTTTTGTTGGTTTTATTTGTTTTAATTTAAAACTAAATAACCAAATAGAAGGAAAGGAAAACAACGATTGCTAATAAACATCGTAGCCATACATGGGTGCCTCCATGTAGGCCTTCTGTTGATCTGTAGAATTTCGACGAATTCTTCTACCAATTGGTTCTAAATCGGCATAGCATTTGGGAAAGACACGCTCCACGGCTGCAATGGCATCCTCCTTGGTAATATTACGCACAGCTAGAACAGAGGCCAAGGCCTTGCTCTTGACACAATTCTAAAAAAATATATGAAATCATTAATAGATCGTATTATTAGAGGGGGGGAATCTACTAACCTGATGGGCCTCTTTGATATTAAATGGCGACGCATCGCCCTGGAACATGGCACTTAAAAATGAACAATGAGCCAAATTGGCTGCTCTTATCTCTGTGCAGGCCAAATGATCGACATTACGGAAATCTAATTCGTTATTGCAATAATCAAACATGTGTATCATTTCATGGGTTAGAACGCCATGAACCATGCTTTTGTTTTTCGCCATATTCTGACAGACAACAATTTGATTTAGAGTTGGATCATAGCCACCAGTGACACTGGGATCGCAAACTTCGCACGAGATGTGACGCCGCAAATCGATGGGACAACCGGAACTCTTAAGGGCGCCCATCATTAATTTGACAAGTGGACCATTTTTGACGCACCAATAGACATTCTGTTCGCATTTGAAACGATCGATGTTCTCCTGACCCTCCATGCCAAACAGGACGCGAGTCCATTTGGGTTTAAAGCTTTCACCACGACGCTCTGGGTACAGATCATAACCCCAATCCTTGGTCTCTTTCGGTGGGATATTTTTCTCCTGACCTTCCGTTGGTGATTCCTTCTTAGCCTCTGCGGGTGTGGGTGCTTCTATGGGCGGCTTCTCAGTTGTTGTGGTTGCCTCTTTGGCCCACACTTTGGTTAGAAAATCCATGATTTTCAAAGCCTTCTATTTTTTTGGTTGAATAACAAACCGAACCGGCTGGCTCACCAGCTGTTCATGGTCAAGAGTTGCCACCTGGTTGATGTTGTCTGTAATTGGCGATAGTTATTAGAGATGGTACTTGGGAGTTCAAGAGCCGTTCACACTTTTACGCGCCAATAGTTTTATTTTAAAATAAATATGCCAAATGAACTAGCACTTTGTTCTGCAGAAACGAAAACCGTTGTAGCTTAAAGTTAAAAATAAATACTATTCATCGCTGATATAAACAATTTTTTTTGTGAAATTAAAATTAAAACATCTCTAAATTATTGAATTTACATTTTTTATTTTACTTTTTATTGTATATTTTCCTGAAATAAAGTAGGTATATATATGCATATATTCTCCATTTCAAAATCTTTTATAAAAAAGTGGTTTTTAATGGAAAATTGTAAACATTACGAATTAAAATTAACGTCGATTTTAAAAACTAAATCGGATTTAGCAACTTAAAAACCGTATTTTCGATATTTTTCATATACTTTTCATATTTGTTATAATTTTCCTTATAGTTTTAGAGACTCTCTAACTTTTCTCAAAAAAATAGTCTCTTAAAAGCTTTCTCTAATGCAGCGGCTCTCTCTTTTTCTCTGTGACTATGTACATATATAGACGTCTGTGCATCTTGGCTCGGACTTCAGTTACCAATTGTCTTCAGCTCGGTGCGGTTAACGCGAAAATTTCAAATCGACGACTTCGTCTTCCGACTTCCAACTTCCAATTCAAACGTTGCGACACGCAAACTGGAAATCGGGCAAAAGAAAAATGCTTTGCCCCAGGGAAAATGATAATTGCCACCAAACTGGTTTCACAGTCAAGGTCGCGGCTTCCGGCAAGCTAAACCATCATCATCATATCCGACCATCACCTCCTCCTCCTCTATCTGCAGCTTGGCCATGGTCGTTATCAGTGCGAAATTTTGGTCAACTCATTATTATGGCCGTCATGTTGGCGATTATGTCGGCTTCTTCGTTGGATGCTTTTAGCATTGGTAATTTCTCCCATGGTTGACAATGTGTTCGTATATATTTCTTTTATTTTCGGTTTTCTGTCGATTGGGTGCGTGTCTTGTCTTGTTGGGTGTGAAAGTTGTGTTGATCTGTTATATAATAGACCAGGTTCGAGCCTTCCAACAAAAACAAAACGACAAAACGTCAAGCTGTAGACTTTTTAAAAGACTATGGTGTGCATTGAACCCGCCAATGACAGTTGCTGAAATTTTCCTGACCTGCTGAAACTTGGAAAAATAATAAATTTACTTTCTAAATGCAACAACAACAACAACTACAACGACAACTCACACTAGAGATGGAGATATACACGCAATCTCTTCAGACATATCTTCAGATCTGATCTCCCTCATCTTGCACACGCGCGTTTTTTTCTTCTCTCTTATTTTTTGTGGACTTGCCCAATCGTTTGAGTTACGACCAATTCAAAAAGTGATGCAAACTCAATTGAATTTTTACGCTGCCACAAAATGTGGTACACACAGGGTGCTCAGGGGCGTAGCCAAGGGAATGTCATTAACTAAAATTAATCAAAACATTTTAATTGGTCAAAGTTCGTAAAAAAAACACACACACTTAAACATTTCTTTGAGTTGGAAAACTTTAAGTTGGTCAAAGTTCGTAAAAAAAAATACACTTAGACATTTCTTTGAGTTGGAATAACGTTATGGAAGATCCTCGAATAAGAATATCGTTAATGTAAACCGTTAGACAAGATTACGACAAACGCGTTTAAGCAGATCTTCTAGATCGAAAAACGTTATGTTAGATCCTTAATTTAGAACAAAGATAAGCTCATTGAAGCTTAATAAAAATCTTAAATTAACTAACCAAATGATTAACCGAAAACTTACTAAAACCGGTGACCCACTTATTTATCAAAATTTGCCTCTTGCTAAGATAACTCCTTAGGAAACTAAAAAGAACTGATATTTAAATTGAAACCATTTAAAACTTGTGCTAAAGAGACTCAAAATAATTGCTTACAGAACGTTGCAAAAACATTATTTAGTGATTGAAAAGAAGAAGAAGTTATGGGATAAACATTTTAATACCTTATAGCAGACAAAACCTTTCATTAAGGGCCCTTAAAAACTAATTTAAAAATCCTCTAGAAAGACAATTACTATAATATAACGTATTTATGGTTTTAACAAAGATTTCTAAACAATTTTCTAGTTGATTTAGGGAACCAAGATGCAACTTTTCAAAGCTATGGACCCTATTGTCCCCACTGGACGATCCTCGTAGGTGGCGGAGTATTTATATTTGAAATATTTTTGCTCCCAAAAGAACGATATTTGACCTTTTTAATTGCTAAAATTCTACTATTAATGACGGATTTTTCATCATAATGACAGATTTTACCCCGTCAAGCCTTTACCTAGATCCCGCCCCTGAAGTTTTCTCTAGTCATGCGTGTTTTTCTTTCAGTTTTGGCGCAATCCAACAATATTTAATTTCGGGTTGACATGTGCATTTTTCTGTTGTATTTTTGGGTCAACGCCTTAATTAAGTTTTTCTGTTAATTACCCGACCTGCCTCTAACTTGCAGACAATAACGTTGGATTCGGAGTCGGCCAAAACCAAAACCAGACAACGCCAACGGCATACCAACATGGTCACAGCATTCATAGTCGTCGTCATCGTCGCTCAGCATCGACTGATGCCGCCTGCATTCAAGATTCGCGTTTCTATCGCAATCCCAATCGACCGGTCCACAAGATCTGGACGAATAGTGAATGTGCGAAATATTTCCTATGCTTGGACGGCGAAGTTTTTGAATTTAAGTGCTCGGAGGGTCTGCTCTTCGATGTTGTGCGTCAGATATGCGATTTCAAGGCAAATGTGGATAATTGTGATGTGAGTGCAGAGACGGCAGCACCCAAACCCCTACTGGAAATGGCAGATTGTGCCGATGATTTGCAATTGGGTTGTGCCGATGGCACTTGTCTGCCCCAAGAGTATTTCTGTGATGGCTCCGTCGATTGTCCTGATGGTTCCGATGAGGGCTGGTGTGATGTCGAGCATGATCCGAATGCAGCTGGTGCTTGTGATCCAAGAAAATGTCAATTACCGCATTGTTTTTGCTCAAAGGATGGCACACAGATTCCTGGCAATCTGCAGACCCAAACTGTGCCACAAATGATTCTACTGACCTTCGATGATGCCATCAATCATGATAATTGGGAATTGTTTTCCAAAGTTCTATTCACCCAAAATCGACGGAATCCAAACGGTTGCCCGATCAAGGGAACATTTTATGTATCACATCCTTATACTAATTATCAATATGTGCAGAAGCTATGGAACGATGGACACGAGATTGCAGTGCATTCGGTTACGTGAGTGTTTTGGAAATTTATTAGTTAGAAGAGTTAATCCTTGAAGTTTGCTTCTAGGCATCGTGGTCCCGAGATGTGGTGGTCTAAGAATGCCACCATTGAGGATTGGTTTGACGAAATGGTGGGTCAGGCGAATATAATTAATAAATTTGCAGCCGTACGCATGGAAGAGATACGAGGAATGCGAGTTCCGTTCCTACGTGTTGGCTGGAATCGTCAATTCTTGATGATGAAAGAATTCGGTTTCACCTATGATGCATCCATGATGGCACCACACTCAAATCCTCCACTCTGGCCATATACATTGGACTACAAAATGCCGCATAGTTGCACGGGAGTTAATCAGAATTGCCCATCGCGTAGTTATCCGGGGATATGGGAATTGGTAATGAATCAATTGGAAGCCGGTGAATATATGTGCGGTATGGTAGATAGTTGTCCACCCCATTTAAGTGGCGAGGATGTCTATCGCATGTTGACGCATAATTTCAAGAGACATTATCTTAGTAATCGTGCGCCATTTGGTTTATATTTCCATTCGACATGGTTTAAGAAAATTGATTATCTCAATGCCTTCTTGGTGAGTAAAGAGTCCTGCGGCACTTGCCTAATGCCAATATTAAATTCCATTGCTTATATGTTACAGAAATTCCTGGAGGATCTACAAAAAGTGCCGGATGTGTATTTTGTGACCAATCAACAGGCCATTGAATGGATGCGTCAGCCTACACCAAGTAATCAATTGCATCATTTTGCTCCTTGGCAATGTGAACCAAAACAATTGGATGTCCAGGAGCAAGTCTGTCAGATTCCGAATGTATGCAAGGTGCGGAGTCGTGTCCTGCAGGAGGATCGTTATTTCTATACATGCATGACGTGTCCAGCACAATATCCTTGGATACGTAACGAATTCGGCCTGGACTGAGCTTAGAAACTAAATTAAATGTATTTATATATATGTTATTTGTATTAGGTGTACAAAGGGAAAAAGCGTCGTTAAGTAGTTTGGCCTTGAATGGAGGAGAAGTCTTTAAGGTTCTTTTAATTGAAATTGGCGCAAAACGGCGATTTTTCTTTGATTTATTTGTACTCCCAACGTTTGTTTTCCAATATTTTAAATTATATATTTAAATCAAAAATCTTAGCCTAAAAGATCGTCTCCTCACTGCGTTATAAACGGATTGGCAATGCTTTCCACACCATCTTGGGGACATATTAACACCAAAGCAGTGCCACGACATACCACCAAGCCCAGACTCCGTGTGGAGTCCTCGGTTAGTTTGTAGGGTTCATCTGAATCGCGTAGATATTCCACAGTATTGTCCAGTACCAGATTCAACAACGCATCGTAACCCTTAAGAATTCCGGATGCTTCACGACCTCCAGCGAATTTCACGCGAATCTGTTTCTCCAAATATTTGGATAGATCCAAAATGGATTCTTTGCGTCGCTTCTCCTTGTTGCCGTCATTTCCGCCAACCTGTTGAAAGTGTAACAGAAAATGTTGTAGTGGTTTGGAGTCTTATTTGGGGTTCAAATTTTTACTTTTTTATCTGCCATTTATATTTATTTTTACTTATTAAATGCCGGTCAAATTGGAGTTTGGCGTGAAAAAAAACTAGTGTGGCAACACTGCTGATTTGAGATGGCAATTTCGGACTTAGTGATGTAAAAGAAAACATTTCTATGTGGCATAATAATCGCCTAAAGTATCGGTATTTTATATAATTTAACCTTTCTTTCACAATTTCCATTTGAATTGTTTTGAATTTTCTAGAACCACGCATGTCAAAATACTTGAAATTACGAAAATAACAGATTGATTGATTAATACATATTTTACTTAATATTTTAGAAGTACAATAGCTTAACGAGATTAAACACAATGCAAAGTATATGTAAAATATTTGGGAAAGTGTAAATGAAGAATAATTAAAAATGTGATTTAAGCTTGTTTGGAAATCATTTAGATACTATATAAGATTTAAACAACAATTCTTACCATTGTAAATGTCAAGAGAAATATTTTCAAATATCGATATATATGCGCATATTTCTTTAGTTACACAAATTTCTCCTCTCTAGTCGTGATTCTCCATTTTGTTTTCTCACGACGCTCACGTTACAGAATAAAAAAATTTTCATTGCTGCTTCGAGCAAAAAAAATTGTAAAATTTTGTTCAGTTGTCAAATTCAAGTGATAAAACTTAAATCTAAATATGGGACGCAAGAAGAAGAAGGCCTCCAAACCCTGGTGCTGGTATCCTTTTCAAAAACAAAACAAAAAGCGACACGCAATTAATATAAAATTTCAGCATGTGCCGCCGCAGCCGCTGCTTCTAAAATTGGTGTGTGGGGGTGGCGGTGCGGAGCGGATAATAGTGTGGAAGAAGAAGCAGATGAAGAGAAAAAAAGTATCTACACATTAGGCAGGGAATGAATTAGAATTTTATATAATTTTGCGAGGGAAAAATATATAAATAATGCAAATGTGTTGGTTTTCCCCTTAACTCGATCAATTTTGCCGCGTTTTCGCGTCACTTTTATTTTGTTTTGCCCCACTTTTTAGGTATTGCAATCGAGAATTCGATGATGAGAAAATTTTGGTACAACATCAAAAGGCCAAGCACTTCAAATGCCACATATGCCATAAGAAATTGTATACGGGTCCCGGATTGTCTATTCATTGTATGCAGGTGCATAAGGAGACGGTGGACAAAGTGCCAAATTCCTTACCGAATCGATCCAATATTGAAATTGAAATCTTTGGTATGGATGGCATACCGGCAGAAGATTTGCGGGATCATGAGAAACAGAAAAATGGTGGCAAATCTGATTCCGATGATGATGAGCCAGCTGCCAAAAGCAAGAAAATTGATTGTAAGTACATATATTTGGAAACTAGAACGGACTTGTGTACAAGTTTTCATTTTTCAGATTCCATGTCAGTGCCTCCTCCTATGATGATGCCTCCCAATATGATGCCACCGCCGCATATGCTTGGACAATATGGTGGCATGGGCATGATGCATGGACTTATGCCACCGTTGCCTCCGTATCCGGTACAAATGATGCCGCCACATATGATGCCACCGCGACCTCTATTCCCGGCTGCAATGGCAACTACCTCAGCAGCGGCTGCAGCAGCTGCTCATCATCACCATGCCGCTGCCGCCGCTGCCCATATGGCTCAACAGCAGCAGCAGCAACAACAACAGCAACAGCAGCAACAACAAAAGCCCACGTTTCCGGCCTACAGGTGCGCGTCGCAAAGTGTTTTTTGGGGGGTCAATCTCTAAAACAAGTTCCAAAATGTTGAGCATATTCTTCGCTTTTTTGTTTTTTGTTTGCTTCTTAAAGATTTCAAATTTTTTGATCTTTTCTTAACTATTTTTCTTTATTATACACAAAATACTTTGAGTTTTAAGTATTTTTTGATCCTTGTTGATCTTTTTTGAGTAGGAAACTCTTTTACCAACGTAATTCAATCATGGCTTCAACCATGGCTTATCCATTATAATATATACCTCTTTGTTCTCATGAAAATTCAAAGTATTAATGTTTAGAAATAGTGAATTATTAGGTTTATCTGTGTAAAATATCTTAACTGAATTTATAGATTCTAAAAATGACTTCAGTTTAATAAGATGATTAATATTAATTAATTTCAACTGCTATTATTATATATTTCTTATCCAAATTCGGCCACGTTCTTTCCCTACGAGCATTTTGTAATCTAGCGAAATGCAATCATGTTCCCTTTTGTAACCAAAGAACATGTTGTAAACGTTATCTTTATTTATAACAATGATTTACTTGCAGTAAAAATGATTAGAAAAGCGTTAGATAAGTGCTTAACATTTTTGATGTCATTAGTTTTTAAAATGTCTAACAATTTAGTTATACTGATCAATTTAGTTTTAAGGAGTTATATTTTGGTGTCTTTTTGTGTATAGCATTCCCTACTCATGATGATTTAATATTCCCCATTCTTTTATTCTTACAGTAATGCCACAATAAGTGCTCCACCCACTACTAACCAGGCAGGAGGCGGTGCATTAAATGCACAACCGAATGGCCCGCTCGATGCCCAGCAGCAACACCAGCAGAATCCACATCAACAGCAGCAACAAGGCGGCGGTGGTAGACCACCGGCTCCAGCCGCTGGAGGTGTGGCTGCTGCAGCGATAAGCACAAAAATAATGCATCCCCCGGATGATGCTAGTTTAGAGGAATTGCGTGCTCGTCAGCCTAAATATCAGGCACGTGTAGCGGCTGCTATGGCAGCGGCAGCTGCTGCTACGGCTATGGCAACGGCAGCAGCTGCAAGTGCAGCTAGCGGCAAAAAGGATGCAACATCGGCGAATAGTCCGACCAATAATGGAGCCATTACTGCTGGTGGCTCCACAACGACAATGCCTCTAACACCGCCGCCTCCATCACTATCCACGGGATTGTTGTCATCACCCACGGGCAGCACAAGCAGCAGTGGCAATGCGGCTGCGGCAGCTGCTGCTGCGGCTGCCGCCAATGCGATAGCCGTCTCATCAGCCATCTCCAAGGCCCAGGAAGTGAGTTCTTATCATAGTTATAGAAACCATAGTCAATATAAATGAGCAGACGAAAGAGAAAAGAGAAGGAGACGAAAGGACAGAATGAAAGGACACGGACTTGGACAAAACAAAACAAAACGAAAAGAAACAAAAGAGATTTACGTTTCTGTTTGCATTTTTTGTTTTTGCCCCCAAGAAATGAGAAAAACGACAAGAATTCCATTTTATATACACATATATATCTATATATATATTCATTGAACTACAAATTTGTTTTTTGTTTTTTGGGCAAACATTTTTTACATTTACCATGAGCAAAATGAGATCCCACAGATACAATTTAGAAAGAAAGTAAGAAAGAGAAATTAAGGAAGAATCAGAGAAACGGAAACCACAAGGAAAACCATTTTTATAAGAATCCATTGAATCCAATTTTTTTAGCATATAGTATTGATTATATGTCTGTACAATTTTTTTAATTAATTAAAAAAGAAAAATACTTACAAAAGAATAATAATAATAATAATAATGGCAACAAAAACGAAACACAGCGGTTTTCAATTTAATACAAAACAAAAAAACAAAAATTTATAATCGAAGACTCGAAAAAGGTCCGCCAAGTGGTCCTTTCATCTTCCTGCTGCTGCTTGTCTTTCTTCTCCACCTCATTCTGCATCTTCTGTCTTAATTTGATTTATATAGAAAGTTATCTACACACACACACACACATGCACTCCAACTTTCTCTTGGATGAGAATGTAAGAAATCTTTAGATAAAGCTGATATATAAACTTCTTTTACAATTTGACAATCTTTCAATTTAGATTCATCAAAGGTTTTCAAAAATGTCCTAAATTTAATTTTTGATAAATTTGTTTATAGACAAATTCGTCTTTACTAAAAAAAGTAAAGGACATATTTTTTATTTAAAATGTAAAAAAAATAAGCAAAGCAAAAAGTTTAAGTTCTTGAAAAATTCTGAAATTTTAAAATCACACGTCGCGATCGCCTAAAAACAAACTTTTCGGATAATACTCCCAATTCACCGCCAAAAGGACTATTCCAAGCATTTAAAAATCTTTAATAGAGATTAAAAACGACCTTTTAATACAAGCCTCTAAAACTAAAATCTTTTGAACTATTTTTGAAACTTTAAATGATTTAGGAAACATTTTTGAAGAAGTTAGGCTTTCTTTTTGTGTGTGCGTGTCGTTCAGTGTGGACTGTTACTGAATTTACTTTTAAAAGCAAAATATATATTTGTGCAAACCCCAACAATTTTTGTTTTCCTTTTTGTTTTCTTCTTTGTTACAGACTGCCGCCTTAGTGGCCGTTGCCCAGGCCCAGGCACAGGCGCAGGCAGTTCATCAAGCCCAGGCTCAAGCACAGGCAGTTCATGCCCAGGTGCAGGCAGCTGCCCAGGTGGCCCATGCAGTGGCCGCCCAGCAACAGCAACAACAACACCAACAGCAGCAGCAACAACAACATCAACAGCAGCAACAACAACAACAAGTGGCAATTAGTCAACAGCAACAGCAGCAAGCCAAACAATTGGAAGATCTTAATCGGGCTGTAATGTTTCAACGTTTACAGGCTGTGAGGCAGCCCGGAAATCCTGGCGCTGCTGCAGCAGCTGCATTGGGCATGGTAAGTCTCTAATTTAATCGATATACCCAATTATATATATATATACATATTGCCTATATCCAACAATTTCCAACCAAAATGAAAGAAGAGAAATCTTAACTAAATGCAGAGCAACCAACTGCATTTTGTTGTCTCCCCCCCCAAAATAGAGAGGAAAATGACAAAGAAAAATCTAAAAATGAAATGAAATCGAAAAAAACCCAACGACCAGCCAAAAAAAAAAAATAGTTGAAAACAAAAAATATAGGTGATTTTGTAGACTAGAACTATTTTGCTTCATCATGTTCATCATCTTATCATTTAGTTCATGCCAAAAATTCATACATTTTAGCCAACGGTTAGTCTATATAAATACACTCACTTTTAGCTTTAGCTTCTATTCAAGCTAGCTTTAAATAAAGTTAAACACTAAAAAAAAAATAAAACACTTTTTCACCAAAAACGAAAAATCATCAACTATTAAAACTTAGTGGAAAAACTGAAATTATGTTTGACCAAATGTGACTACCATAGCAATAACGAAAAGTACAAATAGAAAACAACCGATATACATATTTAAATTGATGTAAAACTATGATTTTTCATTGTAAAATTTTCTTATTCTATTGTTAATTCTAGTTAATTTCAAATGAAATTAAGCGTTTTTGACCAACTAAAGTATTTTTTAAAGATATAAACAAAGAAATATAATATGTGGATATTACACTTTTCTTTTTCAATTAAAATATTTCCATTTCCAAGCAAGTACCAGTTAAAATAAAGCTTGTTTAATATACAAACCAAATTATAATACTGTCATGCGTCGGGGTCACCAAAATTAAAGAAATTTTAAAACTTTTTAGCTACAACATACATAATTGCTTCTGTTAAAATTTAAAGGTTTAAAAATGTTCTTGAAATTTTCATTAAATACAACTTAAACTGAAAACGTCGGGGTCACCAAATGTAAATAATTATAAAAAATTCTTGACAGACTTCTTACCCACAAATTTTGAGTCTTAAAAAGTATTAAACTAGTTGTAAGCTTTTGTTAAATTATTAGATGAGTCTATTACAATAACGGGAATTTTCTATTTGTACTTTTTAAAAAATTGTTAACAAACTCTCGTTAAAACAAAAATCGAATTTTTTCTCTGTCATAACTGATCTCAATTGAGCGCTACAACCACATTTCACCTAATCACTTTGGTAGTTAGAAAAAACCTTTAAAAATAAAAACAAAAACCGAAAAAAAGAGACAAAAATTTAATTGAACAAAGTTATATAACACCCCCCGTTACAATTGCAGTACAGAGAAGTGTGCAGTTTTCAGTGTTGGTAAAACCAAATTGCAGTGACAGGTCTGTTACTACAGTATGTATCTTTTGTACAGTTTTTCTTTCTCTCACATTAGTTCAAAACTATCCATAATATATTTATATCCAAAATTTACACAAAAAGTAAGAAACCATCAAGATAAGTAAATGCCAAATTAAAGTCCAAAAAACAACAATCTTCCTATGCAAGTAAATTAAATGTAGTTTAAGTCTGTTCCTCCTTCACATGCTCCTCCTCTCTACTCCTACTACTTTACTACTCTTACTACTACTACTACTCTCTCTCTCTCTATCCTCCTTATTTATACCTACATATATATCATTTCTTATGAAGAAAAGTTCCTTATATACATATATATATATAGTACGTACTGCCTTGCAAAAAAAAAAAAAAAACAGAATTATAATTATAGAATCAAATTAAAAAAATATCGTGAAAAATCTATGTATTGCAAGTCATGTAAGTACATTTCCAATAATTTTCTAAAAACAAAACAAAAAAAAAAAAATTTGAATTTGTCGTAATGGTTGCTGCGTTGGTTGGTTGATTGATTGATTGGTTGATGGATTAATTCCATATTTCACAATATACACCCAAAACAAAACAAAAAAAAAAAAAAAAACAAATGACCATAAAAATGTACACACACACACATACACATACACCGCATTTATGTAATACATATGTAAACCTAAAAACATAATCTAAATGTTTTCTCTTAATCTCTATATAAATGGTATTACCTATAATATCTATCATTATTCCATACTTTATGTTTTCCTATATATATATCCACACATACATACATATTCCATCTGTCTGTGCATTGCTCCTTGCGATCCTCCAAACTTTTCTACCAACTATGATTCATTTTTTTAATTTTTATTTTAGTTTCCCATACGCAGTATAAAAAATCGCTTCCACACAACTTACTTTCAAGGGTTAAGTTCAAATCAGTTGAATAATGTTACCTATCTTTGGGGGAGAAAATATATAGTTTAACGTAACTTCATTTTAATTGATTTATAATAATAAATAATAATCGGTTGTGTTAAAATGTTTTAAAAAACCAAAATATATTCTATAGGTTTCCATGTCAAAACTTTGGTGAGTGATTTCTATATCAAGGATTTCAATATTTCATAACTTTCCCTTTTTGTTATCTTACCGTACTTATGCATGGATTACGTTTAGTTAACCAGTTTAACCATATAAAAGTTATTGGGAAGTATTACTCAAAAACGGCTTAACCGATTGGTCTGAAATGCTTAGTCAGGCTTCTGAACTATTTATAGTTGTTAGAGCTTAATTGAAGCATGTTTAATTCCGATTGTTTATTTCCTTAATGGATTCCGTTTGTATCTTCCATTTTGCAAGATACGCTCCAGAGATATATTACACACAAAAAACGTGTTTTTTTTTTAAGAAAAACTCTAAAGATTCGCTGTAGAAGTTTTTAAAACTGTTGTTTTGCAAAGCACAAAATTTAGTAATACGTTTAAAAGTTTCTTTACGATGTGTACAAATCCTTATAAAACAAAATTTAGAAGTTTTCAAATGATAAGTTTTCGAAAAACCTTTATTTTTCAGGGCTCCTAACTTGCTGTAATTCTTTAGAATGTTATGATTTCAGCTACAAGTTTTTTGATAAAAAAAAAACCAAAACTTTTACATTTTGGTATAATCAAATCCAAATTGTCTATATTCAACTGATATGTACATAGGCTTATCCCTTTATATAACACATTTCCTACCTTTCCCTTCTAAACTGCCTATCAAGCACTCATTATATCACACACACACACACAAACATCCAAACACCTAACAAATATATATATACATACATGTATGTGAATTCAATCAAAAAGTTACAATTAGTAAAGTAAAACCAAAAAAACTAACATATTTTAATCGTAAGAATATTGAAAATCAAAAGTCTCGTACATCTTGTCTGTCTCTCGACTCTCGATCGGTTAGTAAAATTTAAAATCCATATTAATTCAAATTTCACTTTACTATATATATAATTTTTAATATGTTTTTAGTTTAAGTTGCCTCACACACACACACACAAACAAAATTTTAAGCATACATACATATATTAATATATATATACATATATATATGTATATGTATAGTATATTTCTATTATATATTGTTACATCGAAACATAAATCCCTCCTAAAGTGGTCGTCAGTTCAGTTTCCGAATTGTAAGTACGTTTCCTTTTATGTATTCGTTTCATCGTTTATCCTTTTTTCCGTTGTTTTATTTTGTATTGCCGAACCACCACCACAAGAACAAGAACAACAGCAAAAAGAAAAAGAGAAGTCCTATCTATATATATATATATATATATTTATATATAAATATAAACATACCTACCCTATCTATATTGTGTAATGCGATGCAACAAAAAGTTTATGATCCACACACACACAAAAACAGTTCTCCCACACTGATACTAACATACACACACTCACTCACTCACTCACACATCTAAACCAAAAAAACTATTAATATGATACAACAAAAAAAATTAAAAAACCAAACATAAAACATAATTTAATATACTTAATATAAAACTTAGCTAATTTTTGTGTACAATGGCTTCGATATATATGGAAAACTTTTAATCAAGTTTTTAAGTAAACCAAATTTTATTAAATCCTATCTCTATCATCTTTTTCCCATGCTTCTTCTGTATCTTTTCTTCTCTCATCTACCGATAAAAAACAAAACAAATTCAATCCATAAATTCAGATGCCATTGCCTGGTCACATGCAATTGATGCAGCCGATGTTACGACCAACTATGACCATAGGACCACATGGTGCTTTGATAGGAGGGAATATGCTAAGAGCAGCAGCAGCACCTGGAATACCTGGCATGCCGGCGGGTAAGTTCAATCAAAGGAATTAATATTCTTCTCCCTAAGAATTTTTAATCTTTTTCGCGAGTTCGGTGGAACACCATAACAATCATCAGAATACTGTAGTCAGGTTTGAATTTTGCTTTAACTAGAAAATTTTTAACAATTCCAATCCAACTTTTAATATAAAAATTGTTTCTGAAATGACATTCCCAATCGATTAGTTTTCAATCAAATAATAAGAAGTTCTTGGTCACTTCTAGAGATGGGATCGGGAAAGAAAATGCTTCCCGTCCCATCCCGTCCCGAAATCAAATTTGCTTTTCCCATCCCGGTTATCCCGAAAAATTTTCAGTCCCGACCGCGGGTCCCGACATTTTCCCGAAAATTTTTTTTCATATATGCATATTACTTTAATTATATATTTGTTTTTCCAATAAACTCTTACTTTATATATCCATATTTTTATTTAAAAACAATATTTTCTCAAAATTGTCTCCAATAAGCCGAGTTCTTCTGTCTTCCAAAATTCTACTTGAAGTAGAAAAAACTCTTTCGCAGAGGATGTCGGAACATTTAAAGTTTGCCTAGCCAGCATTTGCAATAATGGCAATTCATTGCACTGCTTCCAAAAAGATAATATATCCACATTTTTCTTAAGTTTCTTTAATATAATTACTAACCTCTTCGTCAATATCATCTTCACATGGAAAACACGAAATATTGCACGAGTAATATTTCGTGTTACTAATAAATTGCAGTCAGTGAGTAATATCGATAGATACTGAAAGTTTTATCGAACATTTTATTTTTGGGTCCCGAGTAGTTTTTGGGTCCCGATAGTTTTTCCGGGACCTGCGGGAATTTCGGGATCGACCTCTTATCCCGTCCCGTCCCGGTTTTTTGAAAATCTTTCCCATCCCGCCCAATTCCCATAAAGTTTTCGGGTCCCGCGGGATTCCCGAAAATCCCGATCCCGACGCCCATCTCTAGTCACTTCTAATAGTCTATGATGTACACTCCTGGACAGCCGAGTAGTACCACCCCCTGCCACATTTAGTTAAAGCTTACTATCTTCTGATGGCAAATTAATTTTAAATATATTAGCCACAAAAAGGAAACAAATTATTGAATTTCCTTGACTCAATTTGATTAGAAAAATAGTTACGAAAGAATTTATATATAAGTGTGGGAAGTGTTATATATAAAAATGGGAAATTGTTGGGGATTTCGACGATTTTTTGCTATAATTTTCTTTTCGAGGTAAAGACAAACGCATCTCTGAGTTCCTTAAGTTGTAAAATTTAATTTCTAACCATTACCAAACATTTTTTATAACGAGAGCGAGAGCATACTAACATTTTGGCAGTCAAGCCAAGCTTTCTCAGCTTCAACGACGTGAAAAGTTTAATTTCTTGCTAAATTAGACATTTTAGAAGTTCATAGTAAAGTTATTCATAGAAGAAAAACCTCTTCCTTGAAGAGTCTTTAAAAGAATAGGATTTAATTAAGATCGGTTATAAATCTTCTAAACCTGCTCTAAATAAATTTTTAGATTATCAGAATTTGTCGAAAATATGTATAGGCATAAACGAAGCCTCGTGATGGTGCTTTTTGCTTTAAAATATTTTTACAATTTAAAGATGAGTGGATTTTAAGCTGTATTTTTTTTTAATTTCTTACAGGTTTACTGCCTATGCAAGCAATTGGCTTACCTGGCTTGCCAGCTGGTGCCATGCCTATGCCTGGCATGGGAGTTATGTTACCAGGACCTCCAAATATGTTGCAGGTAATGCAGCCAAGATTTAGATGATGTTTGCCAGGATTGTTGCAGGCGCCGACCACACATGCGCCGCAGCCTCAGCCCCAGCCACCACCTCAAGTGCATGCAAGAGCGTTTACCAGGGCCCAATTGCCGACGCCTCAGACTCAGGCGGCGCCATTGTTGGGTCTGCCGTTGCCATTGCTGTTTCATGAGTGAAAACGAGTGAAAGAGAGGGAAGGGGAGCTCGAGAGCAAGCAAGTTGAAAAATGTAAATGACTTGAAAATGCAACAAATGCCCGTTGAAAACCGAATGAAACCAAAGCCAAGCAAAGCCAAGACAAGCTAAGCCTATTCTATTTTTTCTTACAAATGTATAACAGTTTTTGAGACACAAAATACACCCCCACATCCCTACACCTGCTCACCTAATCTATATATATACAAAAATATGTATACCTCATCCACATTATCCAGTCAAAAACTAACCCAGTCCATGTCATATTGTTAATCATGCACATTGCGCCTATATTATACAATTTCTTTAGATTGTTCGCTTTTGATTTTGTGTTTAGTTTTTCCACTAATTTAATTGTGGACTGCTTTTTGTATAACTTCTGCTAACACACACACACACACATACACAAGCATATAACAAACATATACATAGTTATCATTATTGTAGAGTTTCCAAATATTCATATATATCTGCTTATACCAATATTTGTTGATAATTTCATTTACCTACAAACAAAAATGTTATTCTTTAGCCTTAAAATGTTGTCAAGAATCAAACAAAATTCACTGTATCTGTAGGCTCTCTTTAGGTATGTTGACAATTGTCAATAAGTTTAATGTTTATATACAAGGTGTAGATATTGTATAATGAGACTGATGCTTTAGAAACTAAAAATCGCAGCCTAAAGTTTTCTGTTACTTGTTCGTTTTGTGAATTTGCATAGAAAACTTTTAAAAGAATTCAAACGATGCTGGCAATTGTTTTTTTGCTTCAATTTTGAAAAAGACTTTCTGTAAAAAAACTCATCTAGATATCAATATTTAAATAATCGATGGCTGTTTCGAGCATTGAAAGGCAAAAGATTGTAATTAACTATGTAAATGTTTAAAAGTAATCAGTCTCGTTATTTTATTGTCACCGTGTAAACTTATTTGTATTACTGTGCATTATTATGATTATTATTTTTGTTCTTTTTCCTTTTTCTATATATCTTTTTTTGTCCACGTTTCATATACATATATGTATGGATATATACTTGTGCGTATAACTATCATACTATATACCTACTATATCAATGTTTTTTTTTTTTATTGTGCAATTGAGCTTCTTAAACACAGTTCCGGCTGCCAGCAATAGTGAACAATATTCCCTGAATCAGAGATAATGAGAAAGAGAAAGAGAGAGAGAGAGAGAAAGAAAGCAACCGTAAGTTTTCATCTATTTTTTTTCCGTTTTGTTCGTTCATGGAAATTGTGGATTTTCGATCTCATCCACACAATTCGAGCAGGTATTTTATTCATCTTATCTTCTTTTTTTGTAATTTTTTGGTTATGGTATGGTTGGTTACTAAAAAAAAAAACAAAAAACAAAACAATAATTGTTATAGCTAAATAGATGTTACTTGTATAGACCGGTCAACTGAAATCGATACACCCACGCATCTAGTTACAAATCGACACATTGTTAGTAAGTACATTCTGCTTATACCTATATATACCTAATACTACTTCAATTTGATCTTGATCCTAAATACTTTTCATCGTTGTCTGCTAGAATTGTTGATGTTAATTGCTATAAAGATCTTTCTTTTTTTGTCAATATTCTTGTCTACAATTTTTCAATTTCTATTATGCAGTTTATTTATAGATATTGAAACTACAAGTTTGTGTGTTAGCAAATTATTAATAAGGAAGGTGAAGAAGAAAATGTATTACTAATATTGGTCATCGATAGAAATGAATAAAAGGCATTAGGAAAGTTTTTAAACTATTGCCTAACACAATAGGAAAAACCAATTGACAGCATAAATTTAAAAATCATTTAAAAGAAAACGTTGAAATGAGCAAGATTCTTTTAAATTTTATGAACAATTTTCTTAAATTTCCCCCAATTGCTTTATGTAATATGCATCAACAATTTTAGTATTGTTAAAACGTAGCGATCTTCCGAAAACTTTAGCTTCCCCCTTTGAACTATAAACAAAATAAAAAGTTGATCAAAATTAATACAAAACAACAATAATTACAATAATAATAGCAATAGCAATATAAATAATACTCGTACAACTCCTACAACATGAATAGGCTCTCAGGCTTTTGTTAATATATAAACATTTATAGAATATTTTGTTTAGCTTCTTAGTATAAGTAGTGAATTAAAAAGTGAATTGGCATAATGAAAGCAGCATGAAACGAACTTCTTTCAATCAATAAAAAAAATACTCTTAAAAAAATAAAAAACTCACTTCTCCCCTCAGTGTAGCTTAGGCTAGAAAAAAATTTATGCACTAAAAAAAAAAAAAGTTTCAAAAAGAACAAAAGCACTCACTAACCCCTTTGAAATAATAATAAGAAACCCTCAACGTGTTTGAGTAACATCTATAAATATATAACCATCTATATCCATAATACTAGATCTGTATTATTGTAATCCATATAATTAATATACAAAATAAATATTGTGTAATATTTTAAGGCAATTGACAAGTGAAAAAACTACCAGTGGAATTTCTCCATCAATTCTGGTTCAGTTTAGCGCAAAATTAATGTTGGACTTTTGAGTCTGGCAAATTTGCCGCACCGAATGAAATTCTAATTATGCCAGCATCTCTTTTGGGTGTTTTTGAGTATAACTTAGAAACGGTGTTACAACGGCATGCTTCAGACGAGAGTACCTCAATGCAAGACAGACAAGACACCATACATATATACTTTAAGAACATTTGTTTACAATTTTGGTGACAGTTTACAAATTACCTCTATTACCTCTCACAAATGCTACTACTACACACACACAAACACATATACATTTATTTTGAAATTCATATTAACTCTAATCTATCTCTTCGGTAATTTTGTTTTCCATTTAAGACGCCAGGAAATGGGATTGTAAATACTAATATTTTTGGTAGAATTTTTTTCATATTTTGTATTGTCAATTTTTTTCCATTTCTTTGAATTATGCCAAACGGTTCAGAAAAATATATAATTCAACTGAATTCGAATTTTCAATGAAGAGAATTTTATTAAGTAAAAAATTATATTAATTTTGAGATTTTTGCCGAGTTTAAATAAGTTAGAAATGTTCTTCCAAAAATCGTATATAAAGAACGTAGAAAAGGTTGTATAACTCATTTTTTCTTTCTATTTCTATTAAAGATATGTAGAAAAAGATTCTGAAAGAAGTAATTCTGAAATCTTAATTGTCCAAATTGGATTCAACATACTCATAAAAAAAAAAATTATAAAGGGTTTTAAAAACAAATTGGGAAATGAAATAAAAATCGCATTAAGTTTATACCAATTGGTTTTTTCAAGTTTCAATTTCATGCATATTATATTTGGAACTAAGTTTTTCTCAAAAATATTCATTTTATGGCATTATTTTCTAAAATTTAAAAGTAATTATAGCTAAAAAATGTGCAAAAAGATTTAAGTTATTCGATTAAAACGAATTATTTGATTTTAAATTTAATTGTACCTGTAAAAATTTAAAGAAATTTGAAAAACTGAACCGTTTGGCACTTCCCTTCGATTAATTAATTTTCTAAATGTAGTATTCAGTCTATACTCTATATATAATGTGTGATATGTTGGTGATCATTTGATATATACATATATTCTCTTTATAAATAATTTTTGTGTTTAAACTTGATTATCGTACTTGCACGCATTATTTTGTTCATTTATGATATTTGATTTTTTTTTGGAAGAAAAAAGTACAAAATGTGTCTCTCTATGTTCTCTGCTCACTATTCGTTGGAGCTTTAGGTGTTTACGTTATGTCCAAAATCGAAAATCAAAAATTATATCACCGCTAAAACAAAACAAAACAAATCACAACAACAACAAGTCACCAAAAATAAATTCTATATAAATGTCTGTCTTTGCGCTGGGCGACACGATAGTAGCTTGAATACCAAACCCGACAATAAGTAGACTTTTGATATACCTTCTATATATACCTACATGCTTACATACATACATACATACATATATATATAGTAATACTAAACCTCAGATCCCTGACCCCATGTAAATGTCTACTTACAGAGTGCGAATCAAGTGAAATCGTGTCACATTAATTTTGCTGAGCGAAAAGTTCCCTGCATTCCCTTTCACAACTATCTATATAGTATTTGATTCCTCTTACTTGACCTAATTACTTACATACTTATATATATATTCTATATATTTTGCATGCCCTGTGAAAGAGTATGCCTTGAGTACATCAGTTTAGGGGGGAATGCAGGCGAAGTGCCAAGATCATAAAATTGATTCTAAATAAAAGGCACATCACAGTTAATTTCTATTAACTGTTGGACTTTTCGGTCCTTGTCTTGCTATCTACATTGAAATGATTATATATATATATATATATTTTTTTTTTTACCAAATCACAATTTAATAAAACACACACACACATACAACCACACACCCGCAACACAATAACCAAAGGAGGCAACCAACAACCATATAAATTATGTCTCCATTTTCTTGACTTGTCGAAGTAACAATGAACAACAACAACAACAACAACAACAAAGTCAATATATATAAATATTTGTTTAACTATTTTGTTAATGTTAATTTAATATGCTTATATTTAGCCTGTCAATTTTTTTCTTTCTTCTTATTGGTGGGGAAATTCTCTTCCTAGTTCTGCAAGGTTTTTTTTCCTCAGTTTTTACCAAAGAAATTTGAAATTTTCCCCACTAAATGAAGAGAGCAGCAAAGAAAAACAAAAAAAGTTTGACTATTTTAACTATTTAACTTTTAGTTTTTTTTTTCTTCTTATCCACAAGCTTTAAATAAACATTTTTGTTGCATTTAAAAAAGATTTATAAAAAAAAAGCTTCAAAAACATTTATTTCTCTTAACAATTAATCTACACAAATTAATTTAGCTAATACATATATATATATTTATAATATTTAGTGCAAATGCATAAAATCAAAAAACAAAAATATACAAAATGTTTAATGTTGTAAAGCAAAGTAAACAAAAAAAAAATGAATGAAAAATTAAATTTAGCCTTTGTACGAAAAATGTTTCTACCAGAAAAAACGAAAACAAAAAACAATCAACAAATACACACAACAAATAGCAACAGCAACATGAGCAACGTTACAAGCAATTGTTTAAACAATTTGTTTTTAAACATAAATGAAGGCAACACAAAAACAACAACAACAAATTTCTAATCATATAATATTTCTAGTTTAATGTTTTCATTGTTCTATTATTTTTAAATTAATTTATTGAATTTTAATAAATACAACAAAAACAAAACAAGCTATTTGAACAAATTATTATTGGCCATAGAGTAAATAAGTAAGTAAAGATTTTAATAATAACCTAAAGATTCCATTTGTAATACAGGGGAAATTGTTTAAATATCGCTTAATTTCATGGAAGGATACATGGGGGGAGTCCAGGGGTCTTTGAATCTGTAGTAAACATTGTTTAATTGATTGTCAGAATATTAAAAATTTATTATATATAAAATATAATATTATTCCATGAAAACATGCAGAGATCGAAGAAGATTAATTATACGAGATCTTTTCAGTTTTCAAAGAAGTGTGACCGAATGAATTTAATGAAACTTCTCAATATAGAATCTGATTTCCAAATGTGAAAAACGTATTTAGGATCACTTAGCAACTCTCATTTTCGATTTTAAAATTATACAACTAAAAATATGTTTTTTTCAGAATTTGCACAAGGCTTTCTGAAAGCATAGAAAATAAAACATTCCTGATCAAATAATTTTTTGTTTAAAGTTTCCCATTATTAATTTGGATGATTAAAACAACAGACCAAAAGGATTATACAAACGAAGAGCAAGGAAACTGACATTTACTTTACCACTTGCTTTTCATTTAATTATTCAAGGTCAACTTCATCAAAAGGTAAATCAGTCACTCTCAATTTTAATTAAATTATAAAAAAATGAGGATGCAAAAAAGTGTCTTTAAAGGTTCTTGTAATTAGATTTTTTAATAAAATTGTCTCCCCAATTAAACACCAATATCTAGTAAATTATTGTATATTCTAGAATATCACTTTCACAAACTAAATCTATATTTTTATTAGAGAGCTACATGAATGATAGAAAAATCAATTTGATTTAACAATATTTAAAACAAAATGAATGAATTGAATGACTTTGAAAATCGACTTCAAATGAATGAGTCTGTGGACCTAGAACTCAGTCGCACAAGGTTCAAACGAAACAAAACGAATTGAATGAGTTGGAAAGTAAGATAATGAGTTGCTGTGATTCGAATGCATTTGAATTTCGAATCTCAATTCTGATTTTAGAATTTGGATTTATTTGTATTGTATATTTTTGAAATATAGATTAATAAATGATTAAATTAATCTGGTCGGTGGCTCAGACTATACGACTGTTATTATCGATGATTTTTTTTCCAACTAGTGAAGTAATATACGTAATGAATATAATAACAATATAGAAAGATTGGTGAAAGATTGGAGAATAATATTTTTTTATAAATATATATATAGCTTTATTTATATGTATATAGCCCTATTTATGTTTTCTCGGTTCGTGGGAACAGGAACAACAGGGAAATCCTTATAAATTATCCAAAACCATTTTAAATCCAAGATTTGTCCCAAAATGTCCAATCCAAAACCACGCACTAAAATTTTTGGTGTATACCATATTTACCTCTAATATATATCCCCTTAAGTGAATAAATAAATGAATGTACAGAAAGTTGAATAGTTTTAAGATGGTCAACAATAAAAAATAATGGCAAGTCAACTAATATTAACCATAAAAGAATATAAATTTGTTTGGTTTTTCCAATTTTTTATCCAGACTTTTCATTAATAATTCTGACCGCAGCTGAATCAGTTTATTAAATCTCATACAAAAAGCCCCCGAAAAGAGAATATGACACAACTCTGTCTGACTCATGGGGCTAGCCCCATTCAGAAAAAGAGAGAGAGAGAGCGAGAGAGTACAGATAAAGAGAGTCTGTCATATCCCAAGCCATTATAAACACTGTTTAGATATAAAATTATATATAATAAGTAGGTCGGGGTATCCATATCTAGGCCTACTTAACCCTAAGCTTTGTGGGAGTATTTTCAGGGGCTTGTCCCTAATGCAAAAATTTGTTTTCGGATTATATGCTAAATGCCGTGGGAGTTTAGCTCCATCATCAAATATGCCAGATATTTAGTTGTTTTAATTGAATTTCTGTTTGAAGCGTGTCTCTACAAAAAAAATTGACTAATTCAAGTTCAGTGGAACTGTGCGAGCGATTACAACAACAAACAATGCTCAATGAAGCCAACTCCAAAGCTGAGGCGATAACTTGTTTTTTTTCTTCTCCCTCTCAAAGTGTCCACTGAGCTAACTTTTAGTTTCATTTCGGGCTTCGACCAAGACGGTTGTGTGTTGATGATTTCAGTTAAGGTGGATATTATGTCAAAAATAAAATATATATATATATATATAAGTATATGTTGTTTTTAAGTTATAGAGTGACAAACTCCTAAAGTGTGATACATTTGGCTAAATTAAATCCAACCGAAACCCTTTGCCAAGCTTTGCTTTTGGTTGAAAAACTATGTCACTTGTTTGTCATTTCGTCAACCAACAAAAAAAATGCGAAAAACTTGTTAAGCCAAATGTATTTAAGACACAGTGATTCAGGCCATAAAACAAAGTGGTTAAGATCGTAAATAAAAGACATACAAACTACAGTACATTCACATCATAGGAATTCGACGGGCCGAAAAAAAGGTTTATTCAAATACCGAATGGTCAATGTTAATTGTGATTATGGTGTTAATGAGTATTAGCTTAATGATAATTATAATGTTGCTGACGATGACGAGCCAAAGAATGGCTTGTGTAAGTTTCATTTCAAGAGATGAGGTCAAGTGACCAAGTTGAAAGACTGCGACCGAAACGGCTTGATGAGATTGTTGATTGAGGGTCATCTATATTGAAAATGTGAAATGTAAAAAACCAAAAAAATAAATAATAATAACGTGGAAAATCTAAACGGAAAGAGGCCTCTACAAATTGAAATAGGCATTAACTATAAAAATTGTTATAACAAATTTTTAAACATAATAATTTGTGTATATAACTTTAAATATTTTGGCTATTATTGCTACCAAAGTGCTTAAGTTTGTATCATCTTGTGGGTATTTTGAGTAAAAACTCTTAAATTTACTGGATTATATAATTATTTATGGAAAACCTATCTTTACTTTTAAAACTTTTAGCTGTGGAATAGGTGATAGTGCGATTTTTTTTTATAAAAGTTTCTAACTAACATAAAATATACTTATACGCCTTAAAGTACTTTTCTTCCTTCCTTTTTTAAGTTTTTCAAGTATTTAAACTTTTGTTTTCGCCTACTATGCAGACATGTTTTGATCTAGTTGGTTAGATAACCAAGTCCCAAAGAGCCACGCTTAAATAGTGTTTTTTTTTCTTTGTTTTTTTTTTTTGGTTTTTGGGGCTTGGCAACGGAACAAGTTTTTAGCGGCTTTTATATACGAATTTGTTGGCCAAAACACAGACAACGAAGGCTACACTACTTTCAAATTACTGAATAAAAGAATGACAGAGGGAGTTAGAGAAAGAAATATGATATTAATTTGAATCGTTTTTGTTTATGTTTTAGTCATGTTATCGACTTCTATTGTTGGCTTAATCCTGCTGGTGGTCTCAACCCTGGCAAAGGACAATCTGCAATTGGCCTATGAATGGCGTGAAATAGACTTTAAATATCCCAATGCCGAGCAGCGTTGGTCAGCCATCGAGAAGGGAACATTTAAACCGGCTAATGTTCTACCATTTGGCATGGAAATCTATCGTCATCGTTTGTTTCTAACATTGCCCAGATGGCGTGATGGTGTGCCAGCCACATTGGCCTACCTTGATCTTAATGGTGAGTACATAAAATGAGTTGCATTTGAATTTAATTGCTAATTGTGTGTGTGTTCGGTCTTCGGTCTTTGGTTGCAATTGCACAAAGAATTGCTCTGTAAAAATCTCTCACAGACAATTTGCATTGTCTGGATTGCAGGCAGGTGGAATTTATGGCTAGATTTGATCAGCACTTGGGCTCATTTTATGGCCAACAGTCTAAACAATTCAAATAACTTCCTGGCCTGTCTCGGCCCACACTTCCCCTTGGCTTCATTAACACAAGTTGAGTGTGACCATTATGGGAGCCGATTGAAAAGTTCAAATTCAAACAAATCTAAATATGGCATAAACCTTTGATATACCCTCTAGAAGAGTCCAAGATATTATATCATTGATTTAATCAAATTTAATTTGACCTTTTTAAGGGGTTAAATTCAATTCAAAAGTTCTGACAGATTGTTACTTGAATTGATTTATAATATTATCGCCGGCTTTATCATGGTATATAACCTAAGTGTATATATCATTCCCTATTTCCTATTACTGTATAGGGTATAGAACTACAATAACACGATATTCATATATGTATAAGTTTTTATACAATCGTTTCGTTTTTAGTTTGTTGCTTGAAAACTATTTTTAGATTCTAATTAGTGAGAGGTGCGTTTTGTTTTTGTCCGCCTGGCGAAATATGTTTTATCAAATAGCTAATATCATATATAAACTATCATGGCAATATCTTTGATTTTACCATAGAACTACAAATTCTAAAGCACATTTCTTTTAAACATTTTGGTTTTATAAAACAAATTATATTTAAATAAGATAAATAAATTTACCAATCTAAATAGGTAGATTTTGATAAATTTTGAAATGCTTTTAAAAGATTTTTAAATTTTTTACAGATGATGTATTCTAGTTTAGAAGAATAGTATAGATTGAATATGTTTTTGTTTTAAAGATTTCGAAATGATTACTTAAAACTGAATAAAACATAATTATATATATGTTCATACTTAAGGTAGACAGAAGATTAAGCAGTTTATTTAAAAATGATAATGAAATAGAAATACAAAAAACTCTTTTCTTCATTTCATAGCAGATAAAAAAAATCATTAACCTAAGTATCAGATAGAAGAACCTTACGAGCATAATGCAATCAATTTTAATATTGCAGGCTCTAAGAGAGTCTGAAATTTTTTTCGAAACCTTTATATTTGAATACAATTTTTTTACTGTGCACATTTGAACTGATTGTTCATGCTACTTAAATAAATACTACATATAGAGTTCAATTTACAAAAATTTACATTCAAACTCAGGTACCTGGCACAGTTGTTTGGCTAATTGAGCTCCGTTTATGGGTAAACGTTCAATTAACCAGTCTTAAACAAAGTGTCAATATGGCGACAACAATATGTATGATGACTCAGACACAGTCACACAAATTTCCATTTGTCATTTGATTTTGCTAATTAACATCTCTTCGAACATTTTTCAGATAACTCCACAAATATGCCTGCCCTGACACCTTTTCCCAGCTGGGAGGCTCACAGCCTTTTGGAACCAGAGCCAGAGCTGGTGTCACCTTTTCGCATTCGAGCCGATCGCTGTGGAAGACTTTGGGTATTGGACTCAAGAATTGCAGGAGTTCTAGAGCAATCGAAGTTGTATGGAACTGCACAATTGTTGGTCTACGATTTGCACAATGATAATCTCTTGCGTCGTCACATTCTGCCAGAGTCGCAGGTGAAACAGGGTTCTTTCTTTGCCAATTTGGCTGTGGAGGATGCGGATTGTGAGAATACCTATGCCTATGCTGGAGATTTGGGTAGTCCCGGTCTAGTAGTTTACTCATGGCGTCAGCATGAATCATGGCGAGTGCATCACCATTACTTCCATCCCGATCCCATGGCTGGAAACTTTAGCATCAATGGCATTGAATTCCAATGGGATGATGGTCTCTATGGTCTGGCTCTTTCGAAAGCGGAAACCAATGGCTTCTCCACCCTCTACTTCCATCCATTGTGCTCTACCATGGAATTTTCGGTGAATACTTCAGTGCTGAGGAACAAAACTTTGGCCACATCCATGGACATTTATAGAGAATTCAAAGTGCTTGGCTCTCGGGGTGTCAATACTCAAGCGGGTGCTGAGTTCTTAGATCAAGAGTCTGGCGTATTATTCTATAGTTTACCGAATCTGAATGAAGTGGCTTGCTGGAAGACCTCAAATAAGGAATACAATCATAATACCCAAAGTCGTGTCTTTGTCAGCAATGACAAATTGATATTCCCCAGTGATATTAAAGTCGATCAGGAACATCGTCTCTGGGTCTTATCAAATCAATTGCAGAGCTATATCTATGATGAACTCTATCCGGGCTCTATTAATTTCCGCATCTTTAAGGCATCTGTTGAAGAAGCTATAGCCGATACAGGTTGTTCGAGTACGCGAAAAATTATTCCAGATATTATTAATCGTCTGGACGATATTCTAAATACAAAGACAACTTCAGGTGCAGCAGCAGAAACAATAAGTTCACTATTGATTCTATTAGTCTTAAGTTTTGTATTATAAATTGTAATTTTTCTTTTTTTGATTAAATTGTAAATGTTTAGAATTTTTAGTAATATGCCAAGCCAGCTTGGTCTCATCTTTGGTTAATATTTCGGCAGCTCTTTGATCTCGGTCTTATAAACGGTGGCTATATCTATGGTCTCATCGCTTGCCTGCGATTGGTCATCCACTGAGGTTGGATCCTCACGTTTGCGTTTCTCGTATTGGATTTGCATGCGCTTGATAAAGCCGCCACAGAAAAACAAAGTCATCTAAGAAAGAAAAAATAATCAATTAATTAACTTTTCTCGAATGAGAAGATTTAAGGACTTACATGCTCGAGTATGCCAATTAAACCCAATACAGATATACCCAATAGAAAACCCAAGGATCCACCTATGTCGGCTATAAACTGTGTAGTATCATATGAAACGCGTTCTTCAATCATCTGCTAAAACAAAAGGGGATTACAAATACTTTCCAAAATAAACTTCGCTCCATTTCATGCATACCGAAATCAATTTTGTGGTATAGTATATATATATTAAGCTGCGTGGTTCAGGTTGGGTAAAAGTTTTACGATTTTGTATATAAGTCGTATAGATGCGACTTCGGCAAGGCTGCAAGCAATCACAGTCGAAATCGTCTTCGCTTTCGTAAACCCTTAAATAGGAAAATAATTTAAACATTAGAAAATTATTGAAACGTGATGATGAAAATGATCTTATTAGAGAGCATCAGGAAAAACTTGGCATACTTTTAAGAGCCATTGACCCTAGTTGTAAATATGAATTCTATAAATTTTAAACTGTGAGGGGAAAGTGTTATATAGAAATATTTGATTGTTCAAGAAAACTATTAACTATCTACAATTATTTTTCAAGGCTTCAGAAATCTATTCGTTTTTAAATGTCTAAATATATATATATACAGATAATTTTTGATGATATATATTTCTGCTTCTCCTTTCTACAACTTAAATAAGTGAATCATAGTCTTCTTTATCCAATTTAACTATTCAGCTGCTTAATATATGTAAGTATTATTATTAATGTTTAGCCGAATGCTTTTAAAAATTCGAATTCTTACGCTTTGTAGTCCGATATAAGTTTTCGCATTGAGGTGGAGTCATTGCAGGGCTGATGTACTATCTCGTTCATCCAGGGACCCGTACAATTGGTTTCATCTGCCAAGTCCTGCCAAATGCAAATTTCTCCACACTAAAGGCCAGAAAATGTTTTAAAAATAAAAGGTTTTTTGAGTTTTTTAACTTACTTTCAAATCACTATAATTCTCGTCATCGGAACAAGGATCATCTTTAGTCTCAACATTAGAAAAATATTGACTTTGCAATTTAATTTCAATTTCTTCATTGACATTGACAAAAACGTATTCCACTCGACCGGAGCCCTTCATGTTAATCTCTAAACATTATATTCATCAATGAATAGTGGAAAAGTTTTGCTAATCTTTCTTCTACTCACCTGTGAAATTTTCACGTTTATCATGTATGAAAACATGCCAACCTGCTCCGGTACTAGTATCCGCATTACTTGTGGAAGTTGTCGTAGGGGTGTGATCCAAAGTCAATGAATAACCCACGGCTCTGGAAACCCTTTTCATCAGTTTCTTGGGTCGAACAGTGTAACAACGACCCGAATAGAAGTGTAGACTGCTATCGATTTCTAGATCTAATCAAATTGATTGATGAGATGAAAAGTTGGTGTACGAAAATACGAGGTGAAAAGTGACCCAGAAAATTGTGAGATATCGTTAGCTCTATGGGGACGAAGTTTGATTTTGAAGTGCAAGATATTTACAGAAAGTATATTTATATATTGCATATTTCAAAATGTAAAAGTCGTCCTTATATCCTGCGAAATATTATTCCATTAAGTATTTCTGAATTTCAAAATGAGATAATTCTCAAAAGGAGTAATTAATTAATAAATATTTTTGCAGGAATATTTTCCTGCTCTTATTTTTCTTTTTCTTGCAAAAGTTTTCCGTATTTTCGGGCTCACTTTTTCACTGACTTATCCTTTCATCCTTCTTCTTTTTTGTGTTAACTCTACTCACTATCAGAAGTGCCATCTAATCCGGGCGAATAAAATGTTTCCGTTTCACTGTAGGTACCATTCTCGAAGAATTCATCTAATGGGATTTCACCAAATGGAAAATCCATCCAGCAGGTGGCATATTTCGGATGTGGGCAATAGTTTTGAGAGAGATTCTAAAAGAAACGGTTTTGTTTTTGTGTTTTCACAGTACATTCCAATGATTTTTGAAAAAAACCTACAGTTAAAACATCCTCTCGGTATGGCGGTTCACGACATATTGTTATAGCTGGCATTTCAATGGTTTCATTTAAATTATAATACGAATGCGTTGATATTGGAGGATCGCATAATTTTGCAAAACATTCATATAACTGAACAATCACCACAATGCAGCAAACAAATAGAACTAGGTAACGTATTAATTTGGCAGGATCGCGTAGCAGCCAAGCCTTTAGATCTGTCCAATAACCCATATTGTTGCTTTGTCCGTTCGTCGAGTAAAAGTGAAACTCAAGTGAATGTCATTGCCTTGCTGTCATGGACATTTTGCAATATCGTTTGGGACAACCTGCAAAAATTCTCACAGCCGGTCAAGATAAATACTGTTAATATTGATTTATGCCCCATGGTGGATGTGATAAAGTTCCCCCCAAATCGGCGAGGCACGTTTATTATTAGTGTGTACCTATCTATGTATTGTTCAGGCTTTTGGATTTGTTGTTCTTGTTTGTAGTACTGAAAGGTTTAACCGTAACATTACCAAAACATGTTGTTTATAATTGTTTATGGGCGAGCGAGCAGAAGATACAGACACAAAGCAAAACAAAACACAAAAAAAAAAAATGCGAAAAATGGGACAAAGTTATTCATCTGATATCTGCAGCTCAAATCAGCGCACATTTTTGGTAGGCATTTTATGGTTTTATGTGTTTATTTTAGTAATGTTTCTGCATGTGCAAAAAGTGTGGTAAATTCCACTAATTCGTCAACTTAAATGCACAAAGTAATAACGAATTGTTTATACTCTTTCATTTATAAAAAATCATTGGCTGAGTTCATTTTTTCCCTTAGATTTGTGGGCTTCAAATACAATCAACGTGATTAACATTTTTTAGAAGATTTTTATTAATTTATATATAAATTTGTTAAGCTATTTTTTTTTTAAATTAGGGTCTTGAAAATGTTTTCTTGACAAAATTTATCCTTAAATTATAAAAGACCAAGACTTAAAACTTGATTTTGGGATACTGAAACTTAATATAACTATTATTTGATCAACATTTTAAAAAATTTTAACTAAGTTAAACAGTTTTTCCAGGTTTCTAGTTTTATTTTTATAAGTTTTATACATTTTTTTCGTTAATAGATAATTTTATTGCAATATTTTTGAAATACATGAAATGGTAAAAAGTTTAAATATTTATAACAGACTTCATCCTGCCTGTTGAGCATTTTCCATCACTTAAAGGATTCGTGTTATTGTCCAGCATCAACATCACTTTTGAAATAAGTATTAATATTGCACGTTAATGATAAAACCAAAAAAAAAAAAAAAAAACATTCAGTCAAACTCCTTGTGACCATTAAAAAAAACCAAAAATAATAGCTGTATTCATAAAAATTAGAACGTCACTTTCTAGTCTTAAAGTTATTCATTCATGAAAATTAATCAAAAAATTTTGGAAGAGATTGTTATAAACATGTTTTTTTTTTTAGTTTTTTTTTTTGACATAATTTTTTTTTTTTGACTGTATTTTAACCAACTTCTAACAGATATCAAAAAGTTATAAATTAATTAAATCAAAATTATTTTCTACTCGATTTTTCATAAAAATCGGTACCTATCATTACAGTTTTTGATCAAAATTGTTCAGATTTCAGTTCATGAGATTTTAATACATTATTCTAACTACAAAATAAAGACATGCATATTTCGTATATCTTAAAAATAGAGCTTTATGAAAATAATGTTTATTGAAGTGCTTTGCTGTATATTGGCATTTATTGGCTTGCTTGAAAAGAAAGGTTGAAAAAAGGCTGGATATGCATTCCAATTTAAAATTCAAAGTAAAAGCAATTAAACAACAAATCAGTTTCGAAAATGTATTAAAATTTGGCTTAGCTAGTGATTCGCAAGTTTATGAGTTTCTAAGAATTTTTTAAATTAAGTTTTTCTCGATTCGCCTATTTTTCTCAGACTGTATTTTGCTGAAATAATGAACTAAGATTAACCTTTCATTGATCTAAAATCCTTTGACAGCGCTCTGAAAGTTGGGGTCTCTAAAGGCCTCTAACCCTGCAATTTAGCCAATCCGGCACTGTAGATTATATATACTATATGTTGGTTTGGTATCCATGAAAATATTCTCTAATTGTCATTAGAAACCTAATATTTTATTTCAATATATTTCATACTGTTTCCTTTCTGAAACTCATATCACTTCCAAAACGATATAGTTTTCCTCCCAAACTGATCTAGTAATAGTTTTTCTCTTTCTCTTTTTGCTTACATAAAATCATGTACAAGTTATAACACCTTTAGCTGTCGGCTGTCTTCACTTGACCTTACAGACATTTAAACAATATCTATATATACATATACATATAGATATATATGTATATACAAAAAAGAACACCTAGATAAATGGATTATACTATTCTGTATGTGGATATCTATATATATATATATATATGTGTTATAATGAGAAAAAGCTTTTATTTTCAACGAAAACAAAAACAAATCCAGCAGTAAAATAGAAGCATTCCTTAGATGTGACGTTCAAATCAGAGCAGAACCGAATAGAATAGAGAAACATCAGTCGAAAATCGTGCTATATATTTAATGATTTCTATATACCAAATACATACTAAACAGAAGCAGAATTGACTTCAGATAGTGAGTGAGAGAGAGACAGAGAAGGAGAGTAAAAAAAACTAATAAACAAAAAGAAACTTTGCCACCTAAAAATAGACAAATTGAAACATTTGAAAACAAGCAACAACACATACAACGTGCTGACGAACACGAGCAAAGAAAATGAAAAGTTTTCTTTTCTCATATATATATAAATATATATATAATTTTTCTTTTTTTTTTCAAATAGTATAGCATGATTTCCCCTCGACTAGTTTAGTATATGTTGACCACGGACCACACGGCGTATGCGTTCATAGGACGCAACATTTTGCCTATATCTTTAAGTGTGTGTGTATGTGTATCTAGTAAATTTTAAGCTATCTATCTCCCTCTCTTTATCTTTCTATCACCTTCTCATGATTACTATCTCTTTCTTGACATGTCCGTCTCTGTCTTTATGTGAAGGAAACAAAGACAAAAAACTGCAGAGCTAAATGAAAATTTTCTTTTGGTTTTCATTGGTTTTTGTTATTTTGTCGTGTTGAACTTCTTTGCAACTGAATAGCTTTTGTTTTAAATTTAGAATATCAGCGCCGCTGGCTATATTAAACGCAAATGTTGGTCTTAGATATTTGTATTTGTAGTGTATTTTGTATAGGTATTCAGAAAGTTAGTATATAGGGGAGCAAATTTTCTTGTTGGAAATCGCTCTGATCATTTTTACCTAGTCAATGCTTAGGCTTTGACTAGGCTATGACCCATAATTTTCTTTATTGATTTTCTCATTTTAGTTTTTCTTGTTTTTGTTGTTGGTTTGAATTTATAATGTATTTTCTGTTCGTTCAGAAGGAGTAGATATGAGAAATGTTTTAAAAATATATTTAGCTTGTAGCTCATAAATTTTTTAATTTTTGTTTTTTTTTTTTATTTTTACAATTTTCTATATCTGTCTTTATTTCTACTTTGTGTACTGAGTCATATTATGGCTTTTCATTAGATTTTCCAATTTAAATACTCTAGCCTAGTGGTCAATTTGTTTTTAACGTTTGAAATGAACATAGCTAAGTATTTTGTTGTACCCTGTTTTTTAATTGTGGGTTTGTGATTTTAATTATTTTTTTATTTTTTTTTTAGTTTGTGTGCATAATATAGCTATATAATAATTTATAAAGAACCTTGTTGGAACTTCAATCAAAAACTTCTTCTAAATTTTTCTTGTTGAAAACTTAAAAAACTTTATTTTTATTTTACCGAAAGGTAAACCATGAAATATTTTTATCGTTTCACTTAATTTATCAACATTTTCCATCTTAACTAACTAAGCGTCCTACACATTTTCAATATTAAAGCCCATATTACAAATTTTGCATTTATTTCGTATTTAAGAGTCTGAAAGATTACAATTAAAGATAGATTTTTATACCTATGTGTATTATATTAAAGGCGTATTTTATTCAGAAACCTACAAATTTTTAAAGGTTTGAAAAGTTATTCATAGATCATGTATGTCTCTGTCTCTGTAAATTATTTTCTATAAAGTTTATTCGTTTAAGTAAATGTTTAGATCTGTTTGTAATCGCTGATTAACATTTAATTTAAAATAAAAAAATGTTTTTATTATTTAAATAGGCTCTTTAGTTCAATACAAAACCGTAAAGGTTTTTTGATATACAGAGCTTTAAGGGTATCGTTATTTAAAATTTTAGACTTAAATAAATACTTAAATAAACTGTTGCCAATTTCATTTAAGATTTTTGCTTTCCAACCACCGTTTATCAATTATCAGCATCAGTATTCTCATTGCGCTATAAAGAGTATAAGAACTTCGGCATTTACCTTTGCCATTGATTTTGCTTATGATTAATCAATGCCTCTTACAGTGTGGCAAAAGCAGGGTATGAAGGCATCGCACAGAAGAGCGGGGGCTAGGTGGCAGTGTGGAAACATTTTCATTTCTTATTTTCACTCATCATTAATAATAGTCTCGACATTATATAGACTTTGATTATGATTTCATTGCATTTTTCTACTGGCTGCTGGCCGCTGCACTTTTTCACCGTCTGCAGTCAATTTAAATCGCTGACAAAATGCTCAACGAAAATAATTTCATTCGCATAATTTCTTTTTGATTTTTGTTTGTGTTTTTGCAGCATTTTTTCAATGACTAATTCTAAATGATTCGGTTTTATTGGCTAATTAATTAACGATAGATGGCATTTGTGGAGAAAGAGAGAGAGAGAGAGAGGACTTTCATTTCGCTAGCACAGATTTTGCTTATGCGTGTGCGATTTTCAATTGAGCCCGAGCAATTAATCAATTTCGACCACACACATGGATAAATCTGGATAATTGAACAGATTAAGAGACAAGGAAAATTTTTGAAATATTTAAATGTCATACAATAGAATTTAGTTTTTAAGTCCCCTTAAATTCAAAAGAAAATTCAAATAAATATTTTTTAGCAATAATTGTTAGTTTTAATTATTTTCTGAAGGTTTAAAAAAATATAAGTTATAAAAATAGTTAGGGTAAAATTTAAAATAATTTATTGAGATATTCGTGTTTATGTTCTGGCCATGTAATCGCACGAAATAGACAAAAGTGCATACTTAACGCAAAAAATTGGTATTATTTAACTTTTTTTGAAATATTCGAGTACAGTGCAAATCTTTTATAGATTTCAAGTAGTACAAATTTGACTACAAAACGCGTTATTAACAAACTTATAGCCAATATCACTAATAGCAGGGCATAAACGTCGAGATTATAGGCAGCTATAGCAGCCATATGAGCCAAAGGACTTTGTAAATGTGGGGCCCCTCGATGCCGTAATATATATTCAGTCCAGTAGACAACCTCCTGACGGGCAGTTCGAGGTCTATCTCTATAGAGGGTGGAAAATTCTCCAATCGCCTTGGCATATTTCTTATTCTCCAAAACTTCGCGAAGAGCAGCTTCAAATGTCTCCTTAGTCAGGGTCAAAAGATCCAAACTTAGTCCATAGCCAGAACTTTGCATAATAGCAGCGTTTCCAGGTTGATCAACAAAAACTGGTAGAGCCACCATGGGTACACCATGATATTGGGCTTCTGTGACGCCCCCTTTTCCTGCGTGGGTGATGAACAGCTTCGTCTTAGTATGGGCAAAGATATCAGCCTGAGGTAGCCATTTCCTGTAAATGATATTCGGTGAATTCCCAGGCAATTTATCCAAATCTTCCCATTTCCATATCACATTCTGTTTTAGCTTGGATAAGACATTGAATATTTTTTGAACAACTTTTGGTTTCAATGAGGAACTTTTGATACTGGAACCCATCGAGAACAATATAGCACCATGTTTAGAGCTCGATAGAAACTCTTCAATATCTTTGGGTAGCGGATGGGGTGTATCCTTAATTTGTATGCCACCAATCTGAATAGTAGCTGGCACTAAAGGTCGTATACGTTCCTCGCTGATGAAATGACAGCTTGTAAAAACTAGGGATATATTCCTTTTCATTTGATCGAAAGTGGGAAAGTCTCTCTCCATTCCAAAGTGGTCATTGTAGAATCCATTGTATAGTTTATCAAACTGTCTCATTAAATATGCATATACCCAGTGCGTGGCATAATTTTTCAATCTTTTACCGAAACTCGTGTCTTCATCTTTCTGAATAACATTTAAAGGGTTGCCTACATAGGACACTTCAAATGGATTACCAACTAGCTGAAAAGTACTCGCAGTTGGTCCCATCACTGAATCCACAATAACTGGCACCTTTAACTTGGCTGCCACACCCAGTTGGAACTCATTGAAAAACCAACCCAAAATCATTAAGTCAAATTTTGTTTCGTATATCTGTTGGAACTTCGGATGAGAAAGAAGTTCAGATTGCGAATCTACCATCACTTTTAGGCCATTCAATAAGTTATCAAAAGCATTATAAATTGTATTTTCTTGAGTAGCGTATTCCTTCAATTTATTCTCTATTATACGTTGATGTTCTTCGGAAACTGGAATTACAATCAGATGTATATCCTTACACCTCACTTTGGGCTCCAACATAGAAACTACTGTTACATTGTGACCGGCTTCAGCCAGAGTCTTCGCCACCGACATATGCAATATCAAGTGAAATGGAGTGTAACCACTATACAGACCCAAAATATTTGCTCCTTCAGAAGGCACCGCTAGAAATATTGTGGCCAGTAGCAAAATCAGCCCCAATCTTATTTTATGAAACTTTAATCACATTCTTACAGAACTTTCCGGTTGAGGGTTGAAATAAAAACTATTTGACACCTGAAAACTGTGCACCTATATATGTATGTAGCTAGATTCTTATCAATAATCTTCTCGACAGTTTGTCATTGGATAATTTCTTAGCGAATACCCTCACCATTTAGTAAGGTAAGTTAGCTAGATATGAAATATAAATATCTCATTAAATATTTGTATATTACTCGAAAGCGTATTTCAAATTTTTAGTAACCTATTATCAGGTGTAGTTTAATCTGAACTAAGATAGTTTAGTGGAATTTTTTTTGCGTGATAATTTTTTTCCCACTGATAAAATTAAAGGTCATGAGATTTATAAATTTTAAATAGCTTCTTTAGTAAGTTTTTTGATTTCTCTAAATTAAAACATTTTTCTTATGGTAAGTTTTAGTAAATTTTAATTCACCAAAAATGTTTTTAGATGAAATATAAATCGGTTAATTTAAGTTGTCGTTTTAGGGAATTCTTTTTTATTATTAATTTGTAAAGCTAAAAACTTTAAGTGATAAGCATATTGCTCACACGCTGTCTAGCCAAAACGCTCCCAGACGAATCATAAAAACAAATGCTAACATTTTGATATGTTCTTATCGGCTTTATATCATTAAGATGTTAAGAATGTTATGTGCTTACATTGTTTACACGTTCAGACAAGATTAGTTAATAGTTAATAGTTTTAACTCTTTACAAATCGGTTGACTAATATGTATGTATCTGACAACAGAAAACCGAAAAAAAATAAAGTAAAGTGTTCTATTCAGATTCAAAGTGTTAAACCAAAACGTCTAACCATTTTTTTATTTATTGTCATTTTAACTTTTTTAAATCATTCGCTTTTAATTCACCTTTGCTAAAGACTTTATGTACAAAATATTTGAGCAAAAAGTGAGTAATTAACAAACTTATAGCCAATATCACTATTAGCAGGACATAAATGTCGAGGTTATAGGCAGCTATAGTATCCATATGAACCAAAGGACTTTGTAAATGTGGAGCCCCTCGATGGCGTAATATATATTCAGTCCAGTAGACAACCTCCTGACGGGCAGTTAGAGGTCTATCTCTATAGAGGGTGGAAAATTCTCCAATCGCCTTGGCATATTTCTTATTCTCCAAAACTTCGCGAAGAGCAGCTTCAAATGTATCCTCAGTCAGGGTCAAAAGATCCAAGCTAAATCCATAGCCAGAATTTTGCATTATAGCAGCGTTTCTAGGTTGATCGGCAAAAACTGGTAGAGCTACCATAGGAACGGCATGATATTGGGCTTCTGTAATGCTGCCTTTGCCTGCGTGGGTAATGAAGAGCTTCAATTTGGGATGCGCCAAGATATCATCCTGCGGTAACCATTTCTTATAGAGAACATTTGTTGAGTTGCCTGGTACATTATCCAAATCTTCCCATTTCCATATCACATTCTGTTTTAGGCTTGATAAAACTTTGAATATAATTTTGGTTAGTTCTGGTTTCACCGAAGAACTCTTGATATTGGAACCCAAGGAAAGCAATATAGCACCATGCTTAGAGCTTGAAAGAAATTCTTCAATATCCTTGGGTAGTGGGTCGGGTGTATCCTTTATTTGTATTCCTCCGATCTGTACGGTTGCTGGCACCAAAGGCTTTATTGGCCCTTCACTTATTAGATGACAGTTGACAAAGGCAAGTGATACATTTTGTTTCAATTGCTTAATTGTTGGCAAATTTTTCTCCATTCCAAAGTGTTCGTAATAGTATTCATCGAAACATTTATCAAAGAGGCCGTTTAAATATTTATAAAACCAATGGGTAGCTAAATTGTTTAATCTTTTTCCAAAGCTCATTATTTTGCCTTTTGAGACCGGATTCATCATATTAGGTACATAGGATATTTCAGCTGGATTACCCACCAGTGCATCGGTTCCTGGAGTTGGTCCCATCACCCAGTCTACAATAACTGGCACCTTTAACTTTGCTGCCACACCTAATTGGAAGTCATTGACAAACCAACCCAAGATCATAAGATCAAATTTTGTCTCGTATATCTGTTGAAACTTCGGATGGGAGAGCAGTTCGTATTGCGTATCAATCATTACTTTCATATCATTCATTAAGTGATAAAAAGTATCATAGAGTGTATTCTTTTTCATTGCAATTTGCTTCAGTTTGTTTTCGATTAAAAGTTCTTGTTCGTCAGAAACTGGGATAACAATCAGATGTATATCCTTGCACTTTACTTTGGGTTCCAACATAGAAACCACAGTCACATTGTGACCTGCTTCGGCCAGAGTCTTCGCCACAGACATATGCAAAATCAAGTGGGATGGACTGTGTCCACTGTATAGACCCAGAATATTGGCTCCATTCGAAGGTGGCAACAACATGCTGGCTACTAGCAATAATATCACTAAAGGAAACTTTAACCACATTTTTACACAACTTCTCAGTTGAGTGTTGAAATAAAAACTATTTCACATGGAAAATCTATGCATCTTATATATAACTGGCTTCTTATCAATGATCTTTTCGACTGTCAGTCGGTAGATTCCATTGACGAATACCCTACTTTTAGATTTTTGTAGTGAGAGCACTTTATCGTGAAATTTTACATTTTTTTTTAGAATATTTAAATTAAACCCATATTTAATATTTTTAATAATTTGTGTTATATATATATATGAGTTTACTGAATACTCTTACACCGTTGAAAAGGGTATTTATAGTTCTTTATCGCTTGTTAGTTAACCTGAACAAAGAGTATTTTGTCAAAACTCAAGGCATGATAATTATTTATGCTTGTTAAATAAAGGGCATTGAAACTGAGAGACCAATTTGATAAGACTAATTCGACACAGCGTGAGATGAGACAATAGGTACCTCAGCTCAATTCTTTTGTTTTAAATCTCTATTTAGAAAAGAAACAAAGCAAGAAATGTTCTGTTTTAGGATTAAGAATAAAATACTTTGCACTCTATCCTAAAAAACATTCAGAATTTGGGTTGTAGAAATGATCAATCAAATTGCAAAAGTGCCGCGACATTCCAATGTCAGAACTATCCTATAACAGATGCTCTAATTGTCAATTACGTATGTGCAAATGTATATGGGGACTTCTCGGAGTCCTCCTTTTTCTTTGTTTGGACCACAATCTAGAAGCAAGCAAAAGATAGGAATGTGTTTTGAATGTGTCACAAAGATCTGCCCCTCTCCTTTGCCATTAAAATCTTACATAACCCATACGTAATACAGGAAGCATTCATTCATTTTGTCATTTTTAAGCATTATTTACGAGTCAGAGCAAGTCGTATACCTTAAAGATGATTATTTGCAATGCAAGAAAGAAGAATTCTTCGGGTGTGATACATTAGGCGAACTGGGGGAAGAAACAGGGAAGACCTGGGGCAGGTATCAATTGAATGGGGGATTTAAAGGGGGTTGGAAGGGTGGGTATATGGCCATGCAACTGGGTTGGGGCATAGGGGCGAACGAGTGTGCGAGTGCACGACCACAAAGATGTTGACCGACGACAGCCTGACGATGGATATTTATATATCGACAATTTGGATATGTTCCAATGCATTTAGACGAGAGTTATCTATAGAATATGTATGTATTTTGGTCACGGTTGCCGTTTTTAAAATATTTTGTGTACCATTTTGATGTAGATTTTTCTATTTTTTGTTTTTTTTTTTTTTGCGGTATTGGATTGGGATAGCGTACTTATTTAAAAAATTTCGATCAGGGTTACAATGTTGTAAAAAACCAAAAATTATTCTCTATAATATACTATGGGAAACTAATTTATTTCAAAAATATTCAATTTTATTTTATTTTCCAAAGACAGTTTTATTAAAAAACTATCTAACTAATTTATAAAATTATATTTATAATTTATATATTTATTTATATATAATTTATAAAATATATATTTAAAAATAAGGTAAACGTTTTGTGAAAAAAATTTAACTAAAATAATTAATTTTGATTTTTATAAAATTTTTTTTCTGGTCATCATTTGCAAATTTTCTATTAAATTTAATTACTAGAATAGTAATATTGTTAATTTCTTTGTCTTTATTATATATCAATGTCAATTCTTTTATTTTACATATTTCTTTATAATTCTCAACTAGTTTGCTTGAGTTCGCACTGTTTCATACGTTATAAATGTTTTCAAGTTTATTTTATTTTCTTGATTAAAAAATAAAATAAAAAAAATACTAATACTATTAATCCGTACATTAATATTAATTAATGTTAACTAATAATTTAATTTTTATTGTTCAGCCATTTGAATAATATCTTTGTTTATTTTCGCAAAAAGTTCTCAACATGTTTGTGTCTACAGATAGAACTTAAATTAGACATGGCAAGGTTGAGTTACCGAGTCTTAATGATTTTAGTCTAAGATTTTAGTTCATAACACTAGTTATTGTTCAACTATTTCTGCCCTTACCGAATCGCCATTCAATGTGAATATGTTGGTTTTATTTTTTGGCTGTTGTTTGATTTTTATTTTGGCATCTGCCTTTCAGGTGCTGGCATTCTCAATTTTCGTTTGTTGGGCAAGGCAAGGAAGAATCATTCACTCACTCACATCAATGTGTGGTGGATGTCGAGCAATGAAGCTTTTGAAATAGCCCCCATGGCAATGCAATTATTGTTGCTGCCTCGTGTAGCAATGCAGAGACCCCACATTACCTCTTTCCCCTCTTCACCCTATCAGAGCTATCCATCCCACTAGGAACCTACAAAGATAATCGGGGAGGCCGCCAAGAAAACAAAAAAGAAAATATCTTGACACTAAAATGCAAAGAAAAACAAAAAAAACAAATTTCTCTGCGTCAATGACTCAAGACTTGATGCTCGAAAACCTAAAAACAAAATTGTTTGAAAAAGAAAAAATTAAAAAAAGGATACAAAAAAAATTTGGAGTATAACAACGAATTATCTAGAACAAAATCTCTTACGGGAGGCTATGATAATTTATGATCTTTAAATGCCTTATACTACACACTCGACCATAAGAATAAATTGAGAAAAAAATATTGTGTCAAAACATATAAAACGTTTGCAAAAAAAAAAAAACAAAATTTAAGAAAAACCAAAAATGAAACGAAAATTTTCTTCTTTCAGAAATTGTTTCGAAAAATTCTTGTCGCAGATTCTGTTTCAAGTAGACGAGAAGAGAGAGAAAACAAAAACAAAAAAATAGAAAAGAAAAAAAACTATAACAACAAAATTATTGAAATAATTTTATATGTGCGAAAAACAAAAATGATTTTATGAAAAAAGAACAAAAAAATAACATATCCCACCCCCAACTGAACTAAAAATATTCATAGAGAAATGTTTGCTACTTTGCTTGTGAATATTTCAAGAGTTCCAAATCATTATGAAAAGAATTTTATAAAAACAGAAAAGCAAAAACAACAACAACAAAAACAAATGAAAACCCTAAAATGTAAACGAATTTGAGACAATTTTTGTGAAATATTTCTAAATTCCTATGGCATATCTGTGGAAGCTAAATCATTTTGTATATTTTTGCAGACAATTTGTTGTTGTCTTAGCATTGAATTTGATTTTACATGAGCATTTATTTTTGGCAAACTATCGATCATCTTCTGTAGATCAAAATCTGGGTCTAAACTAACTAAACTAGTTCATTGGCATATTTTGATGTGGTATTTCAATACACATGTGCCTAAATATTTTGTGTGGATAAGGGAGGAGAATGGGTTAGGGGAATGAACCAGCTGTTATATAGTTAGTTGGTCAGGTTTATTCGTCGGCATCTTGTACTAAACTAAAACGTTTCGTATCGTAAAATGATCGCTGATTTTAAGAAGGAAGAAGCCCAAAGTAGAAGATCAAATTGGCATTGAGGTGACCAGAAAAACTAACCAAGAGAATTCACCCACACCCACCCAGACATAGGCACAGTCACACATACATATGTACATACGGTCTACCTATAGAAATGATATGTGAAGAATAAGCAAGAAAGCTTTAATTTAGGGAAATCGTCAGACATAGACACACAGAGAAAGAGAAAGCGGGAGAGAGAAAACGAGAGAGATTAGAAATGACAAGGACTTGCCTCCATGTGTCATTGAGAGAGCATTATTGCTCACATGAATGTAAAGCTCGCTCTCTCTCGCTCTCATGTTCTCTGGATTTTGCCTCTGAATCACTCTCCATTTTTGCTCTCTTTATATATCTCTTTGATTATCTGTCGGATCCTGCTGCTATATGGCGATTGCATCACACTCACTCATACAAACGCATTGTGTGGCGACTATACCCACTTGCTGCTAGACCCGAAAAAGGGAGCAAGGAAAAAACGAGAAAAAAAAACAATTATACACACAACTCGAGACGTAATGAAAAACAGCCACCTCACGCACACACACGATTCTATGCGATCGCATAAGATATCGCACACACACGCACACATATACCACATAGATACACTAACACACTCACAGGGAAAATGCCGAATCGAAAGCTTCCCCCGATTTTTGGGGGGTATCAAATTGCCTCGTATAAAAGGCAAGTTTACCGGTTGCACGGTTCAGAACGGCTTTCGAGCGCGTAAGTGCAACACCTTTGATGTGTTCGAGTTTTTAAGACAAAAAAAGTTGAAAAATCAAAATCGGCAGCAGCAGATTCAACAGCATATGGCATAATATCAGCAGATATATACATACATATATATATCAATATCTATATAGTGTAAAAGAGACAGATTCACAATGAACCAAATTTTGACCTTTTTGTGAAATCAAATTGAACAAAAATACCAAAAAAAAAAAATCCTCAAGAAAAACTTACAAACAGAGCAAGAAAAACTTGAAAAGTGTAAATGTGTGTGTTTTGAAAACCAAAGGATCTAATCTGATATTCCCAGATTTTGACCCATATGAACAGTGACCTGGATTACGCTGGATTAACAACTAAAAACTGCATCTTTTAACTGGATTATATCGTTAAAACTTTTAAAAAATCTTAGAAAGACCGATATCGAATACAATGAGATCTTGTGTAACCATGACGAAAACTTCAAAGCAACCAAATCCAAGGACTTGACTTGAATATGAATATATATATCAATCAATAGTTTACTCTTTAAGAACAGATACTTAATCGAGAAGTATAGTAAATGCGATCAAAGTCATTGAGTAATATTTAAAGCCATTTTAATGAGTGAATAATAATTGGAGAAGTCTGAAAAATAATTTTAGAAACTTCTTTAATGAAAATTTATTTTAAAGGACACAAGCGTGTTACCCCAAAAATAAAATTATCATTAGGAAATTTTTTAAAAATTCAGCATAGATTTATTTATCCTTAAAGTCAAGTGTTTTTACACTTCAAAAGCATTTTTTTAATACTATCAACTTCACTTTTACAACATGATATACCTTGGTCATATCATATTCCGTATCAATATCAACATGAAGTTAAAAATTCGCAAGTTAAAGTAAAATTTTGAATGATATTTCATGATATTTTAAAAGAATTTTACTTAATACACCTAAATATATATATAAATATCATAGATATATATGTGTATATATATAACCTTAACTATTTATAACAAATAGAAAGAGATGGCTTTATATATTACTTCATCCTATATGCAAAAAGTTCGATATCGAAAAGCAACAAAAAAAATAATGCTGTAATAGCCAAATTTCGAATTTACTAGATGATTTCATACACAAAATACCATCCATACCTGTGGCAGAGATATGCAAACTGAAAGAGAGACAGAGACCAATAAATTGAAGCATTTCGTATATATATGTAGATGTTTTTAAAAATAACCACAGACATTAGAAAGAGTAAGCGATATATATATATATATATATACATATATCTAAGTATCTATGTATGCCAAAATGAAAGACTCAAGGCATGCGGTAGTTGGCCACGTTCGAACGAAAGACGAGAAAAGCAGCCAAAAAGCTCATCAAAATACCGATACACATATATATATAAATATTTGTACATACATATATACAGACGAACGTTTCGAAATTAGTTTCGGGAATCGAGAATCATTTCTAAAATAACGCATTCGCTTGAAAAGTTCGCGTCGTTTCACAACGTGTAGAGCAATTGAAGTGTTTTAGAACAATTTTTCGAATCAATATTTATGCATAATTTTTTTGTGCTGCTAAAGTGAGTGATGAAAAGTTAATAAAAATGTGAATGAAATATGACAGAAAATGATTGAATCGGTTGAACGGTTAAACCGGTTCGACCTTATGTAATCAAAAGAGAAAAAAATTAAAATTTGTTTCGAAATATAGGCAGAAAAATGAAATTACGTAATAATAGCAACGCCCCACATAGGCCGACACATACGTATATACGCAATTTTCTAGCTAACTCACATGCGATCTCTCTCTCTGTCTCTCTCTCTCTATATACGTATTGAAATATATATATATATGGGATCAGGGATCTATATTTAGGCGACAACCCACACAGTCGCACACACACACATTCCTACATACACTTGTTGTCTGTTTACAACAACAATACAAAGGCCTAATTAACTGCTAAAAGGTGTAAAAAAAATAAAGAAAATTATATCCTAAATATCCGGTTACGGCATTTCTCGAAAATCAATGGGAAAATATGTTCATATTTGGAAAGAAACACACACACAAACACCCACACATTTATCTACATAAATATAGACTAGATATATATATATGTGTGTGCCATATGTCTGCTGCCAAAAATGGGTCATAAGCATAAAAATTTTGAAGAAGAAAAAAATATACCCAAAATAAACAAAACCATAACTTGACTAAATTTTTAATTTGAACTTTTTTATTTTATTTTACAGGGAAGTTTTGGGCTCACGACGCGATTGATAGGAAAATTTTAAAAGTCCCAAATATTTACACACATTTCTCGAGTTTTTAAGTTTAAAAGCGAAATTTAATCAAGATGCCGAAGCCAATCGCAAGTCAGGAGGATGAAGATCCCACCCCTTACTTGTTCGTGTCTTTGGAACAAAGACGTATCGATCAATCGAAACCCTATGACTCGAAGAAGAACTGCTGGGTGCCCGATGAGAAGGAGGGTTATCTCCTTGGTGAAATCAAGGCCACCAAGGGTGATATCGTCTCCGTTGGCTTGCCTGGTGGAGAGGTAATGATATAAAGTACCAAAACAAAACAAAACAAAACAAAAGGAAAAAAAAATGAAATACGCAATGAAAACAATTTTGTAAATCATAATGAAGAAATTGAAAGTTTTTGTACAAACATTTTTTCTTATATTTGGTACTACAAATATGAATGAAAATCTTTGTACAAATGTTCAAACTCATTATGATATATCACATACAAATCCTACATGCCTACCTCATCCTACCTGCCATATATAGGTAAAAGATTTCAAATCCGAGAAGGTGGAAAAAGTGAATCCACCAAAATTCGAAAAAATTGAAGATATGGCCGACATGACTGTCTTGAACACACCCTGTGTCCTGCACAATTTGCGTCAACGTTATTATGCTAAGCTTATCTATGTAAGTTTATATTTACTAGAATATCACTAATTTTTCTTTTTTTTCGCGGGGTCGCGTTCTCTTCTCTTTCTCTTTTTACTCCTAACACTAAATTGGGTTGATGGGGTTATGACCGAAAAACGATTGTTAAAATTATGGGTTGAAAATGTGGGTGTGACTGTAATAAATAGACAAGAGACTTCAAGAAAGATCAGCTCCAGCAAGTGAACCCTCCAAAATACGAAAAAGCCGAGGATATGTCTAACTTGACATACCTTAACGATGCCTCTGTGCTCCATAACTTGAGACAGAGATACTACAACAAGCTCATCTATGTAAGTAATTGTCATACCGGTATGACAATCTATATACGCGTTCTATGTTACATATCATCCCAAAAAACGAAATTCCTCAGCTTTTGTTTAATATCATACACCAAAACAACACAAAATTGAAATTATGAACCAAAGAAAAGAAAAAAAATTAAAGTTTTCTCAGCTTCAGTTGAAACTAATGCAACTTTTTTTTTTCAAATAGTAAACTAATATCAAAATTTTTAGAAAACTCTCATGGAAAATCAAAGATCATACATTACCTCATATTGCTGAAAGAAAAGATGTGATAGATGAAAAATTACTATATCTTTTCATTTTTTCACTAACCACTTAAGCTAATATCATTTGTAGAATTTGCATTAATAATTTAGCTTTTACTAAATAAAACGAATCAAAACCGAATTTTTGTCGTCCCAGTCAAGATGAACTTTACGCTGGAGTCAAAAATATATATGATTAAGTGGTTCAATACACTACACACAACCACACACACCAACACACCAATACACCCACCCACCAATACACACAACACACAAAAAAACACTCGAAAAGCCACCAAAAATGGAAATTGAGCTGAACAAATCCTACAAATATCATCATGTACCCACACACTGTTTTTATTCCCCAAAATGTAGTTGTTAGTAGAAAGCAAAAAAACCACAAAAAAACTGGTAGACCCAACAGACTGGTTACTAAAAACATACGTTTTATCCTCTATCTATCTTCCTATCTAGATGGGTTTGGAAATTTACTCTTAAAAAACAGGACTTTAGAGCAGCAGCATTGTTACCTACTGAATGACAATGTTCTCTCAAAAGTTGCCCATATACGTTCAAGAGTAAAATGAAAAACCCAACATAAATTTTGACTAATCCCTTTTCCAAATCAATCTAACCGATAAAAATATTGAAAAATTCCATTTTATTAATATATATTTGTTTTATCATACTTTTCATACATTGACAACGTAGACCTACTCAGGTCTTTTCTGCGTTGCCATCAATCCTTACAAGCGCTACCCTGTGTATACCAACCGTTGCGCTAAGATGTACCGTGGCAAGCGCCGTAATGAAGTGCCACCCCATATTTTCGCCATCTCTGATGGTGCCTACGTGGACATGTTGACCAATCACGTTAATCAATCTATGTTGATTACCGGTGAGTCTGGTGCCGGTAAGACTGAGAACACCAAGAAGGTAATTGCTTACTTCGCCACCGTTGGTGCATCGACCAAGAAGGATGAGTCACAGAAGAACAAGGGTTCCCTGGAAGATCAGGTTGTGCAAACTAACCCTGTGCTTGAGGCTTTCGGTAACGCTAAGACCGTGCGTAACGATAACTCTTCCCGTTTCGTAAGTACTTAAAAAAACAAATACCAAATCATCAAATCATATAAATTAAATGAAATTCTCTCTTACTCTCAAATATAGGGTAAATTCATCCGTATTCACTTCGGTCCCACTGGTAAACTGGCTGGTGCTGATATTGAGACTTGTAAGTTTTACTTAAAATCAACTTGGAAAGGCGAATAGAAACTCTAATGATTTTCCTTCTTGTCTCTCTCTTACAGATCTGTTGGAGAAGGCTCGTGTCATCTCTCAGCAATCTCTGGAGCGTTCTTACCACATTTTCTACCAGATCATGTCTGGCTCCGTGGCCGGTGTGAAAGGTATACAAAAATCATACAAAAACCACATATTCACAAAAACAACACATACATATATCCATCCAAAAATCGAATCAATACTATATTGTTTTTTCTTAGGATAATGTGTTTAGGTTCAATTTATATTTCAAACCAACAACATTCACACACAACCACAAACACTTAATCTTGATACAAATTCTATATATTATCTTACTATATCCATGTAGACATTTGTCTGTTGACCGATAACATCTACGATTACCACATTGTATCCCAGGGCAAGGTTACTGTGCCCAGTATCGATGATGCTGAGGAATTCTCCCTCACAGATGTAATTGTCCCAAAACTCTCTCTATCTAATAACCCAAAAGCCAAAACAAAAAGTTTTTTTTATTTATTAACTCTTGCTAAGTAATTCGTAGGCCAAAAAAACAAAACACACCGAATTCAATATTATGCTTAGCTCTATGATTATCCCAAACCCTATGAACAAACATCCCAAAGAACGGATGGTTTGGTTTACGTAGAAGGCTTTTACCTATCTATCAATTCCTTTTAATAATCATTACATAAATATTTAACTAATCCATTCCATATCTTATACCATATCCATCTTGATGAAAAAACATTTATTATAACCACAAAACTTCCTTTTACCTTTTTCCATATATGCCAAAAATATCTTCCCAAACATCATATACATATGCAAAAAATAAAAAAAACACACACACGCACAACTTCTACGGAATCGGCAAATGTTGTGATATAGATTATTGTCTTTTATCGAACAACATTTACGATTATCGTATTGTATCGCAAGGCAAAACGACTATACCTAGTGTTAACGATGCTGAAGAATGGGTCCTAGTGGATGTAAGGCCATACAGAACATGGTTACTTAACATGCCTAACTACCTATTGTAAAAAGATAGAAATCCAAACATAATTCAATGTTTTAACTCAACTCAATCAATGCTTTGATCTTTGTCTATTGGGCAAAAGTATAACTTCAAAATTTTATAATTCAATACCAATTTTCGAAATCAAAAACAAAAACCTTTGCCCAAAACGAAAATAAAAAACTTTATGTTGTGTGTCCTTTCATGTCGTCCCAAACTAAAGCCTAATGCCTTTAAGCAAAATGCAAAATTTCATAACACTAAACACTTAATTCTTAAACCTTAACAACCATATATTGATTAGTTTTAGTTGAGAAACTATAGATGTTAGTTAGTTGTTAGTCATTAGGGTCACAACACATAGAATACATACACATACATATATATACATACACAACTTTGAGTAAATAGAAACTTTAACGATTAATCCATCAATAGAGATGGTATTTCTAACGCAACATATTGGTGATTATCCTGGCATATGTCAGGGTAAGACAAGGATACCCGGTGTCAACGATGGTGAAGAATTTGAATTAACTGATGTAAGTGATGAGAGCAAGCGACTGATTGATTTCCCGACATGAAAAAAAAACCCCCGTAAAAGTTGTTAAAGTTGAAAAAAAAAACTATTGTAATATATTTTCTATAAATATTTCTTACTCTCACTCTCTCTTTCTCTCTATGTATCTTGTTGTAGCTCTTCACAAAACATCTTTTTGTATATATATTTGATAACTTTTCCAAATGTTATTCCGGAATTATCTATCTCTCTCTCTCTCTATCTCTCTCACTCTCTCTATCTAAGTCTCTTTTTATATCTTGCAATATAACTCCTTTGCACTATTCCTGGCTGGGAGCAGGTGGTTTGACCTCAGCTTACATTTGATTTTCAACATTTTCGCTTAATTTGACACCGGGTTTCAATTGTAGTTAACTCAAAGGTTAAGCCCGCTCCTGGTTAAACACAATCTTAAGATTTTGCACACACACACAGACACACAAAACACACGGCACACACAACAACAGCACACTTCAATATACTTTCTCCTGTCCTGCCACACACAGACACACTCCCCACTTAGTCATAGAGTCTTTCTCTCGTTTTGTTGTTTTGTTTCACAACCTTCTCTCCGACTTCAATGTAGACATGTGCTTCCTCTCTGATAACATTTACGACTACTATAACGTATCCCAGGGTAAAGTTACTGTACCCAACATGGATGATGGTGAGGAATTCCAGCTTGCAGATGTAAGTGCCGCAACCATACAAAAAAAAAAACCAAAAAAACCAAAAAAACCAAAACAAAAAAAAAACAACCAACACACACACTGAAGATGATGATTTTGGTCTGACAAAAACCAAAACCAAAAACCGACAAAACATTTGTGTGTGTTTTTATATAGTTTTCTTTCACCTTCTCTCTGTGTGTTACTTGGAATGCTACGAATGAGGAATGACGGAAATCCTTGCATCTAAAAAACCAAAAATATATACGACGATCAATTCAATTTTATGTTTGCCTTGGAATGTGTATGCCTCTAAATTTTAGACCCCTTGACCACCAAACAAAAAACAAAAAGAAGATATTTGTGATAATTTGTAACGAAAAAAAAGCGTTAAACCGCTGATAAGCGTACAAATTCATATGATAGTCCTTCTTTATGCTCCCACCCTTTTTAGAGATAAATACGTATGTATAAAATACTGTATAGACTGTTCTTAAACAGGCCTCTCAACAGACTCTGAGTGCCTTTTTTGTGTTAGGTTCAGCACGAAAACTCCATTTCCCCACAAAATCCCTAAACCACCAAAAACAACCTTTCTCTTCCATAGTCTAAGAGTCTTGTTTTAGTATATAAGGCCAAATATATATATTAATATATATAGAACCGGCAATCCATATCACCAAGCTATCTATTGATTCCGGAATACTTAAGCCACCTGTATTTGGTAATATCCGAATAGAAAATCCTGTAGTTTTTCTTTTAGGTCTAACTAATCTCTGCATGTTTGCATGATCAAAAAAAGATTAAAACTTTAATTTAATAAACAGCTTAAAAAAATGCCAATAACCGTAATGAGAAACGATTTGATCAAAATTCATAAAATTAATATATTATATTTTTAATCTATTCGAAAAAAATTATAGCAAGCCTTCGACATCTTGGGCTTCACCAAGCAAGAGAAGGAGGATGTGTACAGAATCACCGCCGCTGTCATGCACATGGGTGGCATGAAGTTCAAGCAACGTGGTCGCGAGGAGCAGGCTGAACAGGATGGTGAAGAGGAGGGTGGTCGTGTATCGAAATTGTTCGGTTGCGATACCGCTGAGTTGTACAAGAACTTGTTGAAGCCCCGCATCAAGGTCGGTAACGAGTTCGTCACCCAGGGTCGTAACGTCCAACAGGTCACCAACTCGATCGGTGCCCTCTGCAAGGGTGTGTTCGATCGTCTCTTCAAATGGCTGGTCAAGAAGTGTAACGAGACTCTGGATACTCAGCAGAAGCGTCAGCATTTCATTGGTGTGCTGGATATTGCTGGTTTTGAAATCTTCGATGTGAGTATGGCACAAGCATTTGGGAACTTGTGCGTTTGCTACTCAAATCGTTAAAATTCTCCCTATACGGGTGATACTTATCGATTTGGCTAGCATTAAAACACTGGGAATGTAGCTCATTTAGATATGGGTAAGATCCAGAAAAGAAACGAATTGGCTTTGATAAGCGAAATAGTTGTCCTATACGGAAAAAAATTTATTGAAAAATTTGGAAACAATTTTTTACAATTTCAATTGGCATTATCCAACTTTATTCACATCTGAGTGGAGCATATTCCACAGTGGCACACACCCAATGAAAAAACAACAACACTAACATATGGTCTTTCTATCTCTCTCAGTTAGTTTTGTCAGGGGTTTTCAATTCATTTGAATTTTAAAAGTAAATATGTGTTTTATCTTTAATTGATATTTAGTACAATGGCTTCGAACAATTGTGTATTAATTTCACCAATGAGAAATTGCAACAGTTCTTTAACCATACCATGTTCGTTTTGGAGCAAGAAGAATACAAACGTGAAGGTATCGATTGGGCCTTCATTGATTTCGGTATGGATTTGTTGGCCTGTATCGATTTGATTGAAAAGGTTTGTGAAGAGCATTCACCCAATGGTCCCAATTGTTTTCGAAAAAAAATTTCCATGTCAATCCAATTGTCAATTATTGTGCACCAGATCAGAAATATGTATATTTCTATCTTCCTGTTTTATGTTTGTCCTTGTCATGCAAATTCTCAAACCTCGAGGGTGGGTTTCAATGAACAGTGAAAATCACAGGTAAACAAATTTAGGTCAATATAACAATAATGCACTGAATGTCACTTGTACGAAATCAACCTTAAACCAAAATCCTATTATTCCCTCCACACCACCAAATATACCAAATATAGTACAACGGTTTCGAGCAACTGTGTATTAACTTCACCAACGAGAAGTTGCAACAATTCTTCAACCATCACATGTTCGTTTTGGAGCAAGAAGAATACAAGCGTGAAGGCATTGATTGGGCCTTCATTGATTTCGGTATGGACTTGTTGGCCTGTATCGATTTGATTGAAAAGGTTCGTCGTCGAGAGCAACATGAAGCTGTTACTTCTTCTATTTTATATATGCCTTTCGTTCTTATACTTAATTGTATCACCTGGTTAAATCATCTAGAACTGATGACCCCAGATATTTATTATTGTTGCAGTCATGCGGAAGAGTGTTGACCCACCCAAAAATAAAAATGTAACTAACCCATCCAAAAAAAAAAAAAAAAGAATCCATCCAATTAACCAAACCCGCCTATATCTTACTATATACATGTTTATATTGTTCTTACGAATCTAGTACAACGGTTTCGAACAATTATGCATCAATTTCACTAACGAAAAACTGCAACAATTCTTCAATCATCATATGTTCGTTTTGGAACAAGAAGAATATCAACGTGAGGGCATCGAATGGACCTTCATTGATTTTGGCATGGATCTGCAATTGTGTATTGATTTGATCGAAAAGGTATAAATATCTTCAACAAAAACAGATAGCCAACTGACCAACATGATAATACACAATTGCAACAACAAAACAAAAACAATCGGAAGAAAAAACAAAAAAAAAAAAAATGAAAAATCTTTACTTTATATGCACTAAAATGCACCCAAAATAAAATAATCATAATAATAATCATAATAATCTCAATAATAATAATAATAACAAAATTTTTAACCTAGTTATGTAAGAACGCCAGAAAAATATTAGCTAATGCCAACTAACTGATGGGTAAGTTTTATGTACTAAAATTAATAATGAATAAAAACAAATTTTTTTCTAGTTTTTAGACATACTATTCAGCGTTTTGTGGCTTTTGTCTAGTTATTATAAATGTATCTAATATGCCAGCTTGTTACTTAAATGTGAATTTTGTAAATGTTGAGCAAAATGAAAGCTAACTTTATATATGTTTTATATTCTCTATTTGTTTGAATCATATAGCCTATGGGTATCTTGTCCATCCTGGAAGAAGAGTCTATGTTCCCCAAGGCCACCGATCAGACCTTCTCGGAGAAGCTGACCAACACCCATTTGGGTAAATCAGCTCCATTCCAGAAGCCCAAGCCTCCAAAGCCCGGCCAGCAGGCTGCCCACTTTGCCATTGGCCATTATGCTGGTGTTGTCGCCTATAACATCACCGGTTGGTTGGAGAAGAACAAGGATCCTTTGAACGACACTGTTGTCGATCAGTTCAAGAAGTCGCAGAACAAGCTGCTTATCGAAATCTTTGCTGATCATGCTGGTCAGTCTGGTGGCGGTGAACAGGCTAAGGGCGGTCGTGGCAAGAAGGGCGGTGGCTTCGCTACTGTCTCATCGGCCTACAAGGAGCAGTTGAACAGCTTGATGACCACTCTGCGTTCCACACAGCCTCACTTCGTCCGTTGCATCATTCCCAACGAAATGAAGCAGCCTGGTCTTGTTGATGCTCACTTGGTTATGCACCAGCTGACATGTAACGGTGTGCTTGAAGGTATCCGTATTTGCCGTAAAGGTTTCCCCAACAGAATGGTCTACCCCGATTTCAAGATGCGGTAAGTATTTTAGATATATAGTCTATATCTTTTACATCTCTTAACATTCTATATACAATATATACAATATACATACATAGTATAAGAAGCATAAAGAAAACATAGCTGCAAAATTTTGAAATTAGTCGAAATTCTTACTCATTGAACTGTTCTGTTTTCTCTGTGTTCTACAGTTTAGTTTAGTTATAGAAAAACTTTTTTTTCTTTTTTTTTTTTAAGTTTAGCACAGAAAGACTGTATATACACACTTAGAGGGTTTTCCTTTTCGATCTCTATATTTAATATGCTTACTTACATAATAATTAACTACTCCTAGTTACATGATTTTGGCCCCGGCTATTATGGCCGCTGAAAAGGTGTTCAAGAATGCGGCCGCCAAATGTTTAGAAGCTGTTGGACTGGAACCCGATATGTATCGCATTGGTCACACTAAGGCACGCAAAAATTCCAAAACCAAACAAAAAAAAAAGTTCCCAAGATTTAGTTTTGAGTTCGTTAAGCGAATGCTCCATAAGATATTCCAATTGTATCACTTAGTGTACCACCCTCTGCCCTTCTGTAAAACCACCAAACCACCCCGATTGCCCCCCCCAAAAAAATGCGAGTCCTTGTCTATATATATGTATATCTATTTATCTCTTTCTATATATGTATATGTATCAACGAATTTGTTTTTATATGTATGTATGTGAAATTTTTTGTACAGGTACCAAATTTTGAACCCACGCGGCATTAAGGATCTTGATGATCCCAAGAAAGCCTCGAAGGTTTTGATTGAATCCACCGAGCTGAATGACGATCTTTATCGTCTGGGTCATACCAAGGCAAATAGATTATTATTTCTATGCTTATAAATTTGGCTATTTCGAATTCGAAATTTACACTTTTACTCAAAAACAGAAGAGAGGATGGCTCTCAAAAAATTCAATTTTTTTTTTTTGTATTCTCACTTTGTGTAGTCAATAATCAAACAATTATTTTGTACTTCTTGTTCCGGTGCTGGATAAAACGCCGAAAACGACGTAAGCACTTGTGAGCCCACACACACACAAACGATCACACGAACACATATACACAATCTATGTATCTGCATACAGGAAAACACTTTGTTTCGAGTGGAAAACATAAATAATATATATTTTAAATATGAAATCAAACCTTACAGCTATCAGATTCTCAATCCAGCCGGCATTACTGGCGTTGATGATCCTAAGAAATGTGGCAGTATTCTATTGGAATCCACCTCATTGGATCCCGATATGTATCGTATTGGACACACAAAGGCACATATTGATATATTCCAATTATGAACTGAAGTTTTTTTTTCTTTATCCAATTTCATGCATTTTGCGTACCCAAAACCAAAAGTAGTTTTTGATCTCTCTCTCTTTCTCTATATCTATCTCCCAACAAATATAAAAATTACACTTGACGAATACCACACAAACTGGCATTCAGTTATACAGAATTACAACTCAACAAATACATACAACAAAAATATATATTTCTTTATCACTCGATCTTGATCTTTTCCACTCGTATATGACACTAGCCTAGCTGAAAGGCTTTACGAGTTTTCTCAGTTTTCCTAGGCGCCCCTTTGGTTAACAAATCAGAAATAAAACCTTAGCATAGGGGCGCTTTTTATCGAAATGTTATTTGATTTTGGAAATGAAAAAATCCCAAAAACCCTTAGCCCTTCCCAAGCCACGATATATACTATACACACACACATACATATATACATATACATAAAAACATACACCTACCCCTACACCCAATCCAGCCTATTTGGAGCATGGGTTTTTCAATTATTATATTTTTTTTAAGAATGGAAGTAGTTCGAATTATTTGTTAGATCACATGAATATGTAAATAACCCTAGATGAATAAGTTAGAGTATACTAATACGGAGAAAAAAAAAATGGAACAAGAGCACAAAACCTTTTTTTTGTCGATAAAACTGTAGTTTATCATTATTAAACATCCTACATCCTATATGTTCAACTCGTACTACAACAACTACAACAACAAACAACATGTAGCTACCAAATCCTGAACCCCAAGGGTATCAAGGGTCTTGATGATCCCAAGAAATGCACGAAGATCCTTATCGAATCGACCGAATTGAACGATGATCAATACCGTTTGGGTAACACAAAGGTGCACGAATAAACCATACTATACTATACTATATAAATATACTTCAAAAAACACACACTTCGTCGTTTATGGCTCTAAAATACAGATGTCCAGACATAAAACTCCTACAAGCACACACATATGCAAGCCACAAACCCCACTCCAGCAACCCACTCCCCACAAACCACAACCTAAGCAAAAAGACTTAGAGTGGTCACAAATGAAAACACTTTACAAAAAAGTAGTAAACCCCTCAAGCACCCACCTCAAATAAAAAAAAAACACCCTATTGAATTGGTATCTATTGATTAAATATAATAAAATGTAGTAGTAACTTACTTAGACGTAACTCTACTATATACTAACCCATACCAAAAACTGAAAATGAAAACAACAAAACGAAAATTTATCTAACTAACCTACATTAAACCCTTATACCATATACAGCTACAAAATCATGTGCCCCAAGCAATTGCAGGGCGTTGACAAAGACAAAAAGGCCACTGATATAATCATTAAGTTTATTGATTTGCCCGAAGATCAATACCGTTTGGGTAACACAAAGGTATATGGAGAGACAATATACTTTACACACACCGTGCACACATTCACACACACACACACGAATTTTACACCTCACATTTCGCTCACCTACACTTGATGTTGCTTATGGCCTTTCTCTTGAAGAGGTCTTAACCAATACAAATCTCTTGTTAACACAAATCCTGATATTAATAGCTTTTAGTACAAAGCTTTTTAGTCAAAGATTTTGGTTAAAAAAGAAATTTCGGTTAAGCCTTGTTGGAGATGAAATATCACTTTTGCTTACTTGGCTAGTTTTTAAGGCTTATATGTTGCATCTGAATGTCTTAATCCCACATATAAAAATTATCTCATATTTACTACTATTACTAGATATAATTCTTTTGTCTTGTTTTTTGTGTAATGTTTTCACTTTGTTTAATGTTTTTGTATTCTCTGTTACCTGTATGTATCCATCCTACTCTATCTATCCCAGTTCAACCTGTCGAAAAGTGTTTTTGAAGAAATGCTTAAGCAAAAAGAAAAAAAAATCGCTTAGTGCACGCAAAACGAATCTTTTAGCCAATTTACCAGAAATCTAACCTATTGTTTTTTTTATCCCTTCCCCTCAAAAAAAAAAACCCTTAAACACAACTTGTAAAATAAATAGGTGTTCTTCCGTGCCGGTGTCCTGGGTCAGATGGAGGAGTTCCGTGATGAGCGTTTGGGCAAGATTATGTCCTGGATGCAAGCCTGGGCTCGTGGTTACTTGTCCCGCAAGGGCTTCAAGAAGCTGCAAGAACAGCGTGTTGCCCTCAAGGTTGTGCAACGCAACTTGCGCAAATACTTGCAACTGCGTACCTGGCCATGGTACAAACTGTGGCAGAAGGTCAAGCCTTTGCTCAACGTCAGCCGTATTGAGGATGAAATTGCCGTGAGTATATATACATAAATGACAAGAGAACCAAAAATTCAAAGATGATCAGCTAGGTCATCTTTGTATTTATTTATGGTCGACTATTGTTTCATACTGAACTTGCTTGAGGCACTTAGCACTTGTGGTTAGCAATCATGGGGGAAAAAATAAAAATCATTTAATTGGATGAATTTCGGGCAGCTGCATTTCGTTTTATGCAAAATGGCCAAAAAATTCTTGCGCCTTAATTAAGCGCAAAACATAATACCTCAACATTGACATGGACACACCCTGAAAGCGAAGCTAAATGCAACCCACGCATATTGTATATGACTAGGCCCATAACTTAGCAAAGAGATTACACACCAGCTGCCTCTCACTCACTCGCTCACTCACTCACCCACTCATTCACTCATTACGAAAATGATTTTCGAATTTAAATTTGTATCGAATCAATTGCGATATATGTTTATCCAAAAATAGATGCTGTCATAATCTAGCACCTTGTTTCTTATTTCGGTATGGCTGTTTACTCGATTTAGAATCGAGTGGAAATATTTACAATTCACTGGAAACATTTTGCATATGTTGTGCCTCTCCTACCATGGCTACATGCTACATGCCACATCTATCATATAACTTGCCAGGCTTCACGCGCTATTTTTGAAAAAAATGAAAATACACCAACGAGCTAGAAGAATCGACCTAAGAGGATGGAAGGGGAGATGGGCACAATTAGTTTGCCAATTAGCTTGCTAATTAAATAATAAAAAAACGAAAGCAGTCATCGGGCGCCATTGGGTAGCTTAACCATTGGATGGGAACGAAAGGGCGGGGGGAATTTGTTGAGATGGTTATACTACACCTGCTGCCATTCCGAAGGCCCGCAAAAAAAAAAAAACTATCCGAAGAAGAGGCAATTACACATGCCACACAACGCCGCAGCTGCCCAGAAAAAATATTCACAAATTCAAATTCGATGAATAAATATGAGTGAGTGAATTTGCTTGTGCGTGTGTATGTGTTCGTTTTTGGGCATTATGTGGGGCGTTGCTAATTTTATTGGGCAAATATTCAGTGCAATAGCCACACACAGTTCCAGTCGCGGTGCGGACCCAAACGAATTAACAACGAACCAAACAAATTCAAGAAAAACATATTCAGTGTACCTTTTGATAACTAGTGTTAATTAAGGAACGTTGTTAATAATCAATTAATATAAAATTCAATTAATAAAATGGCCGATGAAAAGAAATCGAAAAAAACGAAAAAGTCTAGTGAAGCAACCACACCTAGTGCTACGGAAGAACCGACAGCAGCACCAGCAGCAGCAGTAGATCCAGCATCTTCTGCGGAAGTTGCTGCTAGTGAATCTAATGCACCTGCTGCTGATGTTGCCGACGCTCCATTGCCAGCTCAGCAATCAGTTGAACCTAGTGTCGATGACACAAAATCTGCATTTTCTAATCCCACCAACAATTCAAATGACTTACAGCGTCTGGAGGAGAAGGCAAAGAAGGCTGAGGAATTGCATGCCGCTGAAGTGAAAGTACGCAAGGAGTTGGAGGCTCTCAATGCCAAATTGTTGGCTGAGAAGACCGCCCTGTTGGACTCCCTGTCCGGCGAGAAGGGTCAGTTGCAGGACTTCCAGGAGCGCAACGCTAAGTTGACCGCCCAGAAGAACGACCTCGAGAACCAGCTGCGCGTAAGTATTCGCCGCAAATTGAAATAGATTGCAATCAGGCATAACAATTGCTCTCGGTTGCTATTTTTGTGCTATTTGCGCATTTGGCTATAATTAGATTAGCCCGAAAAATTAATCATCTTTTCTTCCGTTTCGTTTTTCGACTCTTGCCACTCTATAGGACATCCAAGAGCGCCTGACTCAGGAGGAAGATGCCCGCAACCAACTGTTCCAACAGAAGAAGAAGGCCGACCAGGAGATCTCTGGCTTGAAGAAGGATATCGAAGATCTGGAATTGAACATCCAGAAGGCCGAGCAAGACAAGGCCACCAAGGATCACCAGATCCGCAACTTGAACGACGAGATCGCCCACCAGGATGAGCTCATCAACAAGTTGAACAAGGAGAAGAAGATGCAGGGTGAGACCAACCAGAAGACTGGTGAGGAACTCCAGTCCGCTGAGGACAAGATTAACCACTTGAACAAGGTTAAGGCCAAGCTCGAACAGACCCTCGATGAACTCGAGGACTCTCTGGAGCGTGAGAAGAAGGTGCGCGGTGATGTTGAGAAGTCCAAGCGCAAGGTTGAGGGTGACCTTAAGTTGACTCAGGAGGCTGTCGCTGATCTTGAGCGCAACAAGAAGGAGTTGGAACAGACCATCCAACGCAAGGACAAGGAATTGTCTTCCATCACTGCCAAGCTCGAGGATGAGCAAGTTGTTGTTGGCAAGCACCAGCGCCAGATCAAGGAACTGCAAGCCCGCATCGAAGAGCTCGAGGAAGAGGTTGAGGCTGAGCGTCAAGCTCGCGCCAAGGCCGAGAAACAGCGTGCCGATTTGGCCCGCGAATTGGAGGAATTGGGCGAGCGTCTGGAAGAGGCTGGCGGTGCCACCTCTGCCCAGATTGAGCTCAACAAGAAGCGTGAGGCTGAGCTCAGCAAATTGCGTCGTGATCTTGAGGAAGCCAACATCCAGCATGAGTCTACCCTCGCCAACCTGCGCAAGAAGCACAACGATGCTGTCGCTGAGATGGCCGAGCAAGTTGATCAGCTCAACAAGCTGAAGGCTAAGTAAGTAGAACGGGCGGGTTGGATATCTTGGCTGAATTTCGCTAGCTTTTTTCACAGGTTGCCAGGAAATGGTATTAACGAGAGACATGGGTTAATTATGCCAAAATGCTTGTATTTATTTCTATATATAGGGCTGAACATGATCGTCAGACTTGCCACAACGAGTTGAATCAGACTCGCACTGCTTGCGATCAATTGGGTCGCGATAAGGTAATATGTCGGTCATATGTCCCGTCGCTGTGGGATTGAAATCTCTAAGCGAGTTCAGCGGGCATATGCACCACACATATACACCAACAACACCAAAAAAACTACACTGAACTTTATACAAAACGTACGCATGTTTAACTTGTACTTGTACTACGTCTAACCTTAAAAAAAAAAAAACAAAAAAAAAGCAACAACATATAGGAAAGGTGTCTCTCGTCTAGGAACGTCTCATCTACCGCTGCTCGCTTCTCGCTCTCTCGCTGTCTTTCTTATGTTTTTCCCCACACCCAAAAAGTGTAACCCACCTCTAACCACCATATACACACTCTCTCTATGTTTTAATCTCAGGGCTGAGAAGGAGAAGAACGAGTACTACGGCCAATTGAACGAACTGCGTGCCGGTGTTGACCACATTACCAACGAGAAGGTACTATCAGATGTTTACTATGATTTATCCTTAGAGATGCTGCTGTAAATTATTAAAGCTGTCGTGTAAAAAATATCCTCGCTTCCCTAAGTTACTAACCTTACACACACATATGTACAAAGTTCTTACACCACAAAAATCACTGTTTTTCGATATATATTCGTGTGAGGTGATCTAATATTTTGCTGTTCTCCTTATTTGTCTAGGCTGCCCAAGAAAAGATTGCCAAGCAGTTGCAGCACACCCTCAACGAAGTCCAATCCAAATTGGATGAGACCAACCGCACTCTGAACGACTTCGATGCCAGCAAGAAGAAGTTGTCCATTGAGAACTCCGATCTGTTGCGCCAGCTGGAGGAAGCCGAATCCCAGGTTTCGCAGTTGTCCAAGATCAAGATCTCCCTGACCACCCAGTTGGAAGATACCAAGCGTCTGGCTGATGAGGAATCTCGCGAGCGCGCCACTTTGTTGGGCAAGTTCCGCAACTTGGAGCACGACCTCGACAACCTGCGCGAACAGGTTGAGGAGGAGGCTGAGGGTAAGGCTGATTTGCAGCGTCAATTGAGCAAGGCCAACGCCGAAGCCCAGGTCTGGCGTAGCAAGTACGAATCGGACGGTGTTGCCCGTTCCGAGGAGTTGGAGGAAGCCAAGAGGAAGTTGCAGGCCCGTTTGGCTGAGGCTGAAGAGACCATTGAGTCCCTCAACCAGAAGTGCATTGGTCTGGAGAAGACCAAGCAGCGTCTGTCCACTGAAGTGGAGGATCTGCAATTGGAAGTGGACCGTGCCAACGCCATTGCCAACGCCGCCGAGAAGAAGCAGAAGGCATTCGACAAGATCATTGGCGAATGGAAACTCAAGGTCGATGATTTGGCCGCTGAATTGGATGCTTCCCAGAAGGAGTGCCGCAACTACTCCACTGAATTGTTCCGTCTCAAGGGTGCCTATGAGGAGGGACAGGAGCAGCTTGAGGCTGTGCGTCGTGAGAACAAGAACTTGGCTGATGAAGTCAAGGATCTGCTTGACCAGATCGGTGAGGGTGGCCGCAACATCCACGAAATCGAGAAGGCTCGCAAGCGTCTTGAAGCCGAAAAGGATGAACTCCAGGCTGCTTTGGAAGAGGCTGAGGCCGCTCTTGAGCAGGAGGAGAACAAGGTTCTGCGCGCTCAATTGGAATTGTCCCAAGTCCGCCAGGAAATCGATCGCCGTATCCAGGAGAAGGAAGAGGAATTCGAGAACACCCGCAAGAACCACCAGCGCGCTCTCGACTCCATGCAGGCCTCCCTCGAAGCCGAAGCCAAGGGCAAGGCTGAGGCCCTGCGCATGAAGAAGAAGTTGGAAGCCGACATCAACGAATTGGAGATTGCTCTGGATCATGCCAACAAGGTAAGCGAAATCATCTGAATAACTACATCTTGAAACGGTTTCTTACATCATTATCCAATTTACATTATAGGCTAACGCCGAGGCCCAGAAGAACATCAAGCGCTACCAACAGCAGTTGAAGGATATCCAGACCGCTCTGGAGGAAGAACAGCGTGCCCGCGATGATGCCCGTGAACAGTTGGGCATCTCTGAGCGTCGTGCCAATGCTCTGCAGAACGAACTCGAGGAGTCCCGCACTCTGTTGGAGCAGGCCGACCGTGGCCGTCGCCAAGCCGAACAGGAATTGGCCGATGCCCACGAGCAGTTGAACGAAGTTTCTGCCCAGAACGCTTCCATCTCTGCTGCCAAGAGGAAATTGGAGTCTGAGCTCCAGACCCTCCACTCCGACTTGGATGAGCTCCTGAACGAAGCCAAGAACTCCGAAGAGAAGGCCAAGAAGGCTATGGTTGATGCCGCCCGCCTGGCTGATGAACTCCGTGCCGAGCAGGATCATGCCCAGACCCAGGAGAAATTGAGAAAGGCCCTGGAACAGCAAATCAAGGAATTGCAAGTCCGTCTGGATGAGGCTGAGGCCAACGCCCTTAAGGGTGGCAAGAAGGCCATTCAGAAGTTGGAGCAACGCGTCCGCGAATTGGAGAACGAATTGGACGGTGAGCAGCGCCGTCATGCTGATGCCCAGAAGAACCTGCGCAAGTCCGAGCGTCGCGTCAAGGAATTGAGCTTCCAGTCTGAGGAGGACCGCAAGAACCACGAGCGCATGCAAGATCTGGTCGACAAACTGCAACAGAAGATCAAGACATACAAGAGGCAGATTGAGGAAGCCGAGGAAATCGCTGCCCTCAACTTGGCCAAATTCCGCAAGGCCCAGCAGGAGCTCGAGGAAGCCGAGGAGCGTGCCGATCTGGCTGAGCAGGCAATTAGCAAATTCCGTGCCAAGGGACGTGCCGGTTCGGTTGGACGTGGTGCCAGCCCAGCGGTAAGTTCCATTCCCTAAAATACCAACTATACAATTTAAAAATCAGGGAAAAAGAAAAATTATATTTGTGCTTGGATACCGAAAGGTTTTCTTCTTTTCTTTTATTCTGATTTTTTATCCCCCCAATTCGATTCCAATCCCGAATTCGAACACGAATGCTTTAAGCAATCATTTTGCTTACACCAATCCGATAAAAACTGAATCAGTTCATATATAAAAATATATATATATATTATTTTTCCCTTTCATATTGCGCCTGCGCCACTTCTCACCTCTACAATATATCGAAATCGATCAAAAAAAACAGATTTAAATGAATCAATCAATTTTCAAATCAAAAAATTAAAACCAAAAAAAAAACAAAAAAAAAACATTTTTGAATAATGAGAGAACAAAACATGCAAAGAGAATTATAGCTTATAAGAATTATTATACTATCATAATAATATAATATAAAATAATAATATACATAGAACCATCAAACGACATTCGAAAAAAAAAACACACATCTAGAAAACTGAAATGGGAAAAGAAACACATACAAAAAAAAAAAAAAAAAATAACAGGATGATAAAGTATATATATAATATACTACGAAATCGAAACAAATGGAATATCATCGATACCTGGTACCAAAAATGCGTTCATTTTTGCAAAAAAAAAGCTTTGCCTTCTCTACCAAAATCAACCATTATATATTATATACTTTCGCTATATGAAACCAAACATATCATATCCTACTATATATACTACAGCCGACAGCGTCAAAGGGTGGCCGCAAAGGCGCGCTGCTGGAGCTGGAGTAAGAATTTAACAGTTAAAACAAAGATAAATGCCAAAAAAAGAAAGAAACAAAAAATTTAAAGAATACCAAAGTATAACTCATCTAGAAATCTTTTGAAACATTTGTAAGTGGATATATTGGTACGAGACTGTACTTTTGTTGTACTAGTTGTTCTTGTCGTTTGTTCGAATATTTGCCATTTTCCTCCAAAAGCACACATCAAACTGAAAAAAAAGTACAGTCACAAATCAAAGATCATAGTCAATTCTCATGCTCGTTCTCGCTATCTCTCTCGACTCGCTACTTCATTTACATGTAACGTTTCGTCTACTCTCGTTCATTTCCGGTACTCGTCGTTTTTTCCCCCTTTACTCGTACTCGTTAAGTAATGTACGTTCTTTTCCGTTTATACCCTGTTGTTTTTTTTTGCAAAGAGCTCAAGACAATGCTCAATTTGTGTCGTTCTTAGTTGATATGTTTTATTCCCCCCTCTTTTTGTAAGCAGACGTCTAGAAAATGTTTTATTTCATAAGGCGTTAGATAATCCACAGCATGTAATTTAATTTATTTAAATTTATTAAATAATATTAATAACATTTCTTATCTTATTCTCTCTTTATTTATATAGCCCCGTGCGACGTCCGTTAGGCCACAATTCGACGGTTTGGCTTTCCCACCCAGATTCGACCTTGCTCCTGAAAACGAATTCTAAATGCCATTTCAACAATTTTTTATTTTAAACAATTTTTTAATTTAAATATTGATATTTCATAATGCTTATGTTTATGATTTTAATTTAATTTCTTAATTTTTAAAACAACAACTACAAAAAAAAAACAACAACAACAAAGAAGAAAAGGAAAAATAAAACTATATAACAAATATACATATATATGAAAATATCGAGAAAACAAAAAAGAATCACAACATCGTTCAAGAAGACGGGAGGCAACAAAATGCACTTAAAATGGCAATGATCTAACCATAGATCGTGGAGATCATATCGAAAAAACTGAAGACAAAAGGTTAAATGGAGCATAAGTAACTTTTCTGTCCCTAGGGCAATAGAAATATTCACTTTGGATCTTAACTCCAGCGTTACCCGGGTATTTGTATTTATATTTTTTATACAAAAAAAAAACAAAAGAAAAAAAATCCAAAAACCAAAAAGAAAACCATAAATGCATTCAACAACAACAACAAAAACAACATCATCAAAAAGAGGCCCCGTTAAACCAACCAATGAAAATAATAATAATCATAGAAAGTTCGTTCGGGTTTCGTTCATTCGTTTGGAGTTGATCATCCATCAGTTAATAATGTTGCCATACACAAAACAAAAGCAAAACTAGGTAAAATCTATATTATATGTATAAAACACAGGTTCTTATGTTTAAAAACAAAACGAAACATCTACTAAATCTTTTTGTTTTTATTTTTTTCGAAAAAACAAAACAACAACAACACAAACGATCAACAACTACAACAAAAAGTATACAAAAAAGGAACAAAATAAATGTAAATCAATTTAAAAAAAAAATATATATATTATTGAAGATTACTTTTTATTTGCCTGGGGCCCTGGTATTGGGTTCAGTACGTAACAATTGCTTATGTTGACCTATCATGTGTTCAATGTGATTGCATTCCCTCAATTTGGCCTTAAATTGATCAAGGGTCTCATACAAAATCGGGTACAGAGCCGGCAATAGACCATGATCCAGGGTTGGGAACAAATGATGCAATATATGATCACCGAAATGGGTTAAAACCAAAAACTGTGACCATTTCAAATCGCCACGATCGATAATGGTGTCCACCTGGAATAGACCCCAGTCGCGATCCTCACGATTCGTATCACCTTCATGATAGATTTCCGGGTCATGATGGGCCGCATTCAAACCGATAACGCAGAAAGCAAAACTAGCTATCGACGTCATCGCCAGCCATTGGCGTATACACAAAAGCACGGGAGCTGTACCACCCGTTCCCACCAGCATGGCCAGGGGTAATGTAAGGGGCAACAGATCATGCCAATACATAATGTTTGTGTGGCGCACTGAATAGAAAATGCTGCAATTGACAGATGAATCTAATTAATATACACTTAGTTCGTAAAATCATTCTGATTATCTAGCGCTTACCGTGTGCCCATTTGTATGAAGAAGGCCACTGCATAGGCCAATGGTTCTGTCACCCAAGATACATAACGCATAGCCTTACTCTTGATATGGGTGTTTGGTATCCAACAGAGCAGAGGCTCAAACATCGATAACTCCAAGTCGAAATACGAATTGGGATAGATATGATGCGACATTGCATGGGATATCCGCCACGAGCAAAAGTTCATCAGACCCAAATTAAAAGTATACATTTGCCAATTATCCCGACGATGGAAATAATTATGGGATACAATCACAGTCCAACATAGAGCTACACCAGCCAGAACCAAAGCCAACAAGCTATCATATTTCGCACTGGCTATGGCAAATAGATAAGTGGATAGCAGGATACCAAAATGGATGAGCTGGGGTAAAAGAATATTTCAAAATTACAGAAATTTGAAATTACACATGCTTATCAGTAAATCGTAAATCAGATCATCGTATAAAATTTGAGTCCTCCAAAATACTAATGTAATTAGCAGTATTTATACACCGATGAAAAAATTCATTTACGAAATTTTTAAATTTTCTTAAAACAACAGCGAAGCTAGTCCAACAAGACATTTTTTTAGATTCTTTGATGACAAAACTGCTTGAACTATTTGAAGTTTAAACCCGATTTCAATTTAAGTTTTTAGGTCTCAAATCAAGATACCAAAAAATTGAAATTAAATTTGAGTTTTCAATTAATTCATTTTTCAAAAATTAACTTCAATCAATTTTTAAAAAAATTTAAATTATACCTTGGATGCCCCCATAATTTTAATCCTGGCTACGCTCTTGTCAGAAAGAAAGGAAAATATTTAACTAACTAATTTAAATATTAGTTCATTTATAATTTTATCAAGTCTGCTACTTTTAAAATGATCCGTAAAATATGCTGTATAATTTTACAGAAAAAATTTCAAAAAATTCTTAGGCCACCAAATTTACTTTCACATATTTCGATTTTAGTTATCAATTCTAAATTTAAACTTTTCTCAAGGAGTTACATATAATTGTTAGGTCATTAATAAAAAATTATGAGTTCTAGCAAAGCAAACACAATTAAAAGCACAAAAATGTTTTTGCCAAATAAATACTATAATTTGTGGAAAATTCCATTATCTTTTCTCTACATTTTGGACTCACATCACTTTTACGCTTCGGTGACTTATCGACAGTCTTCAGCTTCTCGCTCACTCGCTTCTTGAGCGTCTTATAGAAGCCATCCTCATGCAGGGTCAATGTATAGATCCTTGGTTTGGCCGCATCTCGTACCTTATATTTGGCTATCATTTTCTCTGGTGCTGTGGTCAAATGATGTGCCTCAAAGGCTTCGGTGATGTCGGTACCTTGTGTTTCTTTTATCCAAAAAGGACCGCCAGGATGTTTGTTAATGAATTCAGTGAAATCATAGATGCCATCATAGATACGCCAAAGTCCTTCAGCCTCATCGTCCTGCCGCTTACCCTTCTGCCAGCTATGAACTGTCACCAGAGGAGAATTGCGATAGGTAGGGAATTTGGTGGCAATGCCACTTTGTTTCCAATCCTCAATTACCATTATCCTTACGATTTCGTTTCCTTATACTCAACACAACACACAACCAACGGCCACCGGCTTCAAAAACAAACTGAATGGCAAACGCAACTAGCTAAAGAATTTTAAACGCAAATATTATATAAAAATAAAAACAAATCATCGATTATATTATTAATATTTGAAAACATTTCCATTTTGATAAGGTTGATGCCAGCAGCCGAGCCCAGCCGAGTCGAGCCGAGTCAAGTCGAGTCGAGCCAACTTAATATATTGCGTCTAAAAATCTTTCAAATTGATTAGAATTTCTTGCACGTGGCCAAGGGAGGCAGCATGTCGGCCGATCCGAGGGTACGCCTTAATATGTTGGGGTTCTTCTGGCCATTTAATCAGTAACTAAGTCAACCGAGACACTCAATATATACCCCATGATGCGATAATTTCATGATAATGGGTCAATAGTAACAGAGGCAGATATGAAACTTTGTATATATGTAGAGAGGTAGAGCTGGAGGCGTTTTCTTTGGCTGAAAGATAATGCCAACACCCAAAGCATAATTAATCGGCAGACACAAGTATTTCATTAGTAAATAAAAAAAAAGATAGAGTATACGCATGTATACATGTTTTGGCGCTTAATTGAGCTGAAAACTTGTTTGCCCTAAGAAAAACCAGTCGGATGATGACAAACGAAAAAATTTAAATGAGTTTTATTTTGTTCAATTTTATTTGCTATGAGATCAATTTAAAGAACATTTAGTAATTTTGTAAGTTTATTAAATTTATAGTACACTTTGATGCATTTTTGCATTTATTTTTCTTAGTTAAAATAGTTTAAAATATTTTAAAAAAAGGTGTTTCAATTTTATTTGATTCTATTAAGAAATCGAAGCGAACTGTTTTATTATTTAAATTTTATAATTATTGAACGTTTTTAAGCAATTCCAATTTTTTTTAACTAATATTACTTACTAAGTAGTTTTATTCTTATAAACCTAAGGTATCGAATTTTTGTTTGTTGTAAATCAACTCTCTTATTAACAATTCAAAAATATGTTGAATATGGGAATTTACACATTAAAAATAGTAAAATTTTACACACATTTCTAAACAAAACAAAAATTTAGAAAAGTTAAAAAGTTAGCTGATAAAGAAGCCTTGTAAATAATCAGCTTATAAATCGAATACTACCTACTAACAAATCAAATTGAGTTGAAAACACTTTTTAATCCTCACCATAAAAATAAATTCTTTAGCCTTACCAAATCTATTCAGCTAAGCCATATTTTTGTGTCCATGATCCACATAATTCCATAAGTTGATAAAAGAAAAGATTATTCAATTTGAGTTATATAGATATCTTTTGCGAATATCTAATATTATAACAAAGTGAATTTGTTGCTTAAGATCTAAAATTTAAAACGGTATAGTTATTTAAAATCTGTATAATTAAGGTATTTTACATAGGATTAAAGATCATGAACTGCTATTGACATATTGAACTTCCCGTATTGGATAGAGTATTCACAGATCTTTTCTTTTTAAAATAATCTGATTAGAAACAGAAACATGTGTTTGTTTAGTTTGGATGTGTTAAGGTCAAGTTATTTACTACTTCAATAATGAACTGCACTTGGGTCCTTAACGCATTTCTATTTGGGCTCACAACTTTGAACCACACTTTGATAAGCGACACAAGAGAAACTAGAGAGAGAGACAGAGAGAGAGGGTGATTAAATTAATCACAGAAAGAGCAAACAAAATAGAGAACGCTGAATACAATAAAAGCTCTTGATACTGAGATTTCAGTTTAACAGAGCAAATGCTTCACTTGGCGATACGCAAGCAAAGCCAACGGTTCATTTTAATGCGGTCGCTATAGTATATTAATTATATCAAATATCAAACTTGGACTTGGAGACCTTAAAAATAAGTATACACATACATAATATAAGATTTTAACAAATTTAGAACTGACAGTTAACTCTGTGATAATGGCACCAAATGTGAAAAAACTGGAAAAAGAAACTTGGCGGAAATCGGGTATATCCAGAAATTATCCTAGTTATAGAAATCGTATACCTGTTAGCCATGAGAGGTAAGATCATATCATAACACTTGAACTATGTATGAATTGATATGTGTGTGCATTCCTTTTAGTTGGCTCGAGGGCAAACAATTGGACGATGAGGCCGAGGGTCTTTGGCGCATTGGTGATAAGCTTTATGATTTAAGTGATTTCGCTACCAATCATCCGGGTGGGGCATTCTGGATAGAGACCACCCGTGGCACTGATATAACCGAACCCTTTGAATCGCATCACATAAACGAGAGAGCTCGACAAATGCTTAGTAAATTTGAAATCAAGAGTGCCACTAAGCCGCGTAATTATAGATTTACCTTTGAACCGAATGGTTTTTACATGACACTCAAGCGAAGAGTACGAGAGAAACTAAGAACCCTCAACTATAAACCATCACAGAAAACAGATGTAGGTCAATTCAGCTCCGAGATAAGTTTTGTTTATGGTCAACTCTATTGAATTTTAGCTACTTCATACTGGCATCTTGATTGGTGTGTTTCTCTTCAGTTGGTTGGCCATCGTTTGGAGTTCATTGGTGTTCAAAATCTTGGCTGGCTGGGCCCTTTGCTATATGGCCACATCGTCACATAATTACTTCCATCAGCGTGATAATTGGCGAATGTATTGCTTTAATTTATCTCTTATGAACTTTCGGAATTGGCGTATATCTCATGCCTTATCACATCATGTATATCCGAATTCATTGCACGACTTGGAAATGTCTTTATTTGAGCCATTCCTTTGCTGGGTGCCCAGTATACACTACGCCAATCGGATTCAACGTTGGATTTCAGTATTAATATCGCCAGTGATCTATGCCCTATTGAGTTTTGTTCAAATTGTACAAAGGTAACGTGAAAAATTATTGAATTTAATCTCGTTTTAATATTTTCTAATGTACTCTCTTGCAGAATGGTGTATTCACTAGTCAAAAACAATATTATGTACTGGGACGATCTGATTGGCCTAATTTTGCCAATTTTCCTGTACATCTCAACTGATTTGAAGTTCAGTTCAGCAATTGTTAATTGGTTGAGTATAGTTAGTATTGGAAGCTTTCTCTTTGGTTTCATAGGTCTAACAGCTGCCCATCATGATCCTCGCATTTTACATGATGGCGATACTCAAAGGTCTGATCCCGATTGGGGTCTTTATCAGTTGGATACGATAATTGATCGTGGCGATATAAAATGGTCAGATCTCTTGGTTCTGGTCTCATTTGGTGAACATGCTTTGCATCATCTCTTTCCCACCTTGGATCACAATGTTCTTAAGCATCTATATCCAGAATTCAGGTTAACATTGAAGGAATTTAAAACCGAGCTACGTGAGATGAGTCATTGGGGTCATATTAAGGGTCAGAGTCAGCAATTGTTGCGCCTAAAAGCCAACTTATTGCCGCCAGGCAGTAAAATGTTTCAGTAAGTTTTAGAGACCCAAAAGGTTAATAATCGGTTCCGGACTACACAGGGAATGGCAAACAAATAAATAAATTATTCTACATTTCTCTTAAGTTTTACTCTTTAGCTAAAAGCTTGCCCTCTCTCGCTCTTTTAATTTGGTCAAGCTTTTATGCAAGTTCATGTTTTGTTTTTATGTTTTCAGTTAGTTTTAAGTGATAATATTACTTTAATGCCGTCATTATATAGGGTTATAAACTTGGAAATTCCACAATATAAAGTCTCTAAATTGAAATTGTTTAAAATTACCTTAATTAATTTGAAAAGTAATTTTTGAAACTTATTACAAAATTGTTGCTGCAGTTAATGAGGTATACAACTAAATATTTTGTTAATAATCTATAGAATATATATATGTAAATGGTGTACATATGACACTAAAAAAAAGCTTTTGAATTTAAAAATTATTCATCAGTATGATACAGCAAAAACGTCATGATGAAATTAAAAATTTCAATGAAAACTTTAAGACGAAGTCTCAATGCTCTAACTATTTTTAGTTAAACGGTTTGTTTTTTTAAGTTCCAATATTTTTATATTTTTTAAAAGTTAATATCATTTTTCCCTTTACCTTGAAGTGTGATGAATTCTTGACAACCCAAAGCATTTTTTTAAGAGCTATATGAAGAGATTAAGAGAAATTCTGGGCCAACTGGATAAAATTCTCTTTCTCGATTGATTAGGATAATGTAAATGCTCTTCTGAGTGTAAGAGTATACAATTGAATAAATTCGTTCAATCGACCGATCGACCGAGCGACAAACATTAAAAGAGAAGCGTTTGGTAAACATCGTTTTAGATGTATAAATAGCTCACTGGTAGACCTCACTCCCTTAGTTTCCATTCAAACATTGAACGACAAAGTTGTGTGACAATGCGTTTGAAATTCCGTCCAGTGTTTTTAGCGGTGCTATCGCTAGTGGCAGTGCTTGCAACGCCATCTGAGGGGGCAAACATTCTGGGACTGTTCAGTAGTCACAGTCAATCCCATTTGATAATCCATATGTCGGTGGCAAAGGCTTTGGCCAAAGCAGGTCACAATGTGACAGTTGTTTCAATGCTGGAGCCCAAAGTAAAGTCCAAGGATATACATGTAATTGTGATACCAGTTACCGATGAGCAAGAAGCCATTTTAGAGGATCAAATGAAGGAGATGGCCTCACAGAAGAATACAGTTTTTGCCACAATGAATCGTCTATTAAGTGGCATGACTGTGATGATTGAATCGCAATATGAATTACTTTCGCATCCAAAATTTCAACAGATATACGATACAAAATTCGATCTAATGATAATGGGTTGGTTTATCAATGATTTCCAATTGGGCGTGGCAGCTAAACTGAAAGTGCCAGTTATAGTCGATTGGATGAATGCTCCCATGGCTATTATTGATGGCTATGTGGCTAATCCATCAGAATTGTCATACGTGCCAAGTATGTTTACTGGAGTTCCAAAAGGTGAAGTGATGGGTTTCCGTCACAGACTCCAAAATTATGTCACTGATTGGATACTCACCTATTTGTTTCATGTATTTGACTTACGCCTAACTGGCTATTACAACGAGCAATTTGGAAAGGAGACCAATTTTCCCACTCTGGCTGAATTGAGACGAAATGTATCACTTGTCTTTGTGAATTGTCATTTGATCAGCGAGGGACCAATAAGACCCTTAGTGCCAGCCACTATTCAGATTGGTGGAATACAAATAAAGGATACCCCTGATCCGTTACCCAAAGATATTGAAGAGTTTCTATCAAAGTCTGAACATGGTGCTATACTGCTCTCAATGGGCTCCAATATCAAGAGTTCTGCAGTGAAACCAGAACTGAATAAAAATATGTTCAATGTGTTATCTAAGCTAAAACAAAATGTGATATGGAAATGGGAAAACTTGGATGACTTGCCAGGCAAGTCGGCGAATATTTTCTACACAAAGTGGTTACCCCAGGACGATATCTTGGCCCATCCCAAGACGAAGCTGTTTATTACCCATGCTGGTAAAGGTGGTATCACAGAAGCCCAATATCATGGTGTACCCATGGTAGCTCTACCAATTTTTGGAGATCAGCCGGGTAATGCTGAGAAAATGCAAAATTCCGGCTATGGTTTAAGCTTGGATCTATTGACTCTAACGGAGGAGAATTTTGGTGCTGCTCTTCGTGAGGTCTTGGAGAATGGAAAATATGCTCAGGAAATTGGACAATTTTCCGTTCTTTACAGAGATAGACCTCTAACTGCCCGTCAGGAGGTTGTCTACTGGGCTGAATATATCTTACGCCATAAGGGGGCCCCGCATTTGCAGAGCCCGCGCGTACATATGAGTACTATAGCTGCCTATAATCTGGACGTTTATGCCCTGCTGATAACGGTATTGATAATAAGTTTGTTGTTAACTACTTTGGCGTTCAAATTTGTATTACGCAAAGTCTTTGGCAAAGGATCGTCACAAAAAAATTCAAAGAAACTGAAAAAACAATGAACTGCAAAAATATATTATGTATTCTATCTGTGTAGTTTGTATGTATGTTAAATTCTAGTCTGCATGAGTCTAAGGATTAAATTGTTGTAAATATTAAAAAAAAAAAATTGATTATATTGTTATGAGTCACATTTTTCTTAACAAGTTTTTGTTGATAAGAAAGAGATTAAAATAGTTAAACCCAAACTACTTACAGGTGTTTATGCTTTGACGAAGATAATGATATTGAAATAAACAAAATTTTCTTATCAACACAAAAGAAGGTCACAAAACAACATAGAAATATCTAACTATTGTGAGCACTCGAAAAATTCAGTTTTTTTTTTTGAAATAGACCATAAATTGAATGAATTAATTTAAAATTTCACATTTTCAAACTATAAAATGAAGCATGTAAATATTTTTGGGAAAACATCGACGTTAAAAATATTTTGTCTGATTTCTAAAATGTGACTCAAAGATAAATGACCAATTCTGTACATAAAGAATCTTATCAAAATTGCTTAGAAATTTAGCTGTGTAGATTTTAAATTGAAGTATAGAAGACAAAACAAAAATTTGTAAGTTTCGAATATAAATAAATTTGAATTAAATTTCTTAAAACTAAAAATAGTATTTCTTTACTTGCAATATTATTTAAAGGAAAAACTAAATTTAATGCTTAAGTAAAATATTTTAGGTTATTTGGATTTGTGTGAATAAGTTTAAAAAATTTGATGAATTCAATTTACATTATAAATTTTAATAAAGTGCCTCACTCACGCGATCTTTAAATCTTGATCTGGCAAAAGTAATATAGAAGAGCTTTTTATTCTACAATTGTTTACGAGTTTAATAAGTTTTACTAGTTAAATAAAAAACCAGAGGGCCGGGGCTAACTTCAACCGCGTCAAAGTTTGTATACCCTTGCAACTTTTTTGGTAACTTTTTCCTTACCTATAGCCATCAAAGTGGAAAAACGTTTAAGCTAAAAGGGCTAATGTTTCCGAAAGAATGGCCTACAATCTTAGCATAGGAAATAACGAAGATATTGATCAAAGTCACTGTTTTCCACCGATCGTTCCTATGGGAGCTATATGATATAGTTACCCGATCCTTATCAAATTTGGCACAGTCATTAACAAATATATGAAACTAATAAATGCTTAATTTGAAAGCAATCGCGTCAAAAGTAACGAAGTTATTCACCAAAGTCACCGTTTTCGAAAGATCGTTCCTGTGGGAGCTATATGATATAATCACCCGATCTTGATCAAATTTGGCAAAGTCGTTTATATGTGTAATTAACTCACCAATATTAAATTTCATGACAATAGCTCAGAAAATAACGAAGTTGTTAAGAAAAGTCACTGTTCGTGACTTTGCCATTTGTATGGGAGCTATATGATGTAGTGATCCGATCCGGCTGAATCCGAGATATACAACGCCTGCAGTATATACAAGCCTACATGCAAAATTTCAGCTCTGTAGCTCCAACGGTCTAGGAGGAGTTTGCGTTGATCCAGACGGACGGACGGACATGGCTATTTGAACTCGTCTCGTCGTGCTGATCAAGAATATATATACTTTATATGGTCGGAGATGCTTCCTTCTATGCGTTGCACACTTTTCACCAAAATTAATATACCCTTTTTGCAAGGGTATAAAAAGACTATTTATTTATTTTAGTTATTTTAGTCTGTACCTAAACTAGGAGAATAAAATTCTGAATCCGTGCAAAACTAAATTTTATTATACACATAACCAGTTGTGACCTACTTATTGTTAGTAATATTTTGAGGGTCACTGCCGAACCATGTGAAAGTTTCCATTTAATTATCTAGTTATTTCAAAATAATCTATGCGTATTGCCAGCCATGGAAGAGCAAAATAAAATTTTGTTTCGTCACCCAAACATTCTTATCATCAATAATAATAGGGAACGTAATAAAATAACAACAAACCAGACAGTTGATTTTTGATAAAACCGAAAAGAGATTATTATATATGTAGTATGGGAGGGGAAGTTTTGTAAAATATTATAAATATTATTGGTTTGTTTTTGAACAAAAAAAAAATCATTCACTTCTAGCAACTTTCATCTTTTCTCGTTTTAAAAAAAAGTATTAATATATAAAGTTATTTACCAAAAATTTGAATACAAACCTTTAATTTGTAATGTTTTCTAAAATAATCAATTTAAGAATTAAAAAATAATAGAAAATAAAATAATTTATTAAAATAAAACTTATAGAAACTTTATTATGAGAACAATGAATGTAGTTACTTTTGTAATTTGTTCTAGCTTTTTTTTTCAAATTGAGTTTCTTTAACTCATTTGTTCCTAAATTTCTTTAGAAACTATAGATATTATATATTTGATATTATGAATCGATTTGGATTAATATTGTCTTTATAATTAAACATTAGTATGAATAATTGGTTTGGTATATTATTAAATTTTATTCATGAAATCAAATTTATTTTTAGAAGTCTTGCTATGCTGTCCTTTCATACCAGAATTTTTTTTTAAACATGTACCTTGTACATACCTTTGAATAGTTGGGCACGCATAGAAGGAAGAAATGATGACAGCAAGCTAAGTATGCAACTAGTTTGACAACTTTTGTCTTCAGATAAATTAAATATCAGATACCCTTTTATTATTGTACGCTTAACTAAAATCATTATACCCGTTTAGTGCAGCGTACACAAAGAGCACAAAAGGAATATTTCATCAGTCGCAATGTAAACTAGTCACTCTCCGCTTACTCTCTTAATATAGAAAGACTTGTTTTGTATTCTGACCACGAGCAATATCTATAAAAACGAAAAGCTTTTCTACTGGAATATTTAGTTAAACACAAAAATGCTTCCGATGCACAACATGACCGGAATGGGTGTTCTGTATACACTTTGTGCTTTATTGCTAATGCAGTTCGCATCGTTGCCCGGATGCCAAGGAGCCAATATTCTGGGCGTTTTCGGCAGTGAGAGTCCCTCACATCTGATTGTTCATATGTCGTTGATAAAGGCTTTAGCTGATCGGGGACATAATATCACAGTGGTTGCGGCATTGAAGCCAAAACTAGCCCCACATGAGAATATTACAGTGATCGTAGTGCCTCCAAGCCTGGAAGCCCAAAAAATGTTCAACGAGCGCGTGTCAAAAGTTACTAAAGAAAAGACCAATGTGCTAATGGCTCTTGCAAAGGGCTTTGCTCAATCAAATACAATGTTTCAATCTCAATATGACCTTACTGTGCATCCAAAAGTAAAGTCCATCTATGAGAATCCTCAAGTCAAATTTGATCTACTTATAATTGGTTATTTTATGAATGATTTGCAATTGGGAATAGCTGCGAAATTGAATTGTCCGGTTATTATCAATTGGTGTGGAGTGCCATTCGAAATGTTGGATGCCCTAGTGGGCAATGTGAACGATCCAGCACATGTGCCTAATTTTAATATGGCCCTGGAAAAGGGTCAAAAAACTATGAGTTTCCGTTTCCGAGTGAAAAACTTTATAACCTATACAATATTTAAGGGCCTCAATATGATTTTGAATTATCACATGAATAATTATTACAAGTAAGTTGAAAAAAAAAACCACCTCGAAATGTATTCCCATTAATTTTATTTTATATTTTACAGGCAAGCCTTTGGCGTGGATCCAGATTTTCCCACCCTCAATGATATGAAGCGTCGCATATCTCTGCTGTTCATGAACTATCATTCTCATAGTGAAGGACCCATACGGCCATCGGTGCCACAATCTGTGGAATTGGGTGGCATACAAATCAAGGATACACCAGATCCTTTGCCGAAAGATCTGGCAGAATTCTTGGACAATGCATCGACGCATGGAGCAATCTTCTTTAGCTTGGGCTCTAACATTGATACCGCCTATGTAAAAGAGGAGATCATTGAGCATATTTATAATGTTCTATCACGTCTGCCGCAGCGTGTGATATGGAAATGGAGTGATTTGTCAAAGACACCAGGATCAGCTTCCAATATTTATTATCACAACTGGTTACCCCAAGATGATATATTGGCCCATCCGAATACCAAACTATTTATAACCCATGCCGGAAAAGGTGGCCTGGCGGAAGCCCAGTTTCATGGAGTTCCAATGTTGGCTTTACCCATTTTTGCCGATCAACCGGGAAATGCAGCTTCAATGGTTGCCTCTGGTTTTGGCCTCTCTCTAGAACTACTAACCCTGACTGAGAAAAATTTCGAAAACTCTATTCACGAGATTTTACAAAATTCAACGTACAAGGAAAAGGTGGGGCAATTCTCGTCTTTGTATCGTGATAGGCCAATGACGGCGCGCAAGACGGCTGTATACTGGACCGAGTATGTGCTACGTCACCAAGGAGCCTATCACCTGCAGAGCCCTGTGATACATATGGGTTTTATAGCACGACATAATCTTGATGTCTACTCATTGTTCATACTTGTAATTATCGCATTGATATGGCTACTGGCTCGAATACTTCGTTTTGTATTTCGCAAAGTTGCCAGACTATTGCATGGCAGAGTTTATTCTTATCAGAAGGTAAAAGCAAATTAGAAATTTATATTTTGTGATAAAAATAAAGCGAACTGAATAATAAAAAATATATGTATTAAATAAAGATGGCTTAGCATATTTTTTATTTGCATTCAATCAAGGCCACAGACAAGACCTAATTATATTGGGGTAACTCCTATCAAAGTGCACCTACATGGTATGTGGCTTATCTATTCATAATTTATTATCAGCCAATAATTATTAGCCATAACTAAGTCAACAAGTACATTTCGAGTACATGGAATTTTATACACCCTTTAGCTTATGAAGAACATTTGTAAAAACGACAAACTTGACATAAAATGTAAAATATAGGTACAATAAGGATTCTTAGTCTGAGTACAAACTTTTTTTAAATAAATTGATATACGTATATAAATCTTATTGTTTCTAGTTTTTATTTTAAACAATATGGTTAAATCATGATACCTTTTCATTTATAAGGAAAGAAATGTACTCAAGTGGAATTTCATTGCCACTTAAAACTTTGAAATCCATTACGACGCAGCTTATCTTTATCAAAGAGTGAACTTTTCTTCTGTAAATTTAAAGTATTAGGTATTAAATGTTTTATTCATATTCACAGTATTCATACTGTGCATTTCTAAAATAAAATATATTTTTAAAATTTTAAGAGCTACATCGTTTTGCCTTTCAATCTGTGATAAAGTCAAGATAGATTAATCAGGCGAAATAAGTCTTTGTAGGCAACACAAAATATTCGTTTAATTCGCTTTATTTTTGATCTTGATGTTATTTGATTGTTGGTTTTGTTTTTTATGAAAATAAAGTATGAACTAAACGCTCTACTAAATATAAAAGTACAAATATGTATGTATAATAATTACCATTAAAATTAGTTGGATACATTTTTTACTTTCAATTGTTATCAATTTGGTTATTATACGATCTTTTACAAAATTCAGATTTTAGCTTGTTTCTATTGTTATATGGAGATATATGTTACTTTTGAATCAACTAAAAGGGGAAAAACTATCTGCAATCTACAGCCAAAATATAAAATTATTAAAATATCTCTAAAATTCGCAACTTTAAGCACAATTACATTTGAAGTTAGTGTACTCAACTTTTAGATTTACTCAAAAATTTTGATGCATACAATGTCTTATCCTCCTAAAATAGGATGCTATACTTAGTAAGCACTTATATACTAGTGATAAGAAAAAATTGGAAGAAAGCTTCGTCGTTTATTTTTAGTATACCCCCAAGATTATATAGTAATCTTCTTGATATTCCAAGTTCGTGGAGTTTTGGTATTGGTGATACGTGTCCTTTTTTATCAAGAGGTTAAAAAGTTTAGTTAAGCTTCCACGTAATAAATGTATTTTGTGAAATTTTTGTTTATAATTTTAATGATGACAATGTAGTATTAATTTATATATAAAATAGGGAAACGTCCAAGTGAATTTTTGCTATACCTTTAATTGTCAAGCTAAAGCGTCTTATCTGAAGCATATATGATACAAATACAAACCTAGGATTATCACTATCTGCATAAAACATTATGCTAAAACAATGCCCAACTAAACATATTTCGCCATACAATTTTGCTATGAGGTCAGATAATGTGTTGAACCTTTTGCACCTGTCATTAGAAAAACTAAGTGAATGAGACCAAGTCCAAGTAACCAACAATTAATAATTTGTTTTAACAAGTTGTTGTTGTTGTTGATACAGCAACACACACCCATTAAGAGAGAGTGTGTATATATAAATAGAATGACTCTCCGAGAGATTCCCTAGAAGTCAAACTAATTGCCATCTGTCCACCCATTCGGAAAACAAATTCCGATCTCTCAGTAAATCGCAGCCAGCGGCTGTTAACGCGTGTCGAGCGCGCATTGTATTTCAAATTATTTCATTGTTATTTCATTTTCGATTTAGTCATTAATTGTTGTTGTTTGTGTTCTACATATACGACGAGGTATATATACTATAAATACATATACATATGAGCATATAGCTGTGTAGTTGACCTTATGCTAGGTTATTGCCAACCCCCACACACTTGATCAACTCAAAATTCGTCTGTAGTTAATAATCAATGAGATAGAGAAAAAACTTTAAATTGCATAAAAAATGTAAAACTAACAAGAGATTTTCTTATTTTTTTTGTTTTTGCTTATACAGTGCTCATGTTTTGTTTGTGAGCGGCTACGGCGGCAAACGATTGGCATAACTTATCTAACCAGTTCTTATCAGTGCAGTAGAAGGGTGAGTATAAGTAACGAACGAATTTCGTTGATTTCAGTCAGTTAACATTTGATTTTGGTGACAAACAGAAGTACTTACCGATATCGATATAAACCATGACGAAAATTCTGAACTATAGCCTGGGCGGCTTATTGCTACTATTGGCATTAACCTTTTCGGGACCACCAACCATCGAAGGAGCTAATATATTGGGTGTCTTCACCAGTCACAGTCCATCGCATTTTATAGTTCACATGTCTATAATGCAAACTCTGGCCGAGCAGGGTCACAATATAACCGTAGTCAGTTCTGTTCCACCCAAAGTCACGCACAAGAGTATCAAACATATTGTGATACCACTCAGTGCCGAGGATGAGAAGTCGCTTAATGATGGCATGTCAGCATTGGCTAAACAGAAGCCATCATTTATAACCACCATGAAGACAATGTTGTCCTCATTGTCACTGCTGCTGACCAAGCAAGTGGATGTTCTGGAGCATCCGAAATTCAAGGAGCTCTATTTGAACAAGGATAACAAATTCGATTTGGTCTTCAATGGTTTCTTTTTCAATCTCTATCAAGTGGGTCTGGGTGCTCGTTTCAATGCTCCATTGATTGTTTCATGGTCGGGCCCTCCGGCTGCCATGGTGAATGGAATTGTGGGGAATCCGGAATTGCCGGCGAGTGTGCCCAATATGAATGTGGCTGTACAGCCCGGCCAAATTATGGATTTTAAGTTGCGCTTTACCAACTATATAAGTGGATTATCATTCGGAGCACTTACTTGGTACTTGGAAAGTCAATTCAATGGATATTACAAGTGAGTGAAGTCAGGAAAACTATTTTCTATTTGCAATTCACTAATTATGTTTAAATTTCATTTGATTAGACGTATTTTCGGCGATGATCCCACACTTCCCAGCTATGAGGAAGCCAAGAAAAATGTTTCCCTTGTATTCTGCAATAGCCATGGCATCAGCGAAGGACCAATTAGACCAAATGTTCCGGGAGTTGTGGAAATTGGCGGCATTCAAGTTAAGGACAAGCCCGATCCTCTACCCACAGACATCAAGGAGTTCCTTGACAAGTCGAAACATGGTGCTATTCTATTCAGTTTGGGCTCCAATCTCAAAGGTGACCACATCAGTGCAGATGTCATTGGCGAAATCTTCAAAGCCTTGTCGAAATTGAAACAGCAGGTCGTATGGAAATGGGATGATCTAAAGAATTTACCTGGCACTTCTCCAAACATACTTTATAAGAAATGGTTGCCACAAGATGACATTCTGGCTCATCCCAAAATTAAATTGTTCATCACCCATGCAGGCAAGGGTGGAGTGTCTGAGGCTCAATACCATGGTGTTCCTATGTTGGCTCTACCCGTCTTTGCCGATCAACCAGGAAATGCTGATAAACTTGTCGATTCTGGCTACGGTCTGAAATTGGATCTCTTGACAATTGAGGAAGAAACTCTGACAGCGGGCATCAAAGAAATTCTCAATAATCCCAGCTATGCCGCCAAATTGGAACGTTTCTCAAAACTTTATCGCGATCGTCCAATGACAGCTCGCGAATCGGTCATCTATTGGACAGAATATGTGCTGCGTCATCATGGTGCTCCACATATCCAAAGCCCACTGGTTCACATGGGCTTCATTGCCAGCAATAACTTGGACATCTATGCCCTCTTGGTGGTTGTTCTTGTTATCGTGATTCTTATAAATAAGGTTGTGTGGACATATCTGTGGCGCAAATGTTGCGGCAAATCGAAAAAAGTTACTCAGAAGAAGGTTAAGAAGCAATAGGTAGACAAATATGAAAATTTTCAATAGCTTTAAATTTGTATATTTGTAATTTAATTAATAAAGTGAATTTAAAAATATTACAAAAAATAATAATTTGGTTTTTAAAAATATTTTATTTTTACATATATATAATAAATTATAATAATAATTGAGGAAACTATTTTAGGCAGAATTTCAAGTGTTTTACAAAGCTTGATAAGATAATAATTGTGTACATTTTTACCATTTATATCTTTATGACTTGGTTATTGATATTTTAGAAATACATTAAGATATACATATGTTACAAAAAAGAGCTTTGATTTATGCGATATAAAGTAACAGTAAAACAACATTTTCTTTGTAGTTGGGATTTTATCTTTTCTAGTCATCTTTAACAACAAACAAATCGAGTACATAGATTGGTACAAATGTCGCAAAATGAGGGCCAATCAAATAATATATTTGTTTCTACAATTTATTTTTTTGAAATTTATAAATATTTTTAGAAACATTTAGTGAAAATTAATAGTTTCAGCTCATGTCATAAAATGATATACCTATGTATGTAGCTAAATTCAATGGAGTCCTTCAATTAAGGGCTAATAATTTTAATAATTAAGTTTTAAGATATGATAAGATTCCAAATTTTTTAATCCGGTTAAGCCGGCTGCTTCGTCACGCTACTAAACGTATTTAATTTTTTTAAATATGTATATAGAATTTGGAAGAAACCAGCTAAAAACGCAAACAGAATTTCCCATAATTACGCTTTGGGTTGCAGTATTAGCTAATAAATAACACAGCAGGTTAGTGTATCGGCTTAGTGAATCTTAAAGTGGTTGCTGACCGGGCTATTTAGCAACCTCTGCACAATGGGAAAAGAGCCGTTTTTTTTATCATACATGGAAATTGATTTGGCATTTTTTGCTTTTTTTTAACTGTGAGTGTAAACACCTAAATAGTATAGTCTTAAGTCTTTCGGTAATAAATAATATTTTCTATATTTATTAAAAATTAAATTATAATTTAATATATATATTATAATAAACAATATATATATTATAATTATACGTATTAATATTAAGTACTCACTTTTGAATATGCAAAGCCTAATAAAACCCATAAATCAAATATTTTTAGGTCGGTTCCAGCTGAGAAATGCTAATTGCCACACGATATTTTCAACCTTAATCAAATCTTCGAAATACAGATGGCGTCATTATTTGGTAGAGCTGTCAAATTGACCACACTGTTATCTATAACTGAAATTATACGAGTCCCTTATCATTTGGAAACTATCTATGAGCGCAATCGAACACTATTTACTCCAGCTAAAATTTCGTATACCTCTTCAGTATAACCCGTAAAACGGCACCGATCAAATGAATACGCGGCATTCTGCTTAAACTTTGCAATATAATTAATAACTAACTGATAAGTATTCTATATTTGATAATAACTCAAGAAACAAAGGAATACATATACATATTTTTTAGTTTTTCCGTTTGAAGTAACTGTTTGATCCAATCGAAGACATAAACATAAGCATAAATCGATTCGAAGAACAGACTGATACAGATATATAAAATCAGATCATTGTGATATCTATATATTATTGTCGAAAACAATAAATAAAACAAATAAAAAACCAACTGCAAAAAGTGTCTCTTATCTCAAGTATTGTTTGCAATTAATCATTTCTTAGCCCAATACGGTTGTGACTTTTTGATCAGGGCCTGTAATAAGTTAAGCTAATACATAAAAATGAACTGTGAAAATCAAAGTCCATCGATTGACTTGTGCGATCTCAATGATCTACTGTATGATCTGATTGTTATACATGAAAATGATATTACCGGATTGGCCATGAAGCGGTTACTACTGTGTATCTTTAACCTGATCAAGAATAAAAATGTTAATTTGTCTCCAAAGATATTTCAAAAACTAATATCAGCGATGATGGCTGCCTTTGATGAATATGAAGTTGCTGCTTTTTCTCTAGGACATCGTCAGATGGTGGATAATATATTGGCTTGCTTGAAGCTTCAATTGACAAAGTTTCCAAGTGCGGAGACTAAACTGTGTCTGGATCAAATGTGTTCAGTCATTCTGAATGGCGATCAGTTGCATTCTCCCGCTGGACAGATCCTTGATTTTCTATTTGAAAATAACTTTGTTGATTTTGGACTGGAAAGGTTTGCAGACTTAATAAAGATTATTCAACAACTACTTCAGTCAAAGCATCAGAGGGATCGTCAAACAGCCATTTTTTTAATGCATAAACAAGTGGAAATAAATATACCGAATAACTACATCGTTGCGTTAAAGCATTTGGAAAAGCAGCAGATGCCCTTAAATTTAAATGATTTGTTGGACAATCTCAAATGCGTCCAAGATCTTTCTTCTTGGTTGCGCATTCTGTTTGTCAAACTGTTTCAATCTGAGAATATTTCAATTGTCTATGAAACAGTCAAATATGTTTTAAACCATATGAAGATGATTGATTTGGCAGAACAGAATCTGACGGAAAAGTTCTTAGTAGCAACCAATAGGACACAATTGTACAACTTTGACATTGAGAAACGACCTATCTCGTTTTTTTATGACTTTCTATTAAGAAGCGAAGTCAGATCAGATCAGATTATAGAAATCCTGACTAATTTTCTTTGGGAATGGCACAGTGTTCCATTATGCGAATGGATTAAAAGTATGCCGGCAGAACTGGAGGGTTCATCCCGCATTGATATCGAATTGCTTCTTAAACTCGCGGCTCGGTTGAATCGCCTTAAAAATGAAACATTTCAGAGATGGGCAGTTGACAATATTTTCCACAAAATCCGCGTACGTCTTTAACTTGAAACAGATAAAAACCAAATAGCTCTTCTTCATGAATTTTTCATTTGTTTTATGATTTATAGGCTACAATGGAATCTTTGTCTGTGGAGGATTACTTGCTCTTTATTGAGACTATATACGACGGAAAGAATTATACCTCTTATAATCATGACTGTTTAGTAAAGAAAATAATGGGTTGCTCTGATTTCAAAACGGATCTTACCCACATGACCAACGTTCGCTTGTCTAAAATATTCGAATCGGTAATTAGTTCTTTTGCATCTAATTACACAATAGGAAATCTAATTTCAAAGCTAAGGATGTTACCAATAACGAGGCACGGATGGCTTCGTTTCTATTTAATAGATAAAATATTTACTAAAGAGGTTAATGACTTCTATTACATAGGCTATAATGTATACAGTTACTCTATTAATGCATTTAAAAGTTTGAAGGATTTGCAAAAATATTTTCTGCGTAGCCTAAGGTGTGAAACCATCGAGGAGAAATTTCTTTGCGAGGAAATTGTTGTAGATTTTTTTGTTACAAAACGAATACTATCTTTTATTCAAATCGATGAGTTTCATTTGAATGCAATGGATCTACTTAAGCAGGGAGGAAGGAAAACATTTATACACTTGGGAAGGCTTTTGGCAAATCATAATAATCGATTGCAAGACGAAAATGTGTTGTCGACATTTGTCGCATTGCTAAAAAAGTTCCCGGAATGTGAAACGTAAGTTTATTTACTAAATTCGGATTTTGTTATATTACGCTGCATAAAAAACAAAGCAGCAGTTAGTATCTGATAAAAAGTTTTCTCACTTTTAAAATTTTCATAGAGCTGAAAGGCTTGGTATATATGCTTCCAAACACTTAACGACTGAAGAATAACATCGGTTTTCTTTGGACATAATCATCTATCATATCCATCACAATCTAGGTGTTGTTCGTGGAATATTAGAGTCTAAGGTAAAAGTGCCTCTATATCAAGTATTAAAAGAGATTATTTATTATTCAGCGGCACCGACTGAGGATGAATGGTAAGAGTTACCAAAGTTTATTAGCATGACAAAATGAAGAATAAGTCTTTTTTATTTTACAGGATTGAGACACAATACTGCCCAGCCTTTTATAAGTATTTAGACATATGTAATTGGCTTCTAGACTATGCACAAAGGCATTCTGATAGTTATGTGAATGAAGTTTGTAATGAATTGTTGCGCTTGAACAAGGAATTGTCGGATAAATATCCACATTATCTTGCTAACTCTATCGAGCACAGATTAAAAATTCATATAGCCCTAGCATTGAAGATTTTTCAACAAAAATATAATGAATCAGATCATATATGGCAGGCATTGTTGTCTTCAAAATGAAATGTTAAATGTTACATTGTTAAAAATGTTAAATGTTACATTTAAACATGTTAAATTGTTAAATGTTACATTATTGTTTGAAATAATATTATACAAGACTATACCCAATCTTGAGATCCTTCTAGAACGCTTACAGTCAATAGTTTCACTAGCCCCAAATAAGCAGATGTCCCTGCTTTCTGTTACCAACATTTTTCTTGACTATCATTACAAACCGGTACAAGAAAAGCAAACTGAAGAAATAATTGACTTATTGGTCTTGCTAACCAAGGGAAAAGATTCACAAGTTCGCCAATTCGCCAAAATTGTTGTACAAAAAATAACTGAAAAATACATGACCAAAGGGTAAATAATAATTAGTAAACAGAATTAACCTCATAATTTATTAATGAATCGTTTTTAGATTCCATAATCTTACAGATAATATGAATTCGACAGACGAAGCAAAATGCCCTGAATTACAAGCGCGACTTTTATTAATTGATTCCCGACAATGGATGAATTCAATATTTTGGGTCTACAACATGATAAATATGAAACCTATTGAATGGCCCGATTGGGTAGATAATACCGCAAAAGTAATCGAATTTCAAAGAGCTATAAAATCTGCATCCATTGTATCTCAACACACAACGGCTGAATGTAAAATTATGTTAAATAATATGTCGATTAATAATGCTGATCTTATTGTAATCGCTGTCCTAGTCGATCTTGATCTAAGCAGTTTAGATGATTTGATTCAAACATGTTCTGCATTTCATGTTCACACTTTGATAGTCAGAGATTCGACAAATTTGAGGTAAGTCTGTTATGATATTCTATCGGCTTTCACTATCATTATATATAAATTGTTCATGACAGTCCAAAAAGTGTTAACACATTGAACATAGAGCTACTAAAATTGGAGTCCCTGAGTGAATATTTGTATGAAAAAAAGTTTTCAAATTATAATATTGTTGCCACTCAAAATACTGCTAGAAATGAGGACTTTGTAAACTTTATTTTCGACGAGAGAACTATTTTACTACTGGGGTAAGTAAATTCTGGAAATTATGACCAGTATTTACCATTACTACTTAAAAATTGTTTACTTACAGTCACGATCAAGATGGCATACCGGATAATTTAAAATGTTTCCTGGATAATACTATTGAGATACCACAAAATGAATTTAAACATTCACAAAAATTGCTCATTTTCAAATACTATAAACAATATTTGGAAAACTGAATATTTATAACTAATATACTACTAATTCCTTTATAGCAGTTTGAATTTTAAATGTGTTTAATATTATTAGTAGCTGGCCGTTAATTAATTTAGGAATTACCGAGATTGCAAGAAAAACACCATGTGAAATCTTGTAACACTCACAATATGGACGGCCATAAAGATCTTCTAGCTCAGACGAAAATTGCTTGATATGAATGAAGCTATTTTTAAATACTAAATCATTTTTACTACTCTTTTTCTGAACTATATACAAGACTGAAAATTGCAGATAAGGAATGCTTTTAAAATGTTGAATGCGACTTTATTCTGACTTTATCCCTAGAGAGGATTAATCTCGAATCTGTGAAAACCTTATTCCTTGAGAGGATTAATCTCTGAATCTCTGAAAACTTTGTTTATAAATTTTCGGCCAATCCCATATACTTATCTGCAAGTATACAATAATATCAGATTCAGACAATTCCTGGCAAATTTAAACGTCGACATTTCTGTATTGTGTAAATATTTGGCAAATTTTACTTCTCTGCTGCGCTTATAATAACAAAAGCAAAATATTATAATTTATAATAATAACTAAAGTGTGAAAAAATCACTGTATTGAAAACCAAAATTTACATATTGAAAAACTAACGAATTGATATTGCTGACCTATACTTAAATAATTTGGTACTCAATCTAAGGTGCTCCTAATACCTTTGGCCCAGATTGTTTAGATGAACAACTCTCCTCAGGCTTCTTGTTATCGCTGGCTGGTATAGTTGATTCATCTCCATCGGTTGTAGTTATATCAAAACCTAAAGACTGAAAAGCTTCACCAACAATCTCACTAGGATCTTGAAATTTTTCGTCCTCGAGGATCGGTGTATGTATGTCAACTCCACGACCCAAGCCGAGTTGGTTATAAATAATGTCCATTAGATTGGCCAAGAGTATACTTTCTTTATGGTTGAACATTTCGCTTTCATTGCAGCCATTCAGAATACACTTTCTCACCTCCTCGGCTTCATAGCACATGCTAACGCGATTATGATAATGAGTAAAGAAACCATCATCAACTGGCAAGGGGAAATCGATATTCTCTCTATCTGTTGTCAGACGTGTGGGACACCAATAGTTTGTCATCTGCAATGGATAGAAATAAATGATCAATATGGAAAAATATCAGAATCTAATACTCACTTTAATGCTACCATCTTTGCCTGTTATGGTGGCTTTATTCTCCAACTTCTCCTCGGCACTGACCTGTATGTGGGCCCAACGATTCCTGGAGAACTCCAATACAATATCAGCTGTCACATCAATGTCCTCCTCATTGAGTTTGCCTGTGGCACGAACTCTTTGCGGTGGCTCTCGAAATACCCACAGAGCCAATTGCAGACCATAGATACCGAAATCACTGGCCACTCCGCCATACAGAGCCAATTTTGACTGAGAAACAGGTAGACCCAAGGTACAATGGACATGGGAGACCTCACCCAAACGATTGCGTAGAATTTGTTTTCTCAAATAATGATAGGCGGGTACACAGCGTGGCCACATGCCTTCCATAAGGAATAGACCTCGAGCCTGAGCCTTGGATATCAATTGACGGACCTGATCTTCTGTCATGCATAGTGGTTTCTCGCATAGGACATGCTTGTCATGATTCAACATTAAATGGCATAGTTCACCGTGCAAAGGATTCAGTGGGGAAATGTAGACAACATCTATAAAGCAGAAGTTCGGAATTTGGTAGATGAAATTATAATGCTGATCATTGATCGTACTCACCCACATTTGGACAGTTTGCCAAATCCTCGAAACTTGTGTAAATATTCTCCACATTGTATTTATCGGCAAAGGCTTCAGCATGCGATCGATAGGCGGCCACACAAGAAACAATTTGATGACGTTGAGGTGGCAGGATGCTTAATGCAGCACCAAAATCATCGGCCATAAGGCTAACCGGAGCAATGCCCCAACGTAGGGTGGTTTCCACGTTGACATCCACATCCCCATTGTTGCTAGGGCTCTTTGTGTTGCTGTTGCCAACAAACTGATTGATGTGCAATTTGCGCGGCCAAACAATTTTCGTATTGTCATTTACAATGTTAGATATTCGCTTCTTTTGCTGTTTCTGTGGCTTATGTTGTATGTGCGAATGCTGTTTCGAGGCAAAAGCAATGACGAGATCTACAGGGTGAGGACGGATGGAGACAGATAGAGACTTGGATTAGCCACCTTATTGAGTGAAAACCCACTACTCGAGAGAGTGAGACAAAATGAACAAAATGAACAAACAACATTGTGGCGTAAAATGCATTTCATTCATACGATCGGCCAGTTGCCGATTTCCACGAATTGGCGAAATTGCGGGTGTTGGTTTGGGTCTGTTTTTTTTTTTTTTCGTTTTTTGTTTTTGGATTTGTTTAAGTTGTCAACCGGTTGGCCCACGTTGCAGACCATCTATGTCAAAACCAAGACGATGCTGGCATTATGTGGCACTGTTTAGTGCGTCAGTTTCCTCCATAATTAGTCATAGTTGTTTAGCATCAAAAACTTGTGAATGACTTGAGCCGTCGTTGTCATGGTCGTCGTCGACGAAGTCGTAGTCTGGTCGGTCTCAGCCTGGTCTGGTCTGGTCTGCGCTGGTCTGGTCCTGGCCAAGTAGGGTGGTCAACACACTCGCTCACTGGCTTACCACTAGGCCATTAGGCAGCTAACTTTATGCCGCGTTCTGTGCGCAGTTTCACTTTCTTTTTAGAAAACGAATATTGACAATTGTTGTAACGTATTTTTTTTTGTTTATTGTTTTCAATATTGGCAAAGGTATTATGACTTTGTCAGCTAATTGGAAACATATAAACCTTTAGTTCAATAGATATTAAAATAATTTCCTTTTGATATTTTAATGACGAATAATTACAAATTAATAATTGTTTAATAATAAAAACAACGATCAAAATTATGCAAAAAAGTTAACTTTGTTGTTTTTGAAGAATGTTACATTTATGCCTCTATAAAAAGTTTCAATATTTTAAAAAATTGTCAATTAAACCATATATGAATAATGAAATCAAAACTAAAATAAGAATTATATAAAAAATTCTTTACGGCTAAAAATCTCCCAAAAGTATCCCAAAAACCTACAATTTATTATTGGAATTTAGCATTTTCAATTTTAAGTTGTGGGTAATAATTTTTATGTTTCGGATATATTTATAAATAGATTCATATTTAAATAAATGAAATAAAAAGAATTTGAAAAGATGAGGATAATTGAGTAATTGTCTTTAATCATTTAAAATTAAAACCACCAAACAAACCAACCATTATTCTTATAAATAAATCTAAATATTTTAGAGGTTTTACTCTTTATTCAAAAGAAATCACACATTTAATTAAAAGTTAAAACTTAATTATACTAAGTAAAGTATTAAATATTAAGGAACGAATTAATTTCCCTAAACTATAACTATAAAAGCTCTAAAGCTAATGAAAATATTTATTTTCAATATGGGCATATTAACTTGAACAGAATTTATTTTGGTGTATTTAAAAATATGGAGTTTATAAAATTATTTAAAGAGTATATAAAATTTACCAAATTGTTCTAGATACTTTTTTCTCTTTTCCAATAATTGATATGCGTGCAACAATGCGGTAGTCCAAGTAGTAAGTTGAGCGAACAAGAAAACACTTTGTTTATCTAATTGTGAATGCAATGCGGCAAACGCTTAAAAAACTTTTCACTTGATTTAACATGCCAAACAGGTGGCAAGTCGATGGCCATATAGAAATTGCCCTAACCCAAATGTAGTAAAAATAAAAAAAAAAAACAAAAAATTAACCTAAGTACACCAACAAAGAAAACTGTCATGAACGAAAGTGTTCTACGAGCATTATGGGTGGCTTTAAAACTCTCTCGCCGGAAGTCTGACTGCCTGTTTGCCTGTCGATGACTTGGCTTGTCGTCTCTGAAATGTGGGTGAAATTATGCCCAAGTGAAAGGTTGCCTAATTTTGTTGCCATTTAGCAAATGCTCAGCAACAGCAGCAGCAGCAACATCAGCAACAGCTGCCAACAAATTTGCCATGCGTGTGTCGGTGATGACTCTCTTTTGCAGCAGCAATGCCAAAAGCCAGCAACATGTTCATTAGACCCGCCAGGCGAGCAACCGACAAAGCAAATAAATACTAAAATTTGCATGACTGCAACATAAATCGTGGCAAAATATTAAACAAGTCAGCAGCAACAGTTGAAATCAATAAATTTATTGATACAATTTACAAGGCGATGCAGCTAAAGCTGAAAGACAACAGCAGCAAAACGATGGCGATGCCTTGCAACAAGCAACACACACGCAACTTGCACTAATTAAGAGGGGGTGTGTGGGGTGCTTTGTGGATGAGGTGAGGTGGAAATGCTCATGGAGATGGCCTTGCCATATGGCAAACTCAAACAAGTTAACCAAGTAGCCAACCAACCAACTAACTGCCTAACCGACTAAGACATTAACACAACAACACCAACGGGAGCATTAGTAAAGTGGGCGTGGCTTTAGTCAAAAACCGATTTACTATTGATTGAGTAAAACCTTAAAGACTTTGAAAACCCTTAAAATGATACAACAAAGCAGCAAACTTTAAGTTGCTACAGGAAATTGTTTACCATGTTAGTTTTCTATCACAACAACAGTAAAGTATAAATAACAACTTAATATAATCTACTTATTTTTTTTTTAAATATTGACATTTGATTATTATTAAGTTTTTTCCCCCAATGTTCATTCATTTACCAAAATATAACTTACAAATTCTGCTATTTCTTAAAAACACTTAACTTTCATATCTTATTTCATTGCTTTTATAATTATATAAAGCATATAGCTTATATATAATTTTGTCAATTCTTATCAATTAAAAAATTTATATTTTTATTTTTAAGTTTGAAAATTAATTTTTTCAAGTGATCAAGTGTGTAAAGCCATTTTTAAGTAAAGTAATTGGCGATTAAAGAAAGATATAACTTTTTGAAATCGGTTAGAAAAGAAAAAAACATTAACTTTGCGAATCGTTTTTACTGCTTTTGAAAAACATTGAAAAGTTATCTTCTAATATTTTATAATATTTTCAAATACATATTTTCAAAGCCAATTCAGTAGAAGAAATTTTTCTCCAATTGTTTTCTTAATGGTTGTATTAGAACGACAATGAGGGAAACATAGCATTGCTATTTATTTTGTTTGTCATACATATTTGTCGATTCTATTGATTTGTGAAAGTAATGACCCAACTCAAGTTCGTTGCCTAAGTCTTTCGATTTCTGCATATGGAAATTGTTTTGTTTTTATGCAAATTTTGTTTTTTTTTTTTGCTGTTGTAATTTTTGCAGCATTGCGCTTTAATTAGCACCTTCAACAAAGAGGTTACTGAGGTAAGAGAAAATGGTGATAAGACTAGATGCGGGATGAGTAAAAAGTGGGAATATTATAATGGATAAGTAAGCATTTTAATGGTCTTTACAAGTTTTATGCATGTCTCTTCATTTTTTTGTTTTTTTTTTTTCAAATACAAATACGCACACGCCCAGCAGCAGCAACGACAACAAACAATTGACAGTCTGTCATGTCATGACAATTGGCAATTGTTTTTGTTGTTCCAACTGTTGCCCAAAGCTTTTAACATATTTTTACCAAAAGCGAAAGTATGCACCTCAAAAAAAAAAAGAAAAAAAACAAAAAATCACATTTCGTCTTGTTCTAAGGCAACATGTTGCTAATGTATAAGACATGTTGTTGGCAACATGTTGCCACAAAGTTAGTGAAAAGTGAGTTTTGTAAACAACAAAAGCGAAAAGCCAACAACTTAAGGCTTTGGCTTTGGTGACGACGACGCATGTTTATTGATTCGCTTTGGTCGGCGGCGATGGCGATGGTGATGATGACGATGACGATGTTGTCGATGACGACCAGGCAAGTGTGCAGGTCTTCTCTGCGACTTCGGATTTTTGTCTGCAGGTCTTCGTCTGGTTCGTTAAACCTGCAATCGCTGCCACCGTTAACTGCGACGTTAACCGAGTGTTGTGCTGACTCTCTGACTCTTTTTAACAGTTTTCGAATTTGAGTTTTGGCCACGCGAAATCAGTTAACAAACGGACGCGTTTTGAAACGGATGCAATACTGCAGCAACAAAAAAAAAAAAAAATTCGCACTCCTCCGACCTCCTCAGCCTTTCGTGTATGTGTGTGAGTGTGTGTTGTGTGATTGTATTTGTATGTGAAAAAGTGCCTTAAGATGAGCCGCCTTAAAAGTGAAATTTACTGAATGAAATAAAACGACATAAAATGCATTGGCATTATTATTATTGAATGATAGTGGCTTAAACATATGTGAGCTTTAAATGATTTATAACGATTTATTGACCAGGAAAAGGAAATTACAGCAAATTATTTAGAAACTAAAAGGCAATAATAAAAAAACCAAACTTTTAAAGATAAATCAGGATTACATTTTTTACCAAACTCCAGTTTGCATTGAATGGTAAGTCTGAGAATGATGATGTAATGATCAAGAAATTGGTGAAAGGTTTATATTAGATATTTGGCAAATCATATATTTTATAATTAACATAAATATTAATAGCTACACATACAAGGAATAAAAGCGGTTAAATAATGCAATGCATTAAACACTATAAAAATTCAACATATTATTGAAAAGAAAATATATAGAAAATATAAATAATAAAGAAAACAGCTCAAAAACTATATGAATCAGTAATTTCAACTATCACGAAAAGCCTTAAAACTACCAAAAAATAATACAATTAATTATAATAAGTTATATGAATATTTTTTTCAATCAAAATATAAATTATCTTTCAATTAAAAAATTTAATTTTTATGTAATATGGAATATTTTTACTTCCTTTCATATTTGTTTTTAAGAAATAAGCTTATAAACTTAATCAATATATACTTTCTTTGTTCTATAAACTACATAGGTTATTATTTTAAATCTTCTCTCTGTTGGCTAACATTATTTTGGCTAAATTCAGACATATATGGCTGAATAAGATGGTTATAGAGATAGTCGAATACTGTGAAAAAAAATTCACAGCTCAGGGATCTTAACCTTAGCTACTAGGCAATTTTAGGCAAATTGAAAAATAAATAATCCTCGATGAATATTTTTTCAAAATGTTCAAGACTTTCGCCCCAATTATCTTAATAGATGTAAACTCGACAAATGTAGTGATAATACCGATTTCATATTTAAGAATTTACTAATATTTAAGAAAAAGCCGTTGTGCTGAAAAACCAAAAATCACATCCATTTAATTTTGGTATTGCGTTTAAAATTCTTGTGACCAAGAAATTTCTTTGCTATTTCATCAGAATGAGAGTTGCATCATCTTTTCTAAAGATTTCACTTGCCAGTTTCAGTTTCAGCCACACCTGTTAAACACTCTCCCCATGAGTAGCTCTTCAAAACACCCCACAGATGCCTTCTTCTTCTCGATTTCAAAGACTTTTCAAATCAATCAAACTGCGCGGATTTTAAAGACATCAATTCAATATTCAATGGCAAAGAATAAACTTTGGCTTGGGCTAAACACAAACACTTGAACCACAAAGGTGGAGTCAGTCAGTCAGCTTGTCTGTCTGTCTGTCAGTTTGTGAGTGAGTCTTCTGGTGTTGGCTATGAGCATTTATCTTTCACTTAAAGTGAAGATGACATTCTTTAAATGAAATTAACTGCCGGCAACAAAAAGTCAACTGCAAGCAACAAGTGCTGAGAGGCTGCAGCATCTTTGTTGCAGTCGTTGCTGCTTTTGTTGCCGCTGCTGCAGTTGATGTTGATGCTTTGGCTGCAATTAGTATTTGTCTTTGGCTAATACGCTGCCATGTTGGTATGCATCTCCTTCAGCTGCCACTGCTGCTGCTGCTCCTGACCAGTTTTCGAGTTTACGCATAAAAACTGTCGCACACTTGAATGAATCGCAGGTTTTGTTTCTTTTTTTGTGTTGTTGTTGCCTCAGCCTTTGCTTCGGTTGTTTGTCTATTTATTGGTCTGTTTGTTCGCTTGGCCACTTTTTTTTGGTGCTGTCTCTCTCTCTTTCTTGATTTCTGTCTCTGTCTATGCCACTTAACAGCTGTCGGTCGATTGCAGGGGGATTTTGGGATTTGGTGCAAGTGGTGGGCAGGCTTTTAAGTGACTTTAAGGCGCATAGTTACGAGTATTGAGAGTGCTTGGTATGCATTTATGATATACATAGTTTGATATGGCATTTGGGTTTCGATGCATTTTAATAGACCCAAATGATTTAGAGATACTCGTACTTATTTAATGGAAAGAGAGAGAGTGTGGCAGGCAGTTGTGAAAAACATATCAGTGTATACGATTAGCTCAAATTCCAAATCTATCAAAAGTTTTGAATCAAAAGTATTTATTATACTAGTTGATTATGTCAGTATTCATCTAAAAATAATGCAGGTACATCTAAAACTTCTTAGGTTTGATATTGGTTGTGTCATCTTCAGCGATTCGAATCAAATAACAAATTTTTAAGTTGTATTATTAATTGAAGCTAAGTGTAAGTGTAGATTAAGGCTTAGAGAAGCCTTGTTTTTAATCGATTGTCAAATAATTTAACAGAAAATTAAAACTAACACATAGTTTTTAAAAAATTTATTTAGCTTGGGAATAAACAAACCAAAATCTTGAACAATATAATTAATGAATTTCCCAAATGATTTAAATTAAATTGGTAAGGTAATACTTAATGTTAGGATCAGAAAGAAGCGCTTAATTAATGTCGATATTAACAGAATCTAGAAAAGTTTTGTGTTTTTCGAAAAGTTGCAGCTCAACCATATCCATTTGGATATTGGATATATTTAAGTTTGAGGTTTGTTAGATTTTTTGTGTTTCTTGAGACATGGAGCAATTATATACAAAGTTTGTCGAAAATTGTAAAAAAATAATAATTTTCGACACAGAAAAACTACAATTAGCAATATAAAATCGAGATATGACTACTATAAATCTTACAAATCTACTACTAATTTACCAATTTATAAAAAATTATTTTTTTGAAATATATGAAACAATTATTAATGGTTCCTTTTAGCATTTTCTAAATCAAATTATGAATTTTTTAAGTCTTTAATAAATTTACACATTTAAATATTAATTTATTTTTTAAATCTAATTTGATATTTAATCAAGATTAGCAAACTTACATTCGTAAACAAGTACAAGCTTAAAATCACCTTATAAAATGCAATGACTGTTTTATTCAATTGTAATTAAAATCAAGAATACTTTGATATAAATATATAAAAAGTTAGATAACCCACTCAAAAGTGTGAACAAGTTAAATCTCTTAACAAATCAAAGCCACTCTACTTTAACCAGTTATGTATTCACACATTCATAATCTACATAATCTAATGAGCCATATTGCATGCTCTCATATTATCATGTAAAGACAATAAAACTCAATGAACTCGAATTAATTGAACTATAAAAACTTATGCAAAATGAAAAGATAATTATTAAATAATTAAATCACAGAAACTGAATATTTTCAATAATAAATTGTGTTGACTGTTTTGATTGATTGCAAATTAGGATTATGACCAAAAAAAAACTAGGTATATATAAAATTTTGCTAGGGAAATTTAATCTATCATTATGCTAGAAAATTTTCTAATATATGTTTGAATTTTATTTGACTTCAATTGCCGTCAGAGTAAGTTGTTGCTTCTCTTTATCTTCTTCTTAATTTTTGTTGCTATTTAATGGCTTTATTTATGCGTGTAGTAATCAAGTTAATTTTTACGATTGCCGCCGACTGAGGCCAACAAACAACTAACCAACCAATCAACAATGACAACAGCAACAACAACAACAACGAGACATCAACTCGCTGCAAAATACATAAATGCAAATTTTTTTTTGTTTTTTTGTACAACAAAATTTCACTTTCAATGGGAACATGACATGATGAAAAGAGGAAAGACAGAGCCGCAAAAAAGGTCCAAATGTAATCTCCACAAGTAGACCCTTAGGACATATGTCCATGAGAAGGTAGAGGGCCGGCCACCCAGAGATTGTTTTTGCCTTTGAAAGGAGACCTGTTTCATTCACAGATGATGTGTGGGCCAAAAAAATTTAAAAAAAATATGAAATAAAAAATTGTCCGATTTCATCTTGAGTTTATAGCAAGAAAAAATAAACGAAAGTATGACAAAAATAAGATTTTATTTTTTGTTAACTAAGAGATATACATATTTCTTTGTGAAGATGAGTCAAAAAATGAGTTCTAATACATCAGAAGAAATTTCGATTTAAATTAAATTATTGTTGATTTATTTTTCATTTTAATATTTTTTGACTCTGCGGAACAATAAGAAATAATTTAACGATTTTTTGATTTATAAACTTTATATTTCACGAGAATTCTTTTGGATATTTTTTAAAAACCAAATCACAAAATAGGAATTGATAACAGTTCTCTGTCAAACGGTTTAGATACCCTATAATTTGGTCCTAATTTAAATTAAATTATAGAGGTTATTATTATTATTATTATTTTTAAAGTATAGGATATAGTTATAAACTATCAACCTAACTATATTTTACAAGCACTGGCAACTAAGGCCTTCGGCTTAGACGAAAACTACATCCATACACTAGCCTGGGATTCGAACCCGGATCCTCGTTGTTCAGTTGACTAAATGACTGGGCCACTTAGACAACTCATCTACCGAGGACTGCAAATTAAAGATGTTCTTATCAGAAAGTTCAACTTTTTATGAAAAAGAAAAATATCAAAAGATTTCTTACTATTTTGTTGGACTGACCGCTTTTTGAAATTAAGAACACAAATATTAAATTAAATATTCTTTTTCACTATTGTTGACCAAATTTTAAATGTTTTTTGATTATTTCTCCCCCAACTTTTCTCAGTAATATAAAAAATGAATATCTAAATTCCTTTTAATTTAGTAGCGGACTCACTATAGTTGGCCATTTTAAGGAGATTTTAAAAATGTTTCCAGTTTGAGAGTTAAGATATCGTTCCTGAATTGTCCCTCATTTCATTCCCCTGTGTGTGACTAAATGTTTATGTTTATATATCAAACAAAAGGACTCAAAACTTTCATTTTATTTAATAATTTATTACTAACACAGGTATTCAAAAACTGTAAAGACTTTAATTATTAATTTACATAAATGGCTACATTGATCATCTTGATTTTTGAGAATAAACTGGGAATTTTAAGGAATTTAGCTACGTATAAACACTCAATTTTTTTTAGAAATTATCTGATAATAACGATAATTTTCTGGTATATGGTATATCTTTAAGTCATGGCCAAGTTCTTACATAATAACATTTTTAAACTTTTACATATTAAATCACTCAAGCTTAACCAGCCAAACAAACCTCAAAACAATTTTCAAAACCAAAACATTCCAGATGAAAAAGACGAAAACCAATCGACCTGCATTAATCGCTTCGATCATGATGATTAGTGATCGCCACAAAACTAACAATTTGGTTACATTATTTTGCTGTCTCTGCTGCTGTCTGCTGGTGGGCCAGGCTAATGGGAATGGGACAACGACATCGACAGCGGCCACGGCGACGTCGTCGACGGTGATCACGACGAAGACAAATGCCAATCAGGATGAAGTGAATGGCTTGGCACTAACGCCCGATGTGACAACAGGTGAGCTGATACTGCCAACAAATGAACCGCAAGAAAACCAAAACAAAAAAAAAACAGAAATATGATTTTGTTTCGGCCGACATAATTGAAAGAGCAGGCAGATAGAGAGGGAGAGAGAGAGAAAGAGAAATGGTGGGACGAGGGCATTGGGGAGATTCAGGCACCTGTGTGTCTTTCGTGTCTTTTGTATAGTTGGCTATTTTTTAATGGCCAGCATTAGGAGATCAAACAATTTTAACGCAATCATGCAAGGCATTTTAATGTGTATGAAAGTGAAAACGACTTTGGTCATGGAATTGGTCTCGGACTCTTATATACATACATACATATATGGACTTCTATTCGTGGCTAAAAGCAATTATGCAAGGATAAATGGGAATGGGATACATGCGCCCACCCAAAACTTAAATTGGCCTAACGCTGCTCTTGCCATTTCCGCTCACTTGTCCTCACGTTGATCTTTAGCTGCTCTTTTTTTCCTAGATTTTAGTATGGTTTTTTTGTTTTTGGTTTTGGTTTTGCGCGCAAATGGAAAGCGATTTGTCTGGTTTTAGCTAATAATTTATCCGGGGCCTTCGCATTCGTCGTGTGTCCGTATAGCCTCAACTCAATGTTGATCAGTCAATCTCAGGCAGCAAACGATGAACGAAGAGTGCAAAAAGGCGGAGTGGGATGTGGCAAGCTGCAAGTGGCAAGTGGAGTAAAGGAAAATTGCGGGTATCGCTGGTAGTGGGGAGTCGACAATGTTTGTTGTGTTGATTGCCTGGCCATGGCCTCCAGGTGATCTTTAAAGTGTTTTTTTTTTCTGCCTGTTGCCAGCCAGCTCTGTCAGACGGTGGGCGCTAGGTTCGTTGTCTGCGGTTTGGCCTTTTCGATGACTTGGCTTAATTAGACTGTGTATGTGTGTGTATGTGTTGGGATTTGGGAAAGCTATTGGCATATTCCGCGAAAAAGAAAAAAACTGATTTCAAACAGTTTCGATTGACTCAATTCTTAAAATTAATAGAAATCTACATATTTTCTTCCTTTTAAATAGTTTTCGCTCGCTTGACAGATCCTTATAAATTGCACTTACCAACAATTGCAACAGATTATCTTATGAATTAATCTATGCTTAATAATCGATAAACAAACATATGCATCAGCACTTAATTTAACCTTAATTAGATAAACTGTCTGTAGACTCCTTCATTATTTTCGATACATGAAGGGGTATGTACTTTCATTCCATTTCCAAGAATATGCAAAAATATTTTGAATATTTTGTACACAGAAGCCTTTTTTTAAGATTGAGTTTTATTTTTAGTTTTATTTATTTTTTAAAGGAAGAATTTGGATCTTAAGTATAAGTTTTAGCCTTGAAAATCTTTGATTATTTCTCTCATTTATTTGATTAATTTAATATTACAAATCTTGAGTGTAGTAAATGATTAGCTAGTCGACTGGCTTAGAAAATTAGTAGCGAATAAGTCATAATCATTCTCTCTAAAGAAAAATCGAAGAAAAAAGGAAATGCTACTAAAAACAAGAAAAGTCCTAAGGCTAACCTTATGCAGATTCCACGAGTTTAACTAATTTTAAAAGCTTTTGACAACTTTTTGACTTGAGTGTTGATGTCTGAATTCTAAAACCAAAATATTTAAACCTTTAGAAATTATCTACGAAATAAAAACGACTTTAAACTCATAGTCGAATATGTCCTTAAATATCGATTTCTGTTGTTTCGTTAAGCGCATGTAGTAAAGGTTTCCCTTTTTTATTCACACCTCATTTAATTGGCAAACCGGAGAAGTCGATAATATATATAAAATAAAAACATTTGTTAACACTTTAACGAGTTATGATCTGAAGGGGGGAGGGGAATGGGGGAACCAATTGAACGAGCTAGTCAGCCCGTGCCTCTGTCTTGTGCCTTGTGCCCGGAGGCCATTTTGTTTGGTGTTGCAGCAATTAAAGTTGCACATGTACCAAGGCCAACAACAAAAATTGATACGGCACTTAATCATTTTATTCACTTGCAGCACCTCGTCTGGATCCCAACAACAACAACGAATGGCGACCACTGGGCCATGGTGATCCATTGCAGAAAGATCCCACCTATGACTACAGCCCGCCAGCATTGGAGAGAGTACGTTATTGGGCGGAGAATAATGGCAGCGGTCAGAGTAATCCAGAGGCAAGGAAAAAGGAATTGCCACCAGAGGTTTTGCGTAATAAAACGAAAAGCGAGATATTGCTCTTGGGTGTGGCCAGTGAGAGGGAAAGGGCTACTAGAACGGGACAACACCAACATCAACACCAACATCAACAACAACAACAGCAGCAAAATCAACAGCAACATCAACAACATTATCAGCAGCGTCATGGCAGTTATTCCAATCCAATGCAGCAGTCCAAATATCCACCCATTAGAAGAAGTTATTATGCTCCACAGCAACAGCAACATCAGCAGCAAATGCAACTTCAACATCAACAGCAGCAACAACAACAACAGCAACAATATATGCCTCATACCCATTTAATGCCACCACCACCCATGGCCATGATGATGAAGGGAATGGAATATCGCACTGGTTCGGCTTCACCATCACCTTACCACATAAGTATGAGTCACATAAGTTCTTCATCTAAGCAACCAATGTCTTCGACTTCGACAGCAACACATCATTATTATTCAAGTCCTTCAACCTCCAATTGGATGACACCGCATCGTATGACATACTCCCCGGACGCATATAATCAGGAATCTATGCAACATTTCAGTTATTCCCGTCCACAGACCAATTCGGTTAGTTATTCACCCAATTCACTGCAGACCCATCACTCAAAGCCAGTGAGTAGTGTGCATCGAAAACCTTGGCTACATGAACTTTTGCAAAAGGAGTTAGTTAAACCAAAAGTAAAACCAACTATGCCAGCTACTAAATATCTAATGGGAACCACTAAACCATTTACCATGGCATACACTCCAGTTAGCTTTGTGCCAGGACCACCGACAATTGCTGGTCCCACGGTGGTTAGTCCAAGTGAAAATCAAGTTAGCTCTGAGTTTCGACCCGTGATGTTGTCGACAATGATAACTGCTACACCCACGACGACAACAACAACAACAACGACATCAACAACTCCTATGCCCATATATCAACGTCCGACAACTGTCCCTAACAGCATGGCTACTGCAAGTTACACTGGTTACACTGGCACTCGTCTTTTAATACCACAAACCTCGAATCTAGCTCAACGCCCCACCGTTGCCACTGCTTTCGATAGTGACGCAGCTAGCCAAACCACCGATTCCTTATTCTCACATTATAAGCAGCCACAAAAGGCTGTACTTGGTCCTGCATATTTGATTATTGAAGGACATTCCAAGGTTAAGACCTATGGCCAAAATGAATTGGATCCACATAGTCCAAAAATTGTTCCAGTCATATCGAAACGTGAACCGGTTGTACGACGAGCCGATCCCAATGAACCGAAACGCGGAACTGTCGAAACGTTTGAGGTAAGTTGAGAGAAATAGCAAAATTTGTTAATTTTTTCATTCCGAGTGATTGATTATTGCAATAGTCAATTGATTTAATGGATTAACAAACTTCTTTCAATCGTTTTCATTTTTTTGTGTATTAACTTTCAATTGAATTATTTTTCATATTTTCTCTTTATGACCATTTAGGTGAAGCATTTGCATACCAAAACAACGCCAATGGCAATGATGACGACGACAACAACAACGAAAAAACCGACAACAACAGCGAAACCTTCGCCTAAAACAACAACAGCAACGACAACACCAGCGAAACCTTCAAAAACCACCGTTAAACCGTCAATTAGCTCCACGACCCGGTCAACCCCAAGGACCACATCAGCAGCATCAACAACAACTCCCTCGCCAGCGACACTAACAACAACAACAGCAGCAACAACAACCGTTGGTGGTGTACATGATCTACTCAGCCTACTGGACAACATGTTCGCCGATGCACATGAAATTGTCTCCCCAAATGCCTTTCCAGCCTCTGGGTCTCCGTCTACATTGCAATCGTTGTCCAGCACAATGGTCCCCATTAATTATGTGACCAGCACGATGAGCACCATACTGAAACCGGTGAGCAGCAGCACCAAATTGTTGCCACAGCAACCTGAACCACGCATTAAAAGCCAGGCGGCAAATAGTATATTCAGCCTAGACGACGAAGATGATCAAGATGATGATGATGATGATGATAATGATAAGAGGTCAAAGATCATAAGCAGTACTGAGCAGCCTCTACGTGCAACACGTCAGGTCTTTGACTATGATCAATTACCCGAATCGCGAATCAAAGACAAGAAGGATGGACTCACAGCAGCCGTTGATTATATGGATGAGCTGGAGGAGGCTGAAGAAATGGGTGAAGCAGATTTAGACACTGACAGTTTGTTGGAGGATGGACAGGACGATGAAGCGGATGAAGAGGCGGACAATGATGAGAACGAGGATGGGCAACAAGCCGAAGACAGTGAACATAATTTACTTAAACGCATCGATCAATTTGTCGATGATGTAGATGATGGCGATGATGATTTAGACGATCTTATCGAGAACCTTGATGACGAACAAGACGAGGACGAAGATGAAGAGGCAGAAGAAACACTGGAGAGACGACATCATCAGCATTAGCATAAGTTATTATATTTTTCTTATACTGCGCTCTATACCAAATCTATCAGAAAAGAGAAACAACTTTTTTTTATTTAAACTTTAAACTTAAAAAAATTCGTGTTGTAAATAAGTCAGCTTTAAAGAAGAAAAAGAAAATGAAAAGAGACATTGGGGCAAGTGAGGGAGATATTTTTGTATTTATTTTATTGTTTTATAGAATGCTCCGTGGCAAGGTCACAATGTGGCTAGACACCGATCAAATAATGTATTGTAATTTTATTGAACACAGAACAAAAACAGAACAAAATGTTTATTAAAAATGTAAAATAAATCTGTTTTTAATTATTTAAAACACATTTATATGTTTTCAAAAGAGCGACTTTGTCATACTCTACCTTCTATAAGATATGGAGTGTTTTTATAAAAACTTCAAAATCGGCTTAATTGCCAAGACTTAGACAAGCATATACTGTATAATATACCTGTACAGTTTATTTTTTGAAACATGAAATAGCCTATTTTATGAAGAACAACATTTTTTTTTTTTTTATTTTGTTTATTTTTAACATTTAATATTTCCGGTCAGTACTGCAAACTTATTTTTAATGAAATGAAGATATGAGTTTTTAAAACTAATTACGAAGTCATTAAGAGAAATTAATTATCTCAGCCATTTGCACAAATACTTTTTGATTTATATAGATTGTTAATGCCAAATTAAACTTTGTTGCTATGAAGTTGATTCTTCTCTTGGAAATATTTGCAGCAATTTGGCTAATAGACAATCTTGGCCACATTGTAAGTAAAAATAATAAGCTTGAATGCCCAAAAATAATCGAAACGATCTTTTCAGGATGCTGTCATTATGAAATTCACGAATTATGTATGCGAGAATAAGAACAAACCAATGCTCCAGATACACCAATGTCGTCTGAAGGCAATTAGAAAGCATGTGGCTACATTAAATTTCAATGCGACACTTCTGAAACCGATCCATCATTTACGTATCGAAATGGAAATGTTTAAAAAAGACAATGTCTACAAGCCATGGCAGTATAAATTCAAGATCGATGGCTGTCGATTTCTACAGAAGGCATATAATCCAATAGCTATATTAATGTTTAACCAATTTGCCAAATTCTCCAACTTTAACCATACATGTCCATTTGAGGTGGTATTTGACTATTTGGCTAATAACTGTGACAAGATATTTATATACTTTTTCTATTTCTAGGGATCTTTACTTATACAAGATTTTAGTTTGCGATCCGACACATTTTTTCTTCCATTTCTTACTGGCGACTATTTAATTGATTCAAAATGGTATTTCAATAAACAACTATCACTTGTTGCCAAATATTATTTTGAGTTTGTGGACAATTTTTAAACGAATACAAACGATTGTTCAACAATATTATAGATAACAAATAAATAATTAATTTTAATCGAATTGGTGAGATTTTCGCAGGTTAAAGTAAAAATAAATAACACATTTTTGAATTTACCGAAATGTTGGGATTCGTATTCTTTACATTCGGTTGCGATTTTTTGGTTATAGAGTTAGAAGAGTTAGAATAATTTGAAAAAGTCAATAAGGTGTCTGTAATGTAATGAAAATATTTTTGACAAATTAGGTTTTCTTGAATATTCCGAAAACAAGAGCTAAACGAAAAAATTAGGGTCATTTTACCCAATTACCCTGCAAATGAATATGAGAACCTTTCACTACAATGTACAGTAGGGTTATCGAAAATTGTTCAACATTTTGCATCATAAGATCTTAAAATTAATTTGTCTTAAAAAGCTTTCGATATTAAAAACCAGAGGGCCGGGGCTAACTTCGACCGCGTCAAAGTTTGTATACCCTTGCAACTTTTTTATCTAAAAAAGCTGTTTCCGAAAGAACGGCCTACAATCTTAGCATAGCAAATAACGACGATATTGATCAAAGTCACTGTTTTCGACCGATCGTTCCTATGGGAGCTATATGATATAGTCACCCGATCTTGATCAAATTTGGCATTGTCGTTTATATGTATAATAAAATCATCAATATTAAATTTCACGACAATAGCTCAGAAAATAACGAAGTTATTGAGAAAAGTCACTGTTCGTGTCCGATCCGGCTGAGTCCGAGATATACAACCCCTGCAGTATATACAAGCCTTCATGCAAAATTTCAACTCTGTAGCTCTAACGGTCTAGGAGGAGCTTGCGTTGATCCAGACGGACGGACGGACGGACATGGCTATATGAACTCGTCTCGTAATGCTGATCAAGAATATATATACTTTATATGGTCGGAGATGCTTCCTTCTATGCGTTGCACATTTCTGACCAAAATTAATATACCCTTTTTGCAAGGGTATAAAATGCCTACAATCTAATTGCTAAATATCATGTCCCACATGAAGTAAGATTTGAAGCTACACTTAAGGACTAGTTCTTGGTCAAGGTGTTAAAGTCTAGAGACTTTCACCAAGACTACGGCCAACTCCGGCCTTATGGACCGCCTACGTACGTATATTTTCCATGTTTCTTGTCCGATTTTAATCAAATTTCATTTGTTGATATAGAAATTAATAAGACTAATTGGTGTGCTCGATTTGATTCCGATAAGCAACACATCACAAAAGCCAATCGTTTTGTTCTAAATTATTGATGAGAAAGTGGGCGTGGCAAACATTTTAAATAATCAAAGAAATCTAACTACTAAATTTAGGACTTTAGTTTTCGAAAAAATTGGTTTTATTTAATTTGCGGAGGCGAAATATTAATGGCATAAAATTTTAAAAATGAACTCGATCACTGTATCGACTACACGAGTCTACCTACCAAATTTGGTGGCTCTAGCTCCTTTAGTCTCCAAGATCTACGTGTTCATACGGACGGACGGACGGACATGGCTAGATCAACTCGGCTTTTGATACTGATCGGGTTGAAAAAGCTTCCTTCTGCCTGTTACATACATTATGCCGTCTTTAATATACCATTTCACCCTATCGGTATGGCATGGTATAAAAATAATCTAAAACCGCTTACATGACAAAAGAGTTATTTTAGTTATTTCAATTAGTTTGTGAATTCAATTGAGAAGATCTTTTGTGATAAAAAAAAACTATTTTAAACACCTCATTCTGCATATTTTCCGTATATCAAAATCATCATGATATCCCTAAAGTTGGGTTTTGTGCTCAAAATATTTGTAGCAATTTGGCTCATTCCGAATTCTTTATTTACTGTAAGTACTTCTATTTAGTATAATTAAACTTCAAACGTTCTACATTTTTTCTCTAGGACGGTGTAATTATAAAATTCACAAATTATAAGTGTGAGAAAGTGGATACAAGTATCGTACAGGTACACCAATGTCGGTTAAAAGCAGTGAAACGGGATGTTGTCACTTTAAATTTTAATGCGACATTACTCGTGATGGCCCAAAAGCTACGAGCCGAAGCGGCTCTATTTAAGAGAGCAAATGGATATAAGCCATGGCTTTATAAATTAGATATAGATGTTTGTCAATTTTTAAAAAGAGCTTATAATCCGATTGCTTTAGCGTTAATTGGCGAAGTTCTACGATATTCCAGTTTTAACCATTCATGCCCATATAATAAGGTAAGAATCGAGACTATAGCATAGCAAAGTTTCATACTATTTTTGTTTCAAGGGTCCTTTGGCTGTGCAAGGCTGGTATCTAAAACCGGAGGCTTATTTACGATTGCCTTTTCCCTTTGGTGACTATTTGGTTGTGGTAAAGTGGTTCGTTAATCAAAAACTTGCCGGTACTGGAGAATACTATTTTACGGTTTCGGGTGATCTATAAAAAGGATCTACTCTGGATTTGTTAAATATTACGAATTCAGTGTCAACTTTTATCAATTGTCGGTTTGCATTTGTGAGGTATTATTGACTAAACTATTTTGTTTAATGACAAAGTATAAATTTATTTTTTGTTTTAATCAAACTTGTAAGGAACAGATAGTCGGATGAAATTCCATTAAACAAATCGGGTTATGATTGCTGTTCTTTGACAGAAGTTCGACTTTAAGATAAAATGATTCCCATAGCGAAAAAGAATAAAAAACTTCGAAGTGTATTCATACGGCGGCTCGGCTAAAGTTAAGACGGCTTTCCAGGGTAATTTATATTTTTGTTGCTTTGACAATCTAAATCTTTTGTCCACCTTTCGTATTCCACCTCTCACCTATCAAATATATGGAGAAAGTTTCGGACTTTATCTATAGCACAATGTTTAAATATTTTAAAATAAACCGCCAAAATCCTTTTAAACATCAATTTCTTACAACCTTTATCATATCTCTATATGTCAGCAATGAAAACTAATTTTTACTTATCGTACTTTGTTCAGTTATATTTATAAGTTAAAAACAAAAAAAACCCAAAACAGTGACAAGCCATTAAAATCACAAATTGCTGATTTCATGTTTATTTTTTTTTTTTAGAATAAAGGGCAATTAGTTAGTCAATTTAACTGATGTGAGATCATTTACAATTTAAAAAATTTTAAACGTGGCATTTTCCCTAATATCCAGTATATTAAAATGATCATGCATTCAAAGTTGGTTTTTGTGTTCACAATAATTTTGTCAATTTGGCTCATTCAAACTGCTTCATTTACTGTAAGTATTTCTATTTACTTAAATTAAACTTAAATTGTTCTTTAGTTTTTTTAGGATGGTATTATTATGAA